>NC_053493.1:197331566-197701566 GCF_905171775.1 Rana temporaria
AATCAGTTACGCATAGATATCTATTAGATCCAACAGGCGTAAGTCAAACAGACAATTCTTTCACCGCTCCAGGTGAGCCTCGTAGATCATCAAGGGTTGTTGAACCACCAGGGTGCCGGCAATGCTGATTATAGCACATAGACGAAAAAAACTCTGGATAGCCGCACTCCAAAATGACTTAAAATAAAGTTGGTCTTTTATTGTGAAAAGCACATGCAAGCACATGCAGACCATTCTGTACTTGTTGTTTGCAGTGTCTGCATGTGCTTTTGACAATAAAAGACCAACTTTATTTTAAGTCATTTTGGAGTGCGGCTATCCAGAGTTTTTTTCGTCTATGTGCAACAGGCGTAAGTCTCTTACGCCGTCGGATCGTAACTGCATATTTATGCTGGCCGCTAGGGGCGTGTACGCTGATTTACACGTCGAAATATGTAAATCAGCTAGATACGCGAATTCCCAAATGTACGCCCGGCCGACGCAGTAAAGTTACGCCGTTTACGTTAGGCTTTTCCCGGTGTAAGGTTACCCCTGCTATATGGTGGCGTAAGTGCGGCGTACCAATGTTAAGTATGGCCATCGTTCCCGCGACTAAATTTGAAATGTTTACGTTGTTTGCGTAAGTCATCCGTGAATGGGGCTGGACGTCATTTACGTACACGTCGAAACCAATACATCCTTGCGGCGTACTTTAAACAAAGCACACTGGGATATTCCATGGACGGCGCATGCGCCGTAAGTGAAAAACGTCAATCACGTCGGGTCATGGATAATTTACATACCACACGCCCACCTCTTCACAATTTGAATTAGACGTGCTTACGCTGGCGGATTTATGCTACGCCGCCGCAACTTACGGAGCAAGTGCTTTGAGAAAACTGCACTTGCTCGTCTAAGTTGCGGAGGCGTAACGTAAATCAGATGCGTTACGCCCGCACAAAGTTACGCGCTCCTACGAGAATCTGGCCCATAGTGTTCCCATACAGATCTTATCTTCTTTTTGACTCTGTTATTTTAGGTATTTGTTTGTTTGTAGAATAGGTATCACAGGCCAGCACTTAGTACCTCTGTGTTCTCATTCTGAAAACTTCCCTTATTGTCCTATAAGGGGGACACCAGGACAAGAAATGAGAGGGCACAGATGTCACTGTTGTTCCTTTCATATTATTTTACCTACCATTTTGTATGACATAATTTCCTCTTTGGCCAGAGGTAGTTCCACTTTTTTTCGTTCTGTAGGATTAAGGATGAGCTTTAGGTTTGGGTTGAGGACCCATAGGACCATGAATAAGCTTTAGGGGCCAGATTCACGTAGCCCGGGTGCAGCGTAACGTAACCGATTTAGGTTACACCGCCGCAAATGTTCTGTCTAAGTGCCCTATCCACAAAGCACTTACCTAGAAATTTGCGGCAGTGTATCCTAAATCCGTCCAGCGCAAGGCGGGCCAATTCAAATGGGGCGGGTACCATTTAAATTAGGCGCGCTCCCGCGCCGGATGTATTGCGCATGCTCCCGACGCAAATTTCCCGACGTGCTTTGCACGAAATTACGACGCGCCAACGTTTTGTGAATCGCGCCGTGAAAAAAAGACTTGCGCCGGGGGAAATTTAAAAAAAAAAAAAAATTAAAAAGCGACACGGGAAAGACGGGTATACTTTTACATGGTGTAGTAAGTTTACACTTTGTAAAAGGTGCCCTATCTTTGCGACGTTAAACTAACACTTGCGGCGACGTAACGACGGGAAAAAGTTTTGTGGATCGCCGTAACTGCTAATTTGCATACCCGACGCTGGTTTACGACGCAAACTCCCCCCAGCGGCGGCCGCGGTACTGCATCCTAAGATCCGACAGTGGAAAACTATTACACCTGTCGGATCTTAGGGATATCTATGCGTAACTGATTCTATGAATCAGTCGCATAGATAGAAACAGGGATACGACGGCGTATCAGCAGATACGCCGTCGTATCCCTTTTGTGAATCTGACCCTAGGCTCCTGGAATCTGAACTTAGGCCAGGTGGCTTAGGGCAGACAATAGTGAAGTCTTTGTTATGCACCAGCCCATGTGCAGATCATGAATCATAAGATTCTATTGCTGGGCAGAGAGCTCTCCCCTCAATGGGGTAATATGCCTTCACAGCCAAAACTGCTGTACATTAGGACACAGACCTCTGTTGTTGTTACCCTTATTCCCTATGCAATCGGCCCCTTCATCTCGATAGTATGCAGTATATTCTCCTCTGCCCAGCTCTGACTAGATGCACCTCCCCTGGATCAGTTGTCTGTGTATCTTCTTTCTGCTGGCATCCTGGGAGCTGACTGCACCATGTATTTCCTCCTCTATCACCCTGATCTTGTGGATCTTTTTTTTTATACTCAGTCCGAATACAAATAAAATAAAAATAAAAAAACATAGTAAGACCCCTCAGTTCCACCTCTTCATGGTGATGCCCCCCCCCCCCCCAGCACTCAGCCTTCCACAGTTTCCTCAGCTTCTCTTCCCGACAAACCCGATCTATCCTGATTGGCCAGGAGGAGAATATTAATTTGCTATTGTCATTAGTGGGTGGATTCAGGGTGCAATACTCTGAACCCCGAGACCAACCTTTTTCAAGCCAAATAGAGCCTCGGGTTATAATCATGTGCTCCCTGCGCCAATGCCCCTAATGGTCCTGGTTAGACCCCTTTGACACGGAGCGGACTCTTGTCAAGCAGATCTGCCTGCTCAGTGGGGTATCTGTCGGATTATCCTCGCTGAGCAGACAGGTGACAGGTTCATGTCCGCTCTCTTGATACAGAGAGGAAACGGACACAGCCCACTGTTCTCTATGGGGCAGTCAGATGGAAATAGACCGCCTGTCCAGTTCCATCGGATACCATTCGATCCAATCTGCTAGATGAATAGGGAATGGAATCCTCATCCCTCTGTTTTTAGCAGAATGGACTGGATCTCCATAGAGAGCAATGGGTGGTCTGATTGGGCCACCTGAAAAAAGGACAGGCAGATCCGATCGGTGTGCTTGTGTGAAAGGGGCCTATGGCCTTGTTCACACAGGGCATACACAGGGTACCTTTACAAGTAGGCACAGGGGTTCCGTGCATCTCTGTGCAGGCAGTCCCGTTGATGTAATTTGGGATGTAGCAACTGCACGAACAGAGCCATTGCTCTGAATTTTACATCCATGTAAGTCCACATGCATGTCCTTGAGCTTACACTGTCTGCGTTCATGGTGGTGTATCCACACCCACACAGATATCAGATTGGAACAGCAGCTATGCCTGTGCAACTGTTGCATCCCAATAGACATAAATGGGACTGCCTGTACGAGGTGCACTGAACACCTGTGCAATCTTGTGCAGGTAAACATGGGTGTACACTTTAGTATGCCACATGTGAACAATGCTTTAGTAGTTATTTTGTGTTTATGTGCACTATTAATGATTTTAGTGTATTTTTAGAAAAAATATTGTTTTGATAAACATTTGTACAAATATCACGCTGCCTTAAAAACCAGTAGCACCTTCTTTTTTTCTACTGGCCACGTGCTTTGTAAATGAATAAGGAACACCTCCAGATTTAATAAGAAGCTTTTGCATACGATTATCACTATTTCTCAAAAGGGCGCAATTACAAATTTAGAAATATTTGTTATTTATTGACTCAATACAGGTTAAGCTTTTATATTTTGTAGGAATTTAGCAGGAATTTTTTAAAATTTGCTGTGTTTGTATCTGCTAATCATGATTTTAGTATTTGTTTGGCAAAAATATTGCTTTGGTAAACATGTGCGCAAATATCGTGGGGCCTTAAAAATCAGTAGCACCTTCTTTTTATTCTACTGTTCCTATGCTTTCAGAAAATTTTGTAAAATTAGCTGTGTTTTTATCTGCTAATAATGGTTTTAGTGTATTTTTAGCAAAAATATTGTTTTGATAAACATTTGCGCAAATATTAGTAGCACCTTCTTTTTATTCCCGAGGATATATGCTTTCAGAAAATATATGTTTTTGGGGGTCTTTTACAAACTCTGAAAGCTGTAATTGAAAAATTAAAATCTTTATTTTTTTTATGGGTACGTTCGATTTTCACTATTTTGCAAAAAGGCGCAATTTAAAATTTACAAGTATTTGTTATTAATTAACTCCATACAGGTTAAGATTTGTATGGATTTTGCAGGAATTTTGTAAAATTAGCTGTGTTTTTATCTGCTAATAATGGTTTTAGTGTATTTTTTGTGAATATATTGTATTGATAAACATTTGCACAAATACCGCTTGCTCAAAAAACTCAGTAGCACCTTCTTTTTATTCTAGAGGACATATTCTTTCAGAAAATATATGGTTTTGGGGGTCTTTCACAAATTCTGAAAGCTGTATGGGGAAAAAAATAACCCGATTTTTAGAGAAATTGGGATATTTACATTTTTGTGTACGTTCGATTTTCACCATTTTGCAAAAAGGCACAATTTAAAAGTTACAAATATTTGTTATTTATTAACTCAATACAGGTTAAGCTTTTAGATTTAGTAGACATTTTGTAAAATGTGCTGTGTATTTATCTGCTAATCATGATTTTAGTGGATTATTAGCAAAAATATTGTTTTGATAAACATTTGCTCAAATATCATGGGACCCTAGAAATCAGTAGCATTTTTATTCTACTGATCACGTGCTTTCAGAAAAAATATGGTTTGTTTTTTTTTTTACAAACTTTGAAAGCTATTAGTGAAAAATAAAAAAGCAATGGAAAATTTGGAAATGTGTAAAAAATAGAGCAAAGGGCCTGGCTCAGAAAGCTTTTAGAGGCAACCAAAGGGAATTAGTTCACCTGGTACGTGCTCTTTTGGGCAATCATAGGCTCGGTGTGGTGGCAATTGGTCTGCATTTTTCTTATCACAAATGTCTTTAAAGTCTTGGTACTGGGTGGAAAATCTTTCCAGGTTAGTCAACGTCACTCTGATAACAATGGGTGAGATGTCCTTCTTTAGACAATGTAACTGACAATGTTCAGAAGAAAAGGCAAGGTTTCTGGCCTGCCAGTCAACAGTGGGGTTATGAACTGATAGCCATGGTATTCCTAAAATAACAGGAAATTGAGGGGAAGAAAGATTGAAAGATGTTCACTCTTGATGTCCAGGCTCGATATTTTAACTGCAGAGGAACAGTCTCATGAGTGATTAATCCAGAGGTGAGTAGAGAGCCATCCACTGTCTCCATATGTACTAGGGATGGTTTAGGTATTTGGGTGATGCAAATTTCTTCAGCAAACTTCAAATTCATAAAGTTACCACCAGCCCCAGAATCCAGCATTCCTGAGGTGGAGAATAACTGGTCTTTCTCTTTAAGAGTGACGCTTACAGTAAAATGCGGGTGATGACAGACAATCTAATTTTCTCCTTGTGTTATGGAAGACAAGGGTTGTGTAATTGTTCCCTAGATATGGACAATGCCCTTTGACTGGCTGCTGCAATGGTTTGTCTTGATTGTCTTGATTTATTTGGACACCTGAGGGTGTAGTGATCTAACTGACTGCAATAGACGCAAAGATTCAATTCATGTCTGCGTCTCTTTTGAGCAAAGCTGAGAACTCTAATCTGCAAAGGGTTGGGTTCAGGTTCAGTTTAGGTTCATATCTGGCAAACAATTTAGCCATTGGTTGACAATTGAATGAGGAACTAAATTCATAAGATCTTTGTTTCTCAAATCGTCTCTCCATAAATTGTCTAATCGATCTTAATGCTCAATTTAATAAAGTCATCAAGACCATTGGGCGTATCTATTCTGAAAAGTTAATCTTTTATATTCTCAGAAAGTCCTTTTCTAAAGTGAAAGCGCTTTGCACTGTCATTTCAGGTGGTATCAGTTACCTATCGATGAAATTCAACTGCATATTCAGCAACAGGACATCTTCCTTGGCTCAAGTTCATTAAAACTGTTTCAGCAGTTGCGCTGCGATTCGGATCATCGGAAATTACATTAATGGTTGTCACAAACCCCTCAAAATCTCCCAAAATCTCATGGTCTTGCTCAAAGTATGGGGAAACCCGTGCCATTGGCCTCATCAGCAAACAGAGATAAAATAAAGCCTGTCTTGGAGCGTGGGGTTGCAAATCAGTAAGGTTGCAGCTGAAAGTGTAGTCGACATTGATTCAGGAAGCCTCTATAAAGTTTAAGATCCCCATTGAATTTATCAGGAAAAGGTGAGCGGTTTGAATCACTGTTACTAGCTGTCTGTTGGTGTTGCTGCCCAAGTTGTGTTCGCAATTTAATTTCGTCTCCTTGTAACTCTTGCACTCATGCTTGCAAGCCTTGAACAACCTCAGTTAGCAAGACAACATGTGCACTCAGGGATTGTGGCGGTGTGGCGGTCTCCATGTTGTGAGCCAGATTATTCTATTAGGAGAATACCTGTAATGAGTGGAGAGCAATGGCCGACAACATTAGACAAGCTCAGTTCTGCAAGAGATAGGAAAGTCTGAATAGCTAGACCTATGATCAGTGTTGGGGGTCATAAGCCAAGGTCGGTGCAGGAGAGTGTTTTGTAATTGAGGTCACAAGCCAAGGTCGATGCAGGAGGAGAGTTTCATAGTCGGGGGTCACAAGCCAAAGTGAATGCAGGAGGACAGTTTCATAGTCTGGATCACAAGCCAAAGTAATTGCCAAACAGCGATAGCAGTAGCTCAAGTAGTAAACAGGATCAGACCACAATAATCTGGCGACAGGAAGTGCAGAGGCAAGGCTTATACAGGAAGTTAATGGGAGGAGCAAGGAGTTCAAGGTTCAACAGCAATCAAGACACAAGGCAGGGTTTTCCAATGTGATCATAAAAGATAAAAAATCAATCAGCCAAACTAATACCCTAACTAGTACAGCAGCTATAGCACTCAAGATCAAAATACAAATCCTAGATATACAATTTTCAAATAATAAATAGTGCAGTGCTTATAAAAATACATATAACTTTAAAATGTACATTTTTAAATATAAAAGACAAAAACAAATCTTTAGAGAAAAAAGTCCATGCATATAGGCAGAAAAAACAGGAACACAGAATATGTGTCCTCAGCTGTGATTAATGTGTTTGAAAAGGGCTTTTCATCAAGTAGATTACTGAAAAATACCTCCACCAAGAGTGATACGAGCCACCCCCCTTACACAATAGACCTTCTGAGCCAACAGACAGGTCAAATCAAGCATCCCCCTACACAGGGGTAAATAGAAATGATCGGGCCTCTCCAGATATCCAGCTAATACCAGACTCCACTGCTCCAATTCCTATACCAGATCTCCCAATCTTATATAAGATCTCTCAATCAATGGTACGCGGATGAACTCATTGTGCCATGTGCCATGCTCTCTGTATGTACCAATAAGATGTATTAAGACCCCTTTCACACTGAGGGCGTATTGCAGGCGCTTTAGTGTTAAAAATAGCGCCTGCAATCCGCCATCAAACAGCTGCACCATTGTCTCCCGTGTGAAAGCCTGAGGGCTTTTACACTGGAGCGTTGCTCTAGCAGGACTGTAAAAAAAGTCCTGCTAGCCGCATCCTTGGAGCGGTGAAGGAGCGGTGTGTTTACCGTTCCTTCACCGCTGCTGCCCATTGAAATCAATGGGACAGTGCAGCTATACCGCTCACAATGTGCTGCTGCAGCAGTGCATTGCGGTCAGTTTTAACCCTTTCTCAGTTGCTAGCTGGGGGGGAAAACCACCCCGCTAGCGGACGAAATGCGCCGCAAATCCTCCTATAGCGTCGGCAGTAAAAATAGCAGAGTTTTAAAACCGACGGTATGAGCGGCTTAGTGTGAAAGGGGTCTAATTCTAAAATAAAAATGACAAGTAAAGCACTAATATCCCAGTGCAAGGTATACAAGCGTTCACTGTATGCATGTTTTTGTCTTTTATATTTTAATATTTACATTTTAAAGTTATATGTATTTTTATTAGCGCTGCACTATTTATTATTTGAAGAGGGTTTTCCAATGGATCAGGCAGGATTGTCCAATAGATCAGGGAGGGAGCTGTCTATCATCCCAGATAGCTCAGCGAGAAGAATCAATTCCAGACACAGAAGAGGTCCCAGGTTTGAGCCCAGGACCTGACAAATGTCTTTTTTAAAGTATCATGAAACATCTTCCTTCCTATTTCATAGACACCAATGACTTTTTGAATAATCTTAGATATGTCAATTGGTTCACTCACATACACTAGATAACACTTTGATGTATCCCCTTTATAATAAAATATCCCTCAAGAGAAAGGCCTACAAGCAATAGCATCTTTTTAGCTCCCATTTCCCCTAATGCCATCCAAACAGATTGACTTCCTGTTAAATTGTATCAAATGTATCCTCATTCTTGGACACCTTTTATTTCCAAATAAGTGAAACATAAAAATACATTATTCAAATATAAATACACATATACAATATACATATGGGTCTTTGCAATACTATATGTATTTTTTTTAATCTTTAGATTTTATTATTGTTGTTAAGAACTGTTTTAAAGTGCATTAACCTTAAAAACATATAAATGAAAAAGGGTGGGGGGTTCCGCGCATCCTAACACGCAGACATGGTGAAAGTAGTAAATATAAATAAATAAATAAATATAAATACTAATCAGTGATAACACAGAAAAGAGCAAATAACAGCTCAATGAAAGAGGGAGCCATAAGATTCGCACAATCAGCCAAAAAGAATCCAAATGGATACACTGTATGCGAACACTAGTACCAGGAGGAATGAATGTTGAATTTGACCTCCACTGTTTCTTAAGTAACTTCTGACTCCATACATTTTACCTTATTCTGAAGTATTTAACTTTTATACTTTTTTATTCATATTCACCATTATGACTATCCATACTGATGTTATAATATGCATAGATGTTGACAATCATGCGACAAACTAGGTGTGCGACCTCCTTATATTATATTATACTTTTATTACACTTTTTATATATAGTCTTTTAACTATATATTTTTTATATATTATTTTAAGATAATATTTTTGTATATATATATGATACTGATCTGTATATATATATATCTATTTTAACAATTTAAGAGGCGTTTATAAGGCTTCTTATTCTCCACTTGTTCCTGGCCTCTATATACACATTTTATTGAATATTTTATTAAATAATTTTATTGTATGGTATATGTGTGTTCTGGGATATACATGTATTCAAGATGCCATTCTTATTATTAGTGTATTTTTTGATACATTAATGAAAAGCGCTGCCACGTTTTGACCAGCAGGACGACGCTCTGCTCGTCCTAGCCTGAGGTTATTATGGCTTATAGCCTCTTGACCTATAATAACAATGCTATTTCCTTATACCATACCTATTTTTTAAATGTATATGTATTTTCTTTCTACCCCCTTCCTTTGGGAAGAATATGACCCATTACCTAACTATTATGAGTAGACGAGATCCTACACTGTAGCTATTTCCAAGCCGCGGCGTCATACTGAGTGACACCTTCTGCTATGTATTGCAATGAATGGGCAGACTATGTGTTATGTGTTGGACTCCAACAAAATGGCCGCGGCATTACTTCCTGTCGCTTGGATACTTAAACAACACCACAACCGCCAATCAGATTCCCCAGATGAAGACACGTGACACATGTCGTAACGCGTAGGGATTGGACGGGAGGACGTACACCTGGAGTGACTTATACAGGCGCTTGAAACGCCGCTCGTTTTTGAAATAGTTCCTTGCTGTATATATTTTTTAGATCGCATGTAAGCGCAGCTTTTTCCCCTTTTAATAAATATCGGCTTGTGCTTACTACTTCACGATTGGAGTCCCCTCCTTTGTTTTTGTGTTTCCCCTGCTTCTTCTCTTGGGCACACTGACTGTCTGGACGGATAGAGGACCCAGTCATGGATATCTAAGGAGGATTAGTGGAACATACATACGGAGGTCTGGTAGAGATACCTATAGTGGATGCACTTGACTATCTGCGCGGAGGTAAGAGTCCCGGGAGCCCAGGGAGGGATTATTACACCCGTCTGTCAACACTTGTTATTGAACTGCTTTGGGATCACATCAGCTACATTCCTTTGGCAGCCTATGTTTATTTGAAGAATTACTACTAGCACTGGATCACCATATTTATTTATTTATTTTTCATCCTATTAATGGACACTTTTTCACGGTTATAGACTCCACTACATTAATTATATATCAACTATATATTGTTTATTACTATATATATTATATATATTATATATTTCTATATATATTTTTATATATATTATTTATTTTTTAATTTTGATGTTTGGATATTCTCACTTTCTCACTGGATTTCATTGAGCTGTTATTTGCTCTTTTCTGTGTTATCACTGATTAGTATTTATATTTATTTATTTATTTATATTTACTACTTTCACCATGTCTGCGTGTTAGGATGCGCGGAACCCCCCACCCTTTTTCATTTATATATTTGTGTGTATTGTAAACACTCTAGGTTTTGCAGCAACTTATTGATACATTTTGTTTAGGGTTTATTTATTGAGGGTCCATATTAGCGCAAAAGCACTGTCACTTTATTCACTTTTTTTATAACCTTAAAAACATAACTGTGCCTATATATCTGGGATTGTGGATAGTCTGGGCTGACAGTGCTATCCAGCAGCATTGGTGGACAAAGGAGAACCCCACACTCGCAAAAGATACAACTGTAGTTGACATTGTTGGAAAACAAGACTGCTATTTGTCAGTGTGTGTCTTATAAGTGTTGGTATTGTTATAATACTGCATGTGGAGAAGGGTCTCTCTTTTTTCTGTTTATTTGAAAAAAAGTTGGGAGATGTCTGTTTATTCCTGTGGGACTGAATGGAGACCTGCAAAAAATATTATTTTGAGAGCACATTCCACAGACCTGTTGACCTTTCTCTTTTCAGATGGAAGTAAAAAGCTTTGTGGCTATTGGCTCACAAAATGGGGAATGGACAGATATTTAAAAGTGAACTTGATATTGAGAAGTAATTGTAATCAAACAGCAGGGAGAAACATGTGTGAACATAGCACAGAGAGGAAATATAGAGAACAGTGAGACTGGTATTGTAAAAATATTTTTGCAAGCCAGTGAAAATCAACTAAATAGTTATTAATAAAGCTTCAACAAGTAGTAGTTGCTTAACTGGATGGTTGATTCTGTGTTTTTAGCTAAATAAAATAATTTTCTGGTTATTATTCTATCCTTGAATATGTATTGTTGACAGAAGAAAAATATGCATAATGCTTGTGCCTAGGGTGTTGTGCATGCAGGTCATCAATTAAGTGATTGTTGTGTAAGCACATCCCGATACACTTAAGGGTAAATAAATATAAATTAGAGGGTCCCCTTGAAATATCTTTAGCCAGGTCCAAAGCCAGAGTGAAATCCTATCCCAGAACCAAAATCCCCCCCAAGGACCCCAAGAAAATATGTAATTTTCTCTATCTTTCATCTTTTTCCTCTGTGGGCATATATAATCTACATTATTTGCTAATCTGTGGGTTCTACAATGGATATCATGGTTAGCAAATAAATTCACCTCATGTTTTGTGAATTATCTTGTGGAGAAAGACATAAGCGTACCCTGGAGGACATGTTATTTAATTTTGGAAAATAATGTAAGAAAGATATAAAATAAGATTTGTGAACAGTCTCCACGTTTTCTTTTTCTTGGTGGTTGTCTTTTCCTTTTAGGATTTAATAATATATTTCTATGAGACTGGCTGGTTTTAATATCCTAGGTAAAACCTATGAAAGCTCGTAGTGTATCTTAATTTTGCAAAAGCATTTGACACAGTTCCCCATAAACATTTACTGTACAAAATAAGGTCCGTTGGCATGGACCATAGGGTGAGTACATGGATTGAAAACTGGCTACAAGGGCAAGTTCAGAGGGTTCCCAGTTATAGCAAGGTTATAATTCCTTGCAGAAGCAATAGAAAATACCTACCTTACAGCTTGTACATCACAGAGGAGTGAGAGGCAGCACAGTGTTGGATAGAGGGTGGAAAGAAAAAGAAAACAAAACAGGCACCACTTAGTAAAACTGCAGACTTTTAATGAAGTAATTCACATTAAGCACTCACACGTCACCTGTCACCTGTCTGGGCCTCCGTAGTGACGTCATCATCTCCCACCACAAAACAGCGTTCCAGAGTGTGTTCCAGCCCTCTCTCTGAGCACCGTGTATCTGCATCAGGAAACGTTGGAGCTTATGTGTAGCTGTTTCCTTTCACACTATCCAAGCACAGTATAAGAAGACAGGGGACACACACAGTTGTGGATGGCTTTGACAGATCACAGGACCCCATCCGTATGCCTGAACTTCTATATTGACATGTGAGTGCTTAATGTGAATTACTTCATTAAAAGTCTGATGTTTTACTAAGTGGCGCCTGTTTTGTTTGCTTTTTCTTTACATGTCTTTGGAGTATTGCTTCAGCTCCTCACGCAAGGCTGCCTGGTACTATAGACTGCATCTCATACCAAAGCTTGTATAGCTTATAGGACTTACACTCTGGACTATTTATATACTTGTTTCCTGTATGCGCCATTATTGTTTTTTTTTTTTTTTTGGATAGAGGGTGGGACCGGGAGCCGCTTTAGTTAACTTTTTATTATGTTAGCATTGATTGGTTAATAGGCTTGCCTAGCAACCAATCACCTGCTAATTGACCTGCAAAGTTAACTACACTAGCTCCCGGCCCTGACATCCAGGATGGTTTTGCCTCTCACTCCTCTCTGCTAGTAAAGGGGGAGAAATGCCAGCGGAGCCTGGGGGAAGCATTGGCACAGCACAGATCATGATCTACCTGTCGGCTTCCTGCGATCAACAGGTAGACTGGTATAATAAATGGAAACATCAGATGAGACCCGCAAATCCATTAAACACCTTTGAGGAGTGGTGTGTTAATTTATCACAGGCGGGCCATATGTTATCTCGAATTTATAAGCTGGTGTTGAGTGCTTATGGTCATACAACTCCCTACTACATTCGTGAGTGGGAAAAGGAATTGGGCCATAATTTTACGACATAATAAGTGGATAGATTGATGGAGACAACACACCATTCCTCAATTAGTTCTTATATACAAGAGATGTCCTATAAATTTCTCACTAGATGGTACCGGACTCCGACCCGCCTGGGGCAGATGTACCCATCCGCAGATACTAACTGCTGGAGGGGATGCAACCAGAAGGGGTCTTTTTTACATCTATGATGGCACTGTCCCAAGATTAAGACATTTTGGGATGAGATAACACCCTGGATAAAAAAGTTAACACTTAGGCCTCGTACACACTCGTCCGCAGACCGTTTTCATCGGACATGTCCGCTGCCGGATTTTGGTCTGATGGCTGTACACACCATCAGACCAAAATCCCAGCGGAAAACAAACGCGGTGATGTGTCACGACGTGGCCGTGACGATGACGCGGCGACGTGCGTGACCCTGGAAGGTCAATGCTTCCATGCATGCGTCGAATCACTTTGACGCATGTGAGGGCTTTTGGCCGAGCGGACATGGCCGGTAAGTCGTACAGACGACCGAACATGTCCGACAGACAGGCTTCCAGCGGACATGTTTCTTAGCATGCTAAGAAACATTTGTCCGCTGGAAACCTGTCCGATCCGCCGGACATTTGTCCGGTCGGCCGTACACACGACCGAACATGTCTGCTGAAACTGGTCCACGGACCAGTTTCAGCAGACATGTTCGGTCGTGTGTACGAGGCCTTAGAGCTATAGAGCCCTCCCCACTACATTTCCTTTTTCATGGGATGCCATCATCTATTACATTTTATAAAAGAAGTGTCGCTCCACACTTGATAAATGCAGCTAAGGCACTAATTCCTAGATTCTGGAAACAACCGAGATGCCCCACGATAAAGTATTGGAAAGGGGAGGTAGAGAGGATTATGGAGGCGGAGAGATGGGTACATAGAGTGACAGATCAACAGGACAAATTTAAGGAAATACGGGCAGGATGGTTATACTATTCCTCCGAGATAGTGACGGGCTGACCCTGGGGGTGGGGCGAGGGGAGGAGAGCCAAGCCAGGGAGTTTTTTATTTTATTTTATTTTTTGTCCTGTTTAGTTGGTGTTTCCCTCTTCTTCTTTTTGGAGATTTGAGGAAACTGTGTGTATGTGAGTGTTTCCCACCACCCAAGGGTGCTCTGGAGGGAAGAGTAAGGATATGTGAGGGGCAAGGGGGTTACTTGCCCTGGAGGAGGGAGGAGGGGGGAGAGAGGAGAAGAGAAATTCCTTTTTCCTTTTTTTTCTCCTTTCTCTCTCTTCCTCTCTCTTTTAGAGGGATCTGCGCAGGATAGGTGCGGAGTATGTTTATACATGCTCAGGACGAGAGCAAAATTAGAATGAAGAGGAAAATGTCAAGTAATGAAAGGATTGGGGTGAGGGGGGAGGGGGAGAGGTTCAAGAGAATTTTAGTAGATTAAGGTGGAACTTTTTCGGTTTCCTACCGCCTTACTTTCTTGCTCTCCTTCCTGAGGGGAAAAGAGAAATATAGGGCATTATTAAGCTCCTTTTTAAAAAAAGAAATAAAAGAAAATAGAATGAAAAGGGTAAAACAGGAGCACAGATCCAGAGCAATCCAAGGGGAAAGGGGAACGAGGGTTATATGTTAAAATGATTTTATAGGGAGAAATTGTATGCATTGTTTTTGTCTGTCTCTGTTTATTGTTTCTTTTTTACCTTGATTGTAAAATAAGATTTGTTATAATAAAGGAAAAAAGTGATTATAAAAAAAAAAAAAAAGGTAGATTGCAATCGACAGTTTGTTGACCCAAGATCTACAGTATCTCACTATAGCAGAATTGGAAGAGCTGATTGATTACACCAATGAACAATTGCTAAAGCATTTTCTATGCAATGTTGTATACATTATCACATTCATATATTTTTACAGGTAAACAGACACAAACCACACTATTAACAACAGCTGGCAGAAACCTTACAGACAAAACCATAGGCCTGACAAAGGGGTAGTACCACCCTGAAATGCATTGCTACATCCCCTCTAATGTCATTGTGTTATCCCAGTCCCCTGCTTCCTAGCTCCCAACTATCCCTGAATTCGAGGGACTGTCTCTCATTCAGAACAAAGTGCCTCTGTCCCTCTTTCCTCCTCATTTGTCCCTCATTTTTGTCTGTATACTTGTATATAAAATGCACTAATTATCTATCAAAAAGTGTTTTCAAAAGAAACCTTTCATCCAATTTCTAAATTGCTTCCTTTGTAAATTCCAAAAGCCAAATTTAAAGGAAAAGTAGTGGTAAAAAAACACTCATGGGTTTAAGCAATATTTTTTTTTTGTAAAATTCTCCTTTGGGGGGGGGGGGGTTGTGTTTTATGCCTACATACTTTTCCTAATAGGTGTCCCTCATTCCCATCTTACAAAGTTGAGACTTATGCTTCTGCCCAAGAGACTGCCTGTATAGGTAAAGTGGCTGGTCTGGGGAGAAGTTGCCATCTACTGGTTCTGACTGCATGCTGTTCTGGGATTACACACTGTAAGTGCATATTGTCTTAGTTTTTTATGAGAGTAAATAAATCACTACACTTAGTCAGTGGTGCTGTTTTCTCTTTCCTCTTTTGTGCTTTTAAATATACAGTATATATATGAGTCTGGAAGTGAGAGCTACCCAAATCCTGTCATTTGGAGAGAATCTGTTGACACTGACAGTGTTCACCTCATACATCTCTGGAGGAAAATTAACATTTTGAATTATGGACTTTTATCGGATTTATGTTAAACTTATAATTACATATATCATGGGCTATACTAACATCCATAATTATTGAGCTGAAAGTTTTCTGGTTTTGGTTCATTGCTTGCACTGGGGAGATACCTTGGGCAGTGACAGGTACTCTTTATTGAGATTTGAGGGATCTCCTCTGCCCTACAAGATAGCTGATCAAATACAGATCTGTTTGATCAGCTGTCTCCCTGACTAGGACCAGACAGGTAAACAAAAAACAAAATCCTCATGGCTTCATTTGTCACAAAGCATAGGGAGAAATGGATGTTCCTAATCCTCCTCTATGCACAGCTGACCCAAATGCTTACAGTGATTCTGGGCTCCCCAGTGGAATAGAAAAGTCTAGGAATGGCGGCAGACTGTAACAAGGGAACCCCCCCCCCCTTGAGCACTGTAAAAGTGATTGGATAACTAAAAGAGGATCGCCAACTGAAAAGTTTGATACTGGGATTATGGTGGCAGCTGCAACCAATTCTCATCCAGGATGTTTATATACTGTACATATGCTGCACAATAAGTGGTTAACAAGGAAGTAGATCTCTGGTTAGTCTGAAATTCTTTAAGATTTTTAGTATTAAAGGTGCACATCACCATATACTCTCAAAGCCTAAGAAAAAGGGAAAGGGGATCACCGTCACAGCACCTGAAATTTGAGCAAAAGGGCTGGGGCTATGTTGTCCTCCTTATTCAAGGAGAATATTCATATACCCTGGTCAATATTTGATTGAACAGGTGCCTAATAGCAGAAAAGAGATTACAGTTAAGTGTTTTTATATTTACCATATGTGTTTGTTGCTTACAGCTAACATTAAATTAAATCATGTTATGGTCACTGCTACCCAGATGTTCTTTTATATGAATATTGGAAATAAACTCTGCATGGTTTTAGTCTGGAGCATGGCATGGAAAAATAGAGCCTGAACCCAGCTGGGTGCATAATAAGAAACAAACAAGTAGATCATCCAACACCCCCTTACTAAGTATAAACCTGCCCTCAGTAGTGTTGAGCAGAATATGCCATATTCGATTTCGCGATATATCTCGAATATATATTCGAATATTCGAGATATATTCGCTAAATTCGAATATTCGTGATATTTTATCGAAATGAAATTATTGCGATTTTTCGCTATTGCGAATGCGAAAATAATTGCGATTTTTTGATAACTGCGGTAGGAGCACTCTGATTGGCTCAGAATATTCGTGATATTTTATCGAAATATCGCAACATGCGAATGCGATATTTATTGCGCAATTTCGAGAAATGCTGGAGGAGCGCTCTGATTGGCTCAGAATATTCGTGATATTTTATCGAAATATCGCAACATGCGAATGCGATATTTATTGCGCAATTTCGACAAATGCTGTAGGAGCACTCTGATTGGCTCAGAATATTCGTGATATTTTACAATACAAAATAATTGCGAATATTCGGCAAATGCGGAAGGAGCACTCTGATTGGCTCAGAATATTCTTGATATTTTACAATACAAAATAATTGCGAATATTCGGCAAATGCAGAAGGAGCACTCTGATTGGCTCAGAATATTCTTGATATTTTACAATACAAAATAATTGCGAATATTCGGCAAATGCAGAAGGAGCACTCTGATTGGCTCAGAATATTCTTGATATTTTACAATAGAAAATAAAAAGTGTTTTGCATTGGTGGTGATTCTTTACTCTATCCATCTGTCACAGCCGTTTGTCAATCAAACACCTTGAAGATTGAACACGTTCATGCTGCATGCTTTGGACTTTTTTTCACTTCACATATCAAAGACATTTTTATGAAAGATTATTTTTCTATTATTGGGACTATATTTCTTTATATATTTGTTTCACTGTGTATTTCACAAGTTATTTGCGCTTGCTTATTTTATAATTTGCCCACATGTCTTGTCACTAGACATATTTTTTATTCTTGTAGAGCGACTCCATTTTCTGTCTTGTATTAATTTATGTTGTATAACATTTTTGAGTTGCTGCTGTATTCTCCCCTTTTTTAAGGTATGCGCAATTTTTTCCTTCTTACAAAAAATAATAATATCAAACATACAAATATTCATAACATACACATACACAAAGCCCCCCCCCCCTTTTGCATCAGAGACAATCAGAGTTCTCCTACCACAGTTATCGAAAATTCGCAATTATTTTCGCATTCGCAATAGCGAAAAATTGCAATTTTTTTTTTTTCAATTTGGCAACATAAAAGGATCGCCTCAGCTTAGCTACTCTGCCCAGGGTCTCTAATCATACCAGCAATGCTTTTAGACGTCGATAGGATGTGATCTGTTTTAAAAATCAAATTGAAAAAATGCGAATATTCGGAATTGCGAATATTCACCGCGAAAATTCGAAATATAGCGCGATTTCTCGAATATGCTATATTCGAGTCGAATATTCGCAATGCGAATATTCGTGAGCAACACTAGCCCTCAGTGTGTTTAAGTTTAGAGTTAAGTACAAACTTACCTATGTGGGAAAATAATTTCAACCCCTTTCATTTTATCCTCAGCGTTAGCCAGGAAGAAAGTGGGATATGGATGAACTTATGGTTGTACTGTCTTGGGAAATGTGTCTCCTGAAGTAATATCATGTCAGCCTTCTGACTATGGTAGTATTAGAATATTTTGTAGTGTTTAAGAAGGGAGTTAAAACCCTGTGTATTGTGAGACACGATACACAAGGCGAAGGGGGATTGTTCACTACCAGCCATGGAGCAAAATGAGAGAGGGCTTGAGTGATAAACAGTGACTTACCCTAAGCCCCCAGGGGCGGTTTCCCAAAGATGAGCCTGGGAGGCAAAATCTTCTGACAGTCAGAGCAAGGAGTTAGATGATTCCAGAGGGACATCTAGAAAAGAAGATACTATCAACAAATAAATAAGGAGGAACAGTCAGAAGAAGAAGGAGAGATTTTATACTCCTCAGAAGGCAGGGGGAAGCACCACCATGCCTACAGTCACAGGAGGGTGGGGTGGGGGTTGGGTTAAGGGAAGGGGACATGGGATAGGAGGGCATAGGGTGGATGGGGGGGTATTGGCGAGAGGAGTGCCAGAGATTATGGCTCAAGATCACAGCTCAGAAAGATAAGATTTTCATGATATTCCCAGAAGAAAAAAAACACAAAGAAGGGGCAAGCTGAAAGTCTGTGGTGTCTTCACTTCCAAATTAAATTAGTATGAAAGAGATCAGGGGACAAAGCAAGTTTAGGGGACAAAATCCCCCAGGTTGTAAAGCAGGAAACCAGTTCGTAACAATTTCAAGACCCCTAAGTGTTTTGTCACTGTGTGTCAGGCCCAGGCCCATGTCACAGAGCGATGGTAATGCCCGCCCTGCAAAATGACATCGGTCAGCTGACAATAAGTAGAACCTAGGTGTAAAGAGGCAGCCAAACTAGTCATGTTAAGAAAGTCAATGGCATATGGAAGTTCCAGAAACTCTGGGGAGTCAGCTCAGGGTTTGAGCAGTGGAGGACACCCTAATAGAAAAAGGCTTGCTGAGCCAAGCTTTCAAGCAGTCTTTGGATCTATTGGTCTTTGGTTTCTGCCAGACTGGAGTGATTGGGCTTGATGGAAAGTGGTGTTTGGCTTCTCCAGCTTCGAGTCTAGAAGGGGAGATGCAGGTGCTTGAGAAATGAGGCCCAAGTGAATTTGGAGAAGGTGTAGGACCTGTTCTTGTACATAAATATGGGATTGAATGGGAACAGTAAGCAATATTTGATGTGCTTTTGAGACAGCACTGACAGGAAAGGCTTGAGGGACATAGTTACATAGTTACATAGTTAGTCAGGTTGAAAAAAGACACAAGTCCATCCAGTTCAACCACAAACCACTTCTGAATGGTAGACGGAGATAAGTCTGCAAAGACTTGGATGGGGTGATCTTGAAGCGTGAGCTAAGGTGCCAAGCAAGCCCATTACATGACTCCTTGACTGCATAGTAGTGGGGTTTTACCACAATATCTTGCAAGTTATTTCTCTAATGACTAATGAAAAAGGGGAAGTTGTGTTCACTCGCAAGCAAAAAAAAACATTTTTTTCTTTCCCTTGCACGATTGGGTATTCAAAATGAACACATATTTATCCTATTTACAATATATTTTTCCAGAGTGAACAATCCTTTTATTAAGAGAACAATCTTTAGTAAATCAAGCTAATGGTTTGGATCATGATTATTGCCATAATTTTTTTTTGTCATACACCTAGCTCTACAGGCCACGGACTCTACAATTAGGCTAGACGTTGATGACGTCATTTATGAAACGGTTACTGTGCATGCGCGGCTCATTGCAGCCATCTTTGGATCTGGCAAGTGGAGCATGTGAAGGGGGAGATTGACAGTCTGATCTGGAAGCTGTGTTTATGTGGTTGGTTATAAACATGGGGGTTTCCTTTGTGAGATGAGAGACCAAGATTTGAGCCTCTGGTAAGCCTCCTTTTTGTCACGCTGGATGCTTATTTTTCTCTTGGGCACCCGGATATCTTCCGCTCTTTTCTCTGGAGACACCCTATATTTATTCTATGGACCTTATATGTTTGGAGTCCTTTACACCCATAATCATCTATTATATATTTGTGCCTAGGACTTATGATATATCCTTATAATACTAGATTTTGATTGCTGGGCCCTTGGGTGGCAATCAATATATATATATATATATATATATATATATATATATATATATATATATTATATAACATTATCCTGTTAATTTTTCTCTTTCAATATTTTGAACGAGAAAAGGAACAGACAATATGTCGGCCAACATGGCCTAATAGAAAGCAGAGTCAAGTACAAATAAAAAAAAGATATTTAGCTGCAATTACAGCTGCAAGTCCTTTTGGGGATGTCTCTACCAGCTTTGCACATCTAGAGAGTGACATTTTTGCCCATTATTCATTGCAAAATAGCTCAAGTTCTCTCAGATTGGACGGAGAGCGTCTGCGAACAGCATGTTTTAAGTCTTGCCACATATTTTCAATAGGATTTAGGTCTGGACTTTGACTGGGCCATTCTAAAGCATGATTATGCTTTGATCTAAACCATTCCAGTGTAACTCTGGCTGTATGTTTAGGGTCATTGTCCTGCTGCAAGGTGAACCTCTGTCCCAGTCTCAAGTCTTTTGCATACTCTAACAGATTTTCTTCTAAGATTGCCCTATATTTGGCTCCATCCATCTTCCCATCAACTCTGATCATCTTCCCTGTCCCTGCTGAAGAGTGATGTGCTCAAAGTGATGTGCAGTTTTAGTTTTCCGACAATACAAAGCATTTTGCTTTTAGGCCAAATGTTGGTCTTATCTGACCAGAGCACTTTCTTCCACATGTTTGCTGTGTCCCCCATATGGCTTCTCACAAACTGCAAACATGACTTCTTATGGCTTTATTTCAACAATATCTTTCTTCTTGCCACTCTTCCAAAAAGACCAGATTTTTGGAGAGCACGACTAATAGTTGTCATGTGGACAGATTCTCCCACCTGAGCTGTGGATCTCTGCAGCTCCTGCAGAGTTACTTTGGGTCTATCGGCTGCTTCTCTGATGGATGCTTTCCTTGCCTGACCTGTCAGTTTAGGTGGACGGTCATGTTTTGGTAGGTTTGCAGTTGTGCCATACTCTTTTCAAACCTCTGAGGGCTTTACAGATCAGCTGTGTTTATACTGAGATTAAATTACACACATGAGGATGCAATTGATTCCACTAGACTTTAGTTTGGGGTATCAGAGCAAATAAAATCCCAATAAAATACATTTACATTTTTGGTTGTAACAAGACAAAATGAGGAAAATTTCAAGGGGTATAAATACTTTTTCAAGGCACTGTAAAAGGAAAATTAATCTGCAAGTGCTCAATCAAAGAAGGAGGTAAAGATATTTAATGCCAAAGATTTGGAATTATTTACAAAAACATTGCAAGTCCAAATTGGTGAAGCAGTTTAATAAAATTGGGGGATTGAGATAAAGGGGATATAATAAAAGGAGGAGATCATCCGCAAATAAAGCGCATTTATGTTCATGGGTACCACATATTATTCCCTTAAAATCAGTATAGTTTCTGATAGCTATAGCCAAAGATTCTATTATTATTGCGAAAATTAGGGGTGAGAGTGGGCAGCCTTGTCTGGTGCCCTTCTCAATATTGAAAGGATCCGAACAGCATCCCTGAAGTTGCACCTGGGTTCTAGGATTAGAGTAAAGGGAATGTAGGATATTCAGAAAGTTGGTGCCAAGTCCCCATCTTTCTAGCACCATGAAAATATATGGCTATGTCACTGTATCAAAGGCTTTTTGGAGGTCAGTGGAAAGCAAAAAGCCTTCCTGAGGGGGGCCATTGTCCCATTGTGATTTGAGTAGAAAGACAATGTCTATGGTTCTCCTTATATGGTCCCGTCCTTGCCTCCCTAGGATAAAGCCTGCCTGGTCTTTATGAACATAATGAGCGATGAAGGTAAACAATCTGTTAGCTAGTATTTTTGTTAATCAATTAAATTGGTCGGTAATTGCTGCCTTCGCTGGCTTAAGCAGGACTAAAATGTACAGTTAAAAAAAGAGAAGAAAACTGTGCGCTTAACCTAATATCAAGTGAAGATAAATAAAATGAATAAATACAAAATTATAGGGTGAATAAAACATTTGAAAATATATATGATTCAAAAGGTGGTGCTACTTCTCATGAAAGCCTAAATACTTAAAACCCAAAGAAACATACAAACAAAACAAGCACGCAACCAATCCAAATATTAAAGGGAAATAGGCTCAAAGTACTAGTGCATAAAAAATAGTGCATAAAAATATGAGAATATATGACAGTAAAAAAAAAATCCTATATATAAATGCACACAAAAAATGTGGTATATAAAACAAATTATTATCAAAGTAATAGAGTGTTAAATAACCATGGTGAAAAAGGGGTGATGGAAAAAAAGTCCCAAACATATAATAAGGAAGTTGTTAGCAGTAGGACACTCCTAGGGATTAGTCCATTGATCGCTGTAATACTCGATAAAATATCTGGAAGAAGCCTGGATCTTATTTTCAGCCAAAAGATGTGATAATACTGACTCTTACCGGACTAGATGGACCTCGGTTTAGGGAGGTCAATGGAGCGTGTACATCAGCCTGCCGGCTCTGGTAATGGATCACTCAAAACTGGGTAAGCTGCAGGCCAATGTCAAGGCACACATGTGCCTTGCCGTTGGCCTGCAGCTTACCCAGTTAATACTCTCAGATCCAGTGTCTGGTAAAGCCAAGTGGAGTCTGACTGTTACCTCCTGTGTGATCCGGTCTGAGGAAACAGCTAAAGGTTTTTTCCTCATCCTGCAAGACGGAAGCATCCCTCCCTGATTTGAGTGATCCATTACCGGAGCCGGCAGGCTGATGCAAACACTCCATTGACCTCCCTAAACCGAGGTCCATCTAGTCAAGTAAGAGTCAGTATTATCACATATTTTGGCTGAAAATAAGATCCAGGCTTCTTCCAGATATTTTATCGAGAATTACAGCGATCAATGGACTAATCCCTAGGAGTGACCTACTGCTAACAACTTCCTTATTATATGTTTTGGACTTTTTTTCCATCACCCCTTTTTCACCATGGTTATTTAACATATGAAAAAAGGGAGATGGGGACAAGGGACGAGGGACAGTGGCTAGGGCTGAGCCTCTGAAAATCCCCTCCCCCCAAAAAGGGCCGATTATTGGACTATCTCGGTACTGGGTAAAAAATCACATACATATAGAATAATAATAAATGTTATTACATAAAATTGTTGAACAAGGAATACATGATAAAATTGGAAAAACAGGACCTCAGGGATACCCCCGGGCAATTCTGTTGTTACAAAGATATAGACTGGTCTATGCCTCGACTAGTTTCGCGGTATAACCGCTTTCTCAAGAGAACCAATCTATAAAGCAAATGAATACAATTAATATAATACAAACATAATAATTCAACAATAGCCATAATAATGCAGTACAGTAAAAGTTAATACAAGGAAACAAGCTCACCCATAGTTAGGTGGTAACGTGTGATATCAGGCAGCCCAGGTAAGGTAACCCCCCCGCGGCGGACAAGGGGGATAGTGCGGAGAACTCTAATGGAGGCATAAAATAGATACGAGTTCAAGTAGAGAAATGTCAAGGAAAAAGGGGGGGGACACCTCCTTTCCTCCACGGGTGTCCCCCCCTTTTTATTATTATTCTATATGTATGTGATTTTTTACCCAGTACCGAGATAGTCCAATAATCGGCCCTTTTTGGGGGGAGGGGATTCTCAGAGGATCAGCCCTAGCCACTGTCCCTTGTCCCATCCCCTTTTTTATATATCAACCTGGATGATGGTACACTTTTAAGACTAACTACTTATCTATTTATCTGAGGCCATACTCAACATTTTTGCATGGTTATTTAACACTCTATTACTTTGATAATAATTTGTTTTATATACCACATTTTTTGTGTGCATTTATATATAGGAATTTTTTTTCACTGTCATATATTCTCATATTTTTATGCACTATTTTTTATGCACTAGTACTTTGAGCCTATTTCCCTTTAATATTTGGATTGGTTGCACGCTTGTTTTGTTTGTATCTAAAATGTACAGTGCCTTGCAAAAGTATTTACCCCCTTGGAATTTTTCATGTTTTGTTGCCTCATAACCTGGAATTAAAATGGATTGTTTGAGGATTTGAGGATTGTTTGAGGATTTGCATAATTTAATTTACAGAACATGCCCACAACTTTGAAGATGTTTTTTTGTTATTGTGAAGCAAACAAAAAATAAGACAAAATAACAAAAAAGGTAAATGTGCATAACTATTCACCCCCAAAGTCAATACTTTGTAGATCCACCTTTTGCACCTATAACAGCTCAGAGAGCTTGCCACATCTTACCACTGGAATATTTGCCCATTCCTCCTTGCAAAACTGCTCCAGCTTCTTCTAGTTGGATGGTTTGCGCTTATGAACAGCAATCTTTAGGTCTGACCACAGATTTTCTATTGGATTAAGGTCTGGGCTTTGACTAGGCCATTCCAACACATTTACATGTTTTCTCTTAAACCACTCAAGAGTTGATTTAGCAGTGTGTTTGGGGTCATTGTCCTGCTGGAAGGTGAACCTCCATCCTAGCCTCAAATCACACACAGAGTGGTACAGGTTTTGCTCAAGAATATCCCTGTATTTAACATCATCCATTTTTCTCTCAACTCTGACCAGTTACCTAATCCTGACTGCTGGTGTTCTTTGGGTGATGTGATCGTTTGGTTTGCGCCATACATAGTGTTTTCTTTGATGACCAAAAAGTTTAATTTTAGTCTCATCAGACCAGAGCACCTTCCTTCATACATTTTGGGAATCTCCCACATGCCTTTTCGCAAAAACTCAAAACGTGCCATTTTGTTTTTTGCTGAAAGTAATGGCTTTCTTCTGGCCACTCTGCCATAAAGCCCAACTCTATGGAGCATACGACTTATTGTACAGATACTCCAGTCTCTGCTGTGGAACTCTATAGCTCCTCCAGGGTTACCTTAGGTCTCTGTGCCGCCTCTCTGATTAATGCCCTCCTTGCCCAGTCCGTGAGTTTTGGTGTGTGGCCGTCTCTTGGCAGGTTTGCTGCTGTGCCATGTTCTTTCCATTTGGTTATGATAGATTTGATGGTGCTCCTAGGGATCATAAAAGATTTGGATATTTTTTATAACCTAACCCTACTTCTCAACAACATTGCCCCTTACTTATTTGGAGAGTTCCTTTGTCTTCATAGCAGTGTTTATTTTTTTTAACTGTCTCTTTATTAAACTTTTTCATTACAAAAATCACAGTATTGTGATTCATAGCAGTGTTTAGTAGACATGTGCACTGCCAAAAAATTCGTTTTTTTCGTTTGTTATTTTCGTTAATTTTTTTTAGTAAATTCGGGAAATTTGAAAAATGTGTTTTTCCCGTTTTTGTTTCATTCGTTTTTTTTATTTTTTCGGAAGTTCGTAAATTTCGATAAATATTTTTTTCGTTTTTTTGCTTTTTTCGTAAATTCGGGAAATTTTCGGATTTCCGAAAAAGCAAAAAACTGAAAAAAACAATGAAACGAAAAAAAAAAAGAATTTTCGGAAATTCGGAAATTTCTGAATTTTCGAAATTTCGAATTTTTTAATTTTCGTATTTTTCAATTTTCAAAATTTCGAATTTTTCAATGTTCGAATTTCGAATTTTTCAGTTTTCAAATTTTTCAATTTTCGAAATTTCGTATTTTTCAGTTTTCAAATTTTTCAATTTTTGAATTTCGAATTTTTCAATTTTCGAAATTTCGATTTTCGAATGTTTCAATTTTCGAAATTTCGATTTTTGACATTTCGAATTTTTCGAATTTCGAATTTTTCAATTTTCGAATTCTTCAATTTTTGAATTTTTTGATTTTCGAATTTTCGAAATTTCGCATTTCGAATTTTTCAGTTTTCGAATTTTTCAATTTTCGCATTTTTCAGTTTTCGAAAATACAAAAATATTCAGAAATACGAACATTCGGAAATACGAAATTTAAATTTTTCGAAAATTGAAAAATTCGAAAATTGAAAAATTCGAAAATTGAAAAATGCGAAATTTTTAAATTTTCGAATGTTTCCATTTTCGAATTGAAAAGTTCGAAATTCGAAAATTCGGAATTTCGACAATTCTAAAATCCGAAACATTTTCGTATTCCGAATTTCCGAAAATCCGAATTTCCGAGATTCGTACAAAAAACGGAAATAGGAAAATTCGTAGATTCGTAAATTCGTAAATACGAATTTTCGAAAATACGAAAATTCCTTAATTCGTAAATTCGAATTTTTGGAAATACGAAAATTCGTAAATTCAAAATTTTCGGAAGTCCGAAAATTTGTAAATAAAAAATTTGTGAATACGAAAATTCGTAATTAACGAATTTCCGAATTTTCGTAAAAAAACTAATTAGAAACAAAACGAATTGCACATGTCTAGTGTTTAGTTAGTGGTGCATCTTGCTTAGGTGTTGCAGCCTCTGGGACCTTTGAAAAAGGTGTGTATATGTAATGACAGATCATGTGACACTTAGTCTGCATTCACACCTCCGCGACAAAGGGGAGAAGCCGCTGGAGGGGAGAATTCCCATTGCTGTCTATGAGATGGTTCACATCTCATAGACGCCGTACGCCTGCCGCCTGAAAACAAGTCCCGGACCCTTTTTTTCAGGTGGCATTGGCGTTCGGCCATAGAAAGCAATGGGAAAGATTTGTTAAAAAAAAAAAAGTTACACGAATCGTGGCAAAATACGCCGCGTACGCGGCGTTACTTGTCGCGGAGGTGTGAATGCAGCCTTAGATTGTACACAGGTGGACATAATTTCACAAATTATGTCACTCCTGAAGGTAATTGGTTGTACCAGAGCTTTTTATGGGCTTCATAACAAAGGGGTGAATACATACACACATGTCAAGAATACATATGTGTAGCGCTAAAATTGATAAAGTGAATATCAAAATACCATGATGTGTGTAATAATAAAAATAAAACACATATAACAATAATAAACACAAATCTTGAAACATGTGTAAGTCCCTCTAGTATGAGGAAAACAGTGCCAAGCTGGCAAGTGATCTGATACACCTATTATAGTGTCAGATGAAATACAAAGTCCAACAAAACTTAATACTGTGATAATCAGATATGTATAACGAAGTTCGTCAACATCCACAAGTCCTTCAAGTGAGTGAATAAATGGAAAGTGTGTGACTTCTATATCGTGACAGTCCCACCACCGATAAAAGTGCAGGCTTACCGGAACTTATTGACCATTGATGGCATGTGCCAAAAAAGGTCAATCAAGGCTTTATATGACAGATGTCACCAAACGATCCTTGGCAGGAAGCATAGGCCCAACTGGTTGGTGTATCTCAGATGGAATGGATCCCCAGGAGCTAACTGGAAGCTGTTGCTGATGTTGGAATCCCGGAACCAATTGACTCAGTATGTTAATATTGCATAGAGAAAAGAAAGAAGGGTGGCCACATAGCGTAACTCTGTATGGTAAAAAAATTATGTGTTTATTCACAGCTAACAAACTTACATTTGGCTGGAAGTAAAAGAGCTCTTGCATGCAAATGGGGCGACAGTGGAGTCCTCCCGACGCGTTTCGTGGTCAAAAGCACATCGTCTGGGGTATCTCTCCACTGCAGCCCACTCCAATATATGTGTAGTCCATGTATCCATAACCAATCAAATGAAGATCTGACTCACCCTCAACAATCAGCAATCACAAACAGCACCTCACCTATCCAAGATGGCGCTGCAGCTTGCACTCCAAGCCTCTATGTGAAACATAAACTTCATAGAAAATGAATGTGATGTCTTAATGTGCTGGCCGTTTGTGATGGAGTCATTTAGGAAAAAAGACATAAACGTGATATATCAGGTAAACTGACCATAAGAGTCCATGGGATATATAATATAAATATAAATAAAATTACAATGTGCCGCGATTATTAAATAAAACTGCGCGTGCGCAGTAGCCAAGCCTTGTTTGCATATAATGAAACCATGACAGAACAGAAAAGCCCTGCCTTGTTTACAGATCGGAACTGGCGATGTACTACCGCGCCTGCGCGGTATCCAAGCCTCGCTCTGAAGGCTGCCTTGTGATGGAATCATGGACGCTCGACAACAAAGGAGCGCGCGCATGCGGACCAAGCCTCACTCTGGAAAAACATGGATGCTAAATAGCAGAAGCGCGCATGCGTGTGAGCCAAGCCTCGTTATGAGAGAGGCCACGCTTGGTTGGTCATAAAGGCTCCCATAGAGAGGAGGCGCCTGTCCTATCATAAAAGACTATAGGGCTCACCAGGTAAACAAACGGCCATCAAAATCATATATTATAATTACGGAACGAACGGGAAATAAAGGGAAAGGAAAACCGATTATTAACACTGCGAGCCGCACATGGACTATATAAACCGGTCATAGGAATTGAATTAAAATGAGTATAAAAATAAAAATAAAATTAAAAATGTCCAATCTGAACCTGAAGATAGATATTGACATCAACTCCGGATCAGAGACAATAAACATGAATAAAACAATATGAAACCTATGTTTATTATGTTAAAATGAACTGTGACAATAGCATCATTATGTAAATGAGTGCGCAAAAATGTCACAGACTGAAAAATCTAATGCGATGAAATCATAGATGTAAAATGGCATAAAATATAATGTGCCCATAATACCTCATGTACTCAGAAGACTGCCTCATAATTGATGTGAGTCAGATCGCCATATGTATTCACCTACATAGCATCAAAAATTATAAATATAACAAAATGCAGGATAAAACATAGAGCGCATGTATGATCATCACGCATAAAGTAATATATTAAATTTCCAAAGACCCAGATTATGCAAAAACAATATAAAACAGCGATACACTCATGACATATTAATGAAAGAATTTATGTCCCATTCGACATTCATTCCGAACGGGGTATATGTCTGAAGTTCGTATATCCAGAAAGTCTCCAAACGTGAAACCCCCCGAGTCATGGCTCCACCTCTCCACGGAGGAGTGTATTTGTCTATGACAACAAATTGTGTCCCCTTGGGATTTCTGTGATGGAGTTCTTTGTAATGTCGGGGGAGTGGATGTTTAGTGTTATAAGTGCAATATGTTCGCTCACTCTAATGGAGAAAGTGCGGATGGTACGACCGACATATTGCATGCCACAAGGACACGTTAGTAAATATACAATGTACTTGGTCGCACATGTACAGAATGTGAGGCTACGGCAGTATGCTGAGCCTGCATGGGATAGAGCAGAGGGAGAAGTGGGCTGCCGCGCTCTGGGGTAGTAACAGCCTCTGATTGGTCAGCTGCGGCAGCCCCCTTCTCTGATAGGTCCGTTCGCGTGAGGTAAAACCCGCACTGGACGAGCCTATATAAGGGAGAGGCTGAGGCGATTTGCTCAGTCACATCTCCTGACAAGCAGCATCGCCCGCCTCTCCCTCTCTCTCAGGATGAAGCGCGCTGTGCAGGACAGCCGTGAGGAGCTCTTATGTAGACTCCTAGAGAAGGCGGAGAGCAGGGGAGGTGAAGAGTGGCTGAAGCGTTGCCTGTCTGAGGAGAGTGGCTCTGTTTTATCTGTCAGCCCAGCTGCAGTACCAGAGATGAGCGTGGGCGCCCCCAGGAAACAGCCTGGAAGAAAAAAGAAATGTAAGACCAATAATTTAGCTCCTCAAGCTGAGGGAGCTGCAACAAGAGGTGCTTCTTGCCAGCAAGGGAGCAGCGCTGCCTCTTCCCCCCCTCCTGGGGACTTGGGTGAGCATGTTTTACCTGAAGTTGTTTTCAGTAATGTTAACCAGTTATCTGCATTTTCTAGTCTAATTGAATCTTTGTCTGTCATTGTGCAGCAGTTCAAAGGTATACATGATGCGGATTTTACCTCACAAAATGTAAATATGTATGTGCAACCAGGTGAGAGTCTGAGTACTCAGGCATGCACAGTAAGTCAGAGTGCACAGGAGACTGGTGCTGGAAATAGCGATAATGCTATTGATATGGAGGAGGTTGGTGTGGTGTGGCATGAGGCTGGTCATCCCTCTCTGCTAAATAAGGATGTTACTGTCAGATCGAGTGTGAGGTGTCCTGCTGTTAATAATACTTTACCCCTCAGATCCTCGGCTGCTATGGTCAGCGAGTCTTCCTTTAAGGAACCCCTCCCTTGCAGTTTATCCCCGCTGGGTTTTCATCTGTCTAAGTCAGTCAAAGAAAAAATTTGGAGGGGTGAATATCTCGATATATTATCACTTCTCCCTGCTTCTAAGGAGTTTTTGGCTAAATCTGACAGGCAGTCCAGCGAAAGAACAGAGGAAGATAGGAGGAGAGCGGTTCCTAAGACATTTCAAAACTGGCTGCAAGCGTTCTGTATCTATTCAGCAGTTATGGGAGAACGCTTCCCGGGGAAGTGCTCAGGTTTATTCCAACACCTGGATATTATTGCGGAGGCCTTTCGCCACTTTGGCGGCTCCGCATGGTTCTCATATGACGAGAATTTCCGTCAAAAACTAGCTGTGCACCCATCGCTGCATTGGGGGGCTAAGGACGTTGGTTTATGGTTAAACCTTATGCTGCCACCTAGGCCCCAGTTCACCCCTCGCCCCGCTTCAAATGGTCAGAGTCCAGTCAGGAAGGGTGTATGCTTTGCATTCAATGAGGGTCAATGTAAATTCTTATTGAATTGTAGATACAAACATGAGTGTTCTTATTGTGGCGGTACTCACGCGGCGAGCAGATGTTTTCGTAAAGCTGCCGCTAGTTCCTCTCATTCAGGACCCAAGGACACACATGGGAAAGGCCCCGACTCCGGTGAGCCTGGCAAGAATGCGCCCATGGCTCGAGCGCTATCCAGACCACAGGATGGCGGCTCTGCTAACTGAAGGTTTTGCCAATGGTTTCTTAGTGCCATCCTTTACTGGTTCAGGGTGTACACCAGTTAAAAATTTACTATCGGTATCCATGCACTCTAACTTAGTGCTTGAGAAAATTTGCAAAGAATTGTCTGAGGGTAGGGTGGCTGGCCCCTTTAATGACCCGCCATTCTCTAATTTCCGGTTGTCCCCTTTGGGCATCGTACCCAAGAAAGAGCTGGGTGCGTTCAGACTGATCCACCACCTATCTTACCCACCGCATTCGTCACTCAATGACGAAGTTGCCTCTGTGGAGGCTCCAGTCTGCTACGCCTCATTTGATGAGGCTTTGTGTCTTTTGAGGCAAGCAGGGCAAGGGGCTGTGCTAGCAAAGGCTGATATTAAGTCGGCTTTCCGCCTTCTTCCCGTGCATCCACAAGGCTTCAATTCTTTGGGTTTTCAATTTTTGAATAAATATTATTTTGATAAATGCATGCCAATGGGGTTTTCTATGTCATGCTTTTATTTCGAGGCTTTTTCCTCCTTCTTACATTGGGTCGTGTCAGTCGTTATCCCTCAAGGCCTTATCCTACATTATCTAGATGACTTCTTGTTTTTAGGTCCCCGGGGGTCATCAGTGTGTATGGAAGCTTTACAGGTTTTCTTTGACGTTTGTCATGACTTTGGCGTGCCTCTGGCCCAGGAGAAAACAGTTTTTCCCACGACAGTTATTGAATTTTTGGGGATCACGGTTGACTCCGAACGAATGGAATTCAGATTGCCACAACAGAAGATACATAAAATGAAGTCTATGATTGCAACCTTTCTTGTCAGTAAGAAGGTGTGCTTAAAGGAGGCACAATCTTTGCTGGGTCTTTTTGCTTTTGCAGCCAGAGTCATCCCTATGGCGAGGGTATTTTCGCGCAGGTTCTCGTTAGCCATAAAAGGTATGGTGAACCCTTACGCTCATTTCCGAATTTCAAAAAGCATCAAGGATGATCTAAGAATTTGGGATGCTTTTTTAAATGAGTTTAATGGTTCCTCGGCCTGGCAAATGGACTTTATTAATAGTTCTCAGTTGGAATTCTTCACCGATGCAGCTGGCTCTGCTGGGTTCGGGGCTTTCTTGGATGGGCGCTGGTGCGCCCAGTCCTGGCACCCTGATTGGCTCCAGAAGGAGATACTTCAAAATCTAGTTCTGTTGGAGCTCTTTCCAGTGATTGTGTCGGTGGTTGTGTGGGAAGACATCTTTAGGAATCGTAGAATCTTAGTTCATACGGATAATAAAGGTGTCTTTTTTGCCATCAATACTCTGTCCTCTAAGTCTGATCCCGTTCTGAGGTTATTGCGTTTCCTTGTACTTCATTGTATGAACTGTAATATATGGTTGAGAGCTGAGCATATTGCAGGTAAAGAAAATAACATAGCAGATTCTTTATCTCGTTCACAGTTCAAGAGATTCCGAGAGTTGGCGCCATCAGCGGATCAACATGGCACCCCTTGCCCAGACTTCCTCTGGGGCTTAATTTGGGAATAATATTCCGGAATCTCAAGGCTTCAGTAGCGGAAAACACCTGGAGGGATTATAGGCTTTCATGGCACAAATGGTGCTCTTTCTGTCAACCATTGGGTTTGGATCCACTAGATGTGTCTTCTTACGTGGCTTTGTCTTTTTTGTCCTTTCTCATTCAGTCTAATCTGTCCCCGGCTTCCATAGGTAAAATATTGGCTGGAGTTTCTTTTTTCCTTAAGTTTGCAGGCCTTCCTGCTCTTACCTCTTTCTTTCAGGTCACCCAGGTTTTGAAGGGCCTCAAAAAGTCTAGGCCCTCTTTAGATAATAGGCGTCCCATATCTATCCCCATTTTGATCGATCTTCTTCAGATCCTTCAAGATGTCTGCTCATCCAATTTCGAATCTTTGCTTTTTAAGGCTGCTTTCTCTATAGCATTCTTTGGAGCCCTTCGGTTAGGTGAGTTTACTGCAGCAAATAGAAACGCTTTTTCATTTCTCCGTTTTTCTCATGTTCAGTTTGACGTCGGTTCTGTCCGTCTGTTTTTGTCCAGATCAAAGTCCTCTCAGGTTGGCCAGTGGTTTTCTTTATCCAGTTCTCCTAATGAGGCTATCTGTCCCGTGTTTCATGTTCGTAATTATCTTTTGGTCAGACCATTGAGTAACGATTCCTTTTTTATTCATGAAGACTTGTCCTCTCTAACTAGGTACCAGTTCTCAGCTGTTTTGGCCTCCTGTTTGAAGCGCTTGAATTTATCTGGGTACCAATTTTCTTCCCATTCTTTCCGAATTGGCGCTGCCACCACAGCTGATTCTATAAGTTTTTCAGAGAGTAAGGTTAAAAAAGTGGGCAGGTGGGGCAGCAATAGATATAAGTTATATGTTCGTCCCAGTCTTCTAACTTTATGATTCTCTTTCAGATTTATCCAGGAATATCGCTTGGGTCATAGGTCACTCCTACGTGTTCTGGGCTTACAAGCACTCCGGATCCAGATCATACTCTGCTAACCTGGGGCTTGATCCTGATTTATTTTTAATTTTATGGTCAGGTGTTAGAGGTATGCGGTGGCGCAATTTAAAAGACCACCTAGCTTATTTGTCTTCTGTCTGGCCTCAACCCCAAGTGATAGTTATCCACGTGGGGGCTAATGACTTGGGTAAATTCAACACATGGGACTTGTTATGTGAAATGAAAAGGGATCTCTATTCCATAACTCAAATGTTCCCAGGTTCAGTGTTAGTATATTCTGAGATGGTTCCCAGGCTGTTATGGTCGCCGCACGGCACCCTTTTCTACGTGGATAGAATCCGCAGACGGCTAAATAGGACGATTCATAGTTTTATGCCTTCAATTGGTGGCTCTTCCTTTCGTCATTCCGAGTTAGAGGGTTTTTTGCCTGGGTTGTTTCGGGTTGACCAAATTCATCTGTCAGGCATTGGCCTGGACATTTTTAATATGGGTATCCAGTCCATGATCGAATCAGCCACGGTGGTGGGGGGGCCTCGGCCAACAGCTTCGCGGTTGGCCCCGGCCGGTGGGGAGTAGTCGTCCAGCTTTTGCTGGATGGACAGAAATTAATTTGATTTTAAAGTTTTAAGTTTAGCCAATTTGGCCTTTTGTAATTTAATTTATTTATTGAGAAAATTTTTGTAACCCCGCCCCCACATTTTATGGATGACACCGTGGCCAATTTTACCAAAGTTAAATAAAAATGTTGTATCAAATTGTTGTTTGGTCTCCTTATTCAATACCTCTGTACTAGCCCATGTGAGGCTACGGCAGTATGCTGAGCCTGCATGGGATAGAGCAGAGGGAGAAGTGGGCTGCCGCGCTCTGGGGTAGTAACAGCCTCTGATTGGTCAGCTGCGGCAGCCCCCTTCTCTGATAGGTCCGTTCGCGTGAGGTAAAACCCGCACTGGACGAGCCTATATAAGGGAGAGGCTGAGGCGATTTGCTCAGTCACATCTCCTGACAAGCAGCATCGCCCGCCCGCCCACCCTTACCTGTCAGTTTGTCATAATAAGTCATGGGGTCGTCTGTATGGGGGGAGTAGTCGTCCAGCTTTTGCTGGATGGACAGAAATTAATTTGATTTTAAAGTTTTAAGTTTAGCCAATTTGGCCTTTTGTAATTTAATTTATTTATTGAGAAAATTTTTGTAACCCCGCCCCCACATTTTATGGATGACACCGTGGCCAATTTTACCAAAGTTAAATAAAAATGTTGTATCAAATTGTTGTTTGGTCTCCTTATTCAATACCTCTGTACTAGCCCATGTTTTTATAGTATACTGCTTGTTAGTAACCGTGGAGGAAAATTCTGAATTTTTCCTTGTGGTTTAAACATTATGTTGACATACCTTGCATTTCCTGCAGGGGAAGAAGCCCACTAAATTGTGGAAGAAAGAGCTCTTAGTAGGAGGGTTAATTATATTTGGAGCGATTTTACTCTGTAAGGAGGGTACACCTCTGAAAACCACTCTAGCCTGTTCGGGCAGCAATGGACCTAAGACTCTATCACCTCTAAGTATATTCCAGTGTTTGTTGAAAATGCTCTTAATTTGTTTATATTGAGTGGAATAAGAAGTCAACATTGCAAATTTAAAACCCTCATCTGTAGGACGCTTGGATTTAACAGATATTAATGACTTCCTACTTAATGAAAGGACTCTTTGTAATTCTAAATCTACATCACTGGTTGGGTACCCCTTTTCAAGGAACCTAGATTTTAGAATCTCTGCTTGAGCAAGATAGGTATTATCATCTGTACAATTTCGATGAAGTCTAAGGAATTGACTGCGAGGGACCGACCGGAGCCAAGATGGATGATGGCAACTCCCCATGGGGATATAACCATTACGGTCAGTCGGTTTGAAATAGGTTTGAAAGTGGAATTTCTTATCAACTATGGTTATGTCAATTATCATTTTTTTATTTCGGAAAAAATTGTTTTATGTATATATTTTTCTAATTTTACTTCACCAACTTAGACTATTGTGTTCTGATCCATCACATATAATTCAGATTAAAACATTGAACTAAAAGCTGCAATGTAACAAAATAGGTCAAAAGCCAAGGGGGGTGAATACTTTTTTTTAAGGATTCATCCAATGGGGAGCCTGATTTAAGAGAGTTAAAGAACCAAACCAGGTAAGGAGATAGAGTGGGGGCAAACTTTTTATAGAAGCATACCAAGAAACCATCCGTACCAAGGGCAGAGCCTTGTTTAAGGAATTGAATGACGTCCATGACCTTAAAATCGATGACAGACCTTTCAAAAAGGGGTGTATGTTTTGCTGACAATTTTGGAACAGGTACGCTGTTGAGGAAATCCTCCAGTAAATGTGAACATGAGTTCTTCTCTTTTTAAAGGCTTGCATAGAACTCTTGGAAGCACTCCATAACATGCTGTGTTTTTTGTGATAGAGTCCCAGAAGGGTACAAATTTTGGGAAAGGCAAGGGAGCGAGGTATGGGAAATAGTTTAGCTGCTAATTAAGAGCCTATCCTATGTTTTTGGGAGTAAAACGGCACCTCGACCATCTGAGGTATTTTTAGACCTCTGTGGTTAAGGCCAGGTTTAGGGATAACCGTGCTACCTCTAGCTGATTCAGAGAATCCCTAGTAGGTTTTCAGTTATGGGACTTGCTTAATAATTGGAATTTCCTAGTAAGTTTGTCTATTTTGGCTAAGTGTTCTTGTTTTAGGCGGGAGGTCATCTGAATGATCGTTCCCTTTTTTACTACTTTATGGTTTGCCCTTAAAGTTTCTGGGGAAATGTAATCAATGTCGTTTCAAGGATTGAGCATTGAACCGGGTCACATAGGAGGGCCTCATTGAGACACCAAGTAAAGCGTCTGTCTGAGTTTGTTGAGTGCTGCAGGAACAGTATTACCAAGCAGTGGTCTGAAAGGGGAGTGTCTCTAATGATACATTTAGTGGTATACAGTATTTGAGTTGTTTGAAGAAAAATATGATCTACCCTGGCATAAGTGTGGTGTGGAGCTGATTAATGGGTGTAGTCTTTAGTGTGAGGATTGAGTTCCCTCCAAACGTCAATCAAACCTGATGACTAGAGAAGGTTGGCTATTTCCAGGCTTTGTTTAGGGGGTCATTTAGTACAAGGGAGGCCCATCCCAGATTTATCTAGCGATTGCTCAAACGCTAAGTTCAAGTCCCCTCTGAGGGCTATCATGCCCTCTAGGTGTGGTCTAAGGGATGTCAACATGGATGAGAAGAAATTAGTTTTGCCTCTGTGGTATAGTATGAGACAAACGTGTAAATGGATCCATCTATCATTCCGTTCACCAAGATGTATCTACCCAAGGGATCCCTGAGGACTCCCGTCTGTCAAAAATTCAAGTTTTTAGAGAAACACGTGGCCTTTAATTTTTTTTACTGCTTTGGATAAGTAAAACTTGGGGAAATGTTGATATAAAAAGGAGGGGTTAAATGAAAGTGGATCTCTTGGAGCATGAGGACATCTATCTTTTTGGAGTGATAGAGCTTAAACAGTTTCCATATTGTGTAAGACGACGCATAGTGGAGAGGAGTTGGAATTATCTGAGTGCATGGATCAGAGGGTGGAGTATTTGCATTATCAGGAAGAATCTTACCCTAAGATGAGAGGTTATGATCCGCTGTTCTGTGTCCCAGACCTGTTGTTCACCTGGATCTGGTGTACTGGGGAGATGGAGCCCTCTAGTTGACCCAAAGGGGAGGGGAGGAGAGAAAGAAAGAAAGAGAAAGAAGGAGGAAGTCTACTGAAAATAAGAGACAAGGCAAGGCAAAAGACAAGACAAGGGAGTAACAATACCCAAAGTAGAGCAAACCCCAAATCCCAATGTGAGAAGAAGGGGCCAGCCCATATGTGCCACAAATCTTTCCCCAGAAAACATCACCAAACGTAGGGACAAAAATCCCATAATGGAGTTAAATTCCCATTCAGAAACAGCAGGAGGAGCAGGCCATCCACTACGACCACCTCACCTGGAGATAAGAGGAGAGTCAAAGCCCCATTAATGCATAGCATTTTGAGAAATGGATTTCACCCAAGCCCCTGATATGACCAGGAGGGACTCTATCTAAGAAAAGGGGAGAACCTGCCACAAGTATATGCGGTGCATCAAATTGAAAGGTGTCCCTTGGCGTACTGCATCCTTTGAATAAGTACCCATCAGCACTATACGGTAGTCATTCCGAAGGAAAGAACTGGGGTGGTAACAAAAATGTTAGACAAACAATAAGATAAGCAAAGCATATGTATGGCTCATATGGGTGAAAAAAATAAAAAGGTTCCAATGAATCTGGGTGTTGAAGAACCGGACCTTGGAGATTCCTGAATGTTGGTCTTAGATCAGGGGGGCCAAGAGTCCCTGGACCTTTTTGATTGGTGTTTCTGCCAGTGGGCAGGGCGGTGGGGGGTCTCTTGGAGGAATCAGAGCCTCTAGAAGCTAAGGTTGGGAAATTAGGCCCAATTACAGAAGCAAATGGTCTCCATCAGCGAACAAAGAGAATGTGCAAGATTTGTTCTGGAAGGTGACGTTCAGATAGAAGGAAAAGGACCATCTATATGTGATAGATTTCTGATTCAACACTTGGAGGAGAGATTTCAGAGATCTTCTCTTTTGAATAGTATAGGGCGGGGGTATGCAATTAGCGGACCTCCAGCTGTTGCGGAACTACGATTCCCATGAGGCATAGCAAGACTCTGACAGCCACAAGCATAACACCCAGAGTCAGAGGCATGATGGGACTTGTAGTTTTGCAACAGCTGGAGGTCCGCTAATTGCATATCCCTGGTATAGGGTAAGAGATCTGCAAAGATTTGTATAGGGTGGTCCTGAATTGTGAGGTCTCCCACTTCCAGTGAATTACGCCTGATGTCTTCTTTTTCTTTGTAGAAGTGTGGCTTTACCACAATGTCTCTGGGAAGGCCATCTTTGTGTGGAGGGGGATACAGTGGCATATGAGCCCGATCCATTTCCAAGCAGTGTTCTGGTATATCAGGGATAAGGTCCTTTATAAATGAGTGGACCATTGAGTTGACCTCTTTGAATGATTCAGGGAGACCTTATATTGCCTTGATCTATTTTCTAGATCAACTATTTTTGGAAAGTGCAGTGTCCAGTTGGTTATGCAGTTCTTGTATTCTGGCTGTGTTCTGATTAGTTCTGTCTATTGTTTGGTAAGCTTTAATTTCAATAGCCTCTATTCTGGCCCCTAAGTGATGAAAATCAGCCTGTATGGTGGATGTAATTTAGGCAGCAGTTTGAGCTAGGTCACTAGTGAGCATTTTGGAGAAGGTGGTCATAATGGAAGATACATCGCTTGGAGTGGTGGGGAGACCTCTGGGCTTGTAGACACATCCACCATTGGGTGAGAAAACTAGGGTCCTGATAATTAAGGATTCAGTGGATGCAGAGGACATCATGGCAGGGATCTGATTACTCACTCCAGAGCCATTCAGTGTGTTTGTGCGATCGTCCGTGGAATCCTGATCTGCTGTGGATTCCTCTGTCCTTGGCCCCTCACCTTGTGGGATGGTTGCGAGCTCCATTTTGGAAGTGATCATGGCTGTAGGCCCAGGATCTAGCTGATGGGATAGATCCCTTCTTGCTGATCCTCCAGTCTTCTGGACCTCCTCAATCGGTAGGCTGAGAGGCTGACCAGGGCTGTGCTGTCTTGAAGCTGCAGCAGGGTTAACTGGCTGGAGCGGTGCAGAGTTCTCTGTTCAGACGTCCATCCAGGGAGCTTCCACTCATGTTCCTCTCCTGTTCATTTTTTATGCACTATCACTGTATTGGTTATCACTGCCATTTAATGATTTTGATAAATACATTTTATCTATTTATGCACACCTATTTATATATTTATTTAAGCACAGGCACTTTAATGGTTGCATTATAATTCGACTTTGAATTAATGTATTCCTAATTTGCTATTGTGTATTATAATTTCATATTTTTTCACATACATTATTAGCATTGGAATTCACACTGTTTGGTTCAGTTCACATAGGATTCTGATGAACTAGCGCTGCATTTATTCCTAAATTGTGATGCCTGGGTATTGTACTAGCAACTTTGGGCCAGATCCACGAAGCGTGGCGCTTCTATCCGTCCGGCGTAGTGTATCTCTGATACACTACGCCGCCGTAACTTACAGCTTTTTTTTGTATCCTCTAAGAATTCCCGCCGTAAGTTACGGCGGCGTAGTGTAACTTAGGCTGCGTAATGGCGCGCAATTCAAATGTATGTGATGGGGGCGTGTTTTATGTTAATACGGCTTGACCCGACGTAAATGACGTTTTTTTTAAACTGTGCACGCGCCGTCCGTGGGGGTATCCCAGTGCGCATGCTCGAAATTAACCCGCAACAAGCCAATGCTTACGACGTTGATGTCATTCTACGCAAAGCCCTATTCGCGAACGACTTACGCAAACGACATAACATTTTCAAAATTCGATGCGGGAACGACGGCCATACTTAACATAGGATACGCCTCGTATAGCAGGGGTAACTATACGCTGAAAAAAGGCTTACGGAAACAACGTAAAAAAATGCGCCGGCCGGACGTACGTTCGTGGATCGCCGTATCTAGCTAATTTGCATACTTAATGCGGAATTCGACGGAAACGCCACCTAGCGGCCAGCGTAAATATGCACCTACGATCCGACGGCATACTAAGACGTACACCTGTCAGATCGAGCCCAGATTCAGTCGTATCTTGTTTTGTGGATACAAAACAAAGATACGATGGGGCATTTTAAAAATTACCCGTCGTATCCATAGATACGCCGGCGTAATTCGTTTGTGGATCTGGCCCTTTTTCTAGTACACCTTGTGGCCTTTAGCACAGGAGGTTTTTCCTTTATAATTAGGCTGTATGGCTGAGTCTGTTCAGCATAAATGTAGGCATCTTTCACCCACCTGGGAAGCCCAGGTGCAGCATACAGCCTCCCATAGACATGAAAGGTAGTGCACTGCTGTACTCAAATATATACAATGATGCTATTGTAAACACGAGTATAGCATATAAGCATACACATTTTTTATTTTTTTTTATATTACAGTAAAATATACTGTACACTGCATGCAGGCTTTCCTGGCAGGGAAACATGCTGGCATTTACTTTGATCAGGCATTGACTTTGCACCTGTGTGCAGGAGCCCTTACTGTACAAAAAAGTGAAATAAATCTACATTGACATTCATTTGACAAGAAATGTATTTGTTACAAAGAACAAATGCTGAACCTCTATTGTGAGCTATTGTTTGTTTAATGGTTGAATAGATTGTTTAATTTATGACTAGCAGTACAGTATGTAAATTTCTTATTATAGAGCTGAATTAGAAAACAGCTTAGTTTCTTGACAATAATTTATTTAAAAATGTTTATGTATATCACTCTAATAATTATCACAGTACAACATATTCATTTTATGAAAATAAAAATGAAAACATTGAAAATGGAGGTTCTAAGCACAACTAAAGTTAAATGTTTGTTTCTGTAAAATACTCTGTGGAAAATCATTAACTTGAGATCTATACATCAGCAAAATTGAATCTGAAATCTAAAGAGCAACCTGGGAATTGCATCCCTTAGTGGACAATCTGCTTCTGTGCTTGGTTTCACAAGCTGTAGCCAATCTCTGGATCAATTGGGCTCTTAAAAGTCACTAGAGAAAAGATTCCTTTGAAATGCACTGAGGAAAGTCACTTGTTATAGTTATTAATCCCCATGAAACTTCTCTGGGCTGACATGTTGAAATATGTGTAATTGGGGGTGATACTCATTTCATTATTGATTGTAGACTGACCCAGATGCCACACTTTCTAACAGAGCTTCCCCCTTAGATAAGAGTTTCATAAATCTTCACAAACCCATGCACAAATGTAAATACATAATACTATAGTTAGCTATTGTGTTATTCAATGGTTGTTTAAGTATCTAAATTATATGAAAGCACAAAAAATATTGCCTTCACAAATTCCAATTTTTTTTGTGAATAAATAATTTATAATTTTATGTAGGTTGACATTTCTTCAATTATTCTCCTATAAAGATTAATCCACTTTACACTGTTAATTAAAAAAGGATATAGTAAAATGCAATAATCATGGGTTTTGATTGTTTATGGGTATTAGGCTCCATTCAGAAGTGAACTTCTTTCGGGTGACATGTTGATGGGGCAAGGGCCTCTTCCCGACAACCCTGAGTGGTGGTTGTGGGGGTCTGCGGGCAGGGGCTTATCAAAATCTGGAGCCCCTTTTTAACAAGGGGGCCCCCAGATCCCACCACCCCATCATACCCCTACCCGATCACCAAAAATGTGTCAAAAAAATCAGTTGTTTGACAGTTTCCTAATTAGGTAAAGGACAGGGCCTGTTGGTGACATCACTGACCCAGTATGCACTGGTCAGTGACATCAACACCCCCCATGTTGAGGGCATGTGGCCTGGTATGGTTGAGGAGGGGAAGAGGCGCTTGCTCCCCCCTTCTTTTCTGACCTGCTGGGCTGCATGCTTAGATAAGGGTCTGGTATAAATATTGGTGGGACCCCACGCAATTTTTCTTTTAATTTTGGCATGGAGTTCCCCTTAAAATTCATACCAGACTCGAAGTGCCTGGTATGGATTGGGGGGACCCCCACGCCATTTTTTTAACATTTTTGGCAATGGTATTGTATTGGCAGCAATTTTTTTTTCTTTATGTAAGTTTTGCTGCCGCAGGTTCTATAGATAGTACAGATGGACCACTTTACAGGCACTTTACAGGCAGACTAAGGGGGACCTCCCAGGCAGTATATTTAAAGGAGTGGTGAGAGATCTCAGCCTTGGAGGTTTCAGGTCACATGCGCTGGGTGCTCAGTGCTAGTGAGCTCTGTGTGTACAGTAAGTGAAGCAAAATGCAGAGAACACACTGCAGGATATGGAAGGCTCCTCAGTGTACTCTGCAATAGAATTAAAATGCAGGCACTGTGCAAAATATTTCCAGGTAAATGTTATAGAAAATCATCAGTGGAAAACCAATGGAAATGCATTTTTCCCTATTTGTATCTATCTAAACCATCTACAACATTCTAAAGACTAAAAGTTATTTAGCACAACACTCATTCCTGAAAGCTAGTAGATAAAAGGATTACCCAGGAGTAAAGCATTGTTGTTTATGGGAACACAGTGTTATGAAAAGATTATTTAAGTATTTTAGTCTTATTAGAATATACTTGCTATATGCCTCTGTTCAATGTCAGGCTTATACTTTGATTTAGTCTTAAAATACAGCATTTCTTTCCAATTTCCATTCTTTAAGTTTTGGCTCTGGAACAAGTTCTGCTCTGCTGGAGCTAAATGATTGATCTCAGCTAATTACATGGTATTCTTGTACTGTAAAATTGCATGCACTTATAACATTTGGATGTCAGGAAACTTTAAATCATTTTGTTAGGGCTAACCTGCTTGTTCAGACATGACCCTTTAATATATTTCTGGAGCATCTGTAAAAGTCAAACCAGGCTTCGAAACAACAGTCCCCACAAGGCTGCTTCACTTATTTAAATACACTAATGACATGCATATGGCTTCTTGCTGGAGACCAAGTAATCATCATTCAATATGGGATAGCTAAAATGTTTTCATTCAGCTGTCAGTCAAATAAAAATACATCAATCACTATGTCATAGTAGTTTACATTTCATTTTAGAACAGAAAAAAAAAAAAAATAGTATATATATATATATATATATATATATATATATATATATATATATATATATATATATATATATATATATATATATATATATATATATACTGTATATACACTACATAAATACACACAAGCAAAATATATATACCATTTGTAATGTAAACATTTTTTTATAATGAAAAAAAACAGGTTTCATGTCTTAAGAGCCCTTACAAGAATATTACTGGCAAATTATTTGAAGACCTCAGTGTGCTGAGGCATGCAAATATCAGCTATTCAGCTATGTCTAAATCAGGATATACTAGGGTAGATCTGTGTTTGAACAAAAACGTCAGAAAGAGGGTGCCTGGGTGAGTGTGATAGTAAAAACAAGTAACACTTTATTCAGATACACTTACATAAAAGGATCTTGCAAGCTCCACACAGAGTGGATGTGGATCACCATTCAAGCAGCCAGCCATCACAAGGGATGAGAGGACCACCGTGGCGATAAGCTCAGACTCGCCACAAGGTGATATTTCCTAGCTGCATATCTAAAAGGAGATGGATATATACTCAGACTCAATATATAAATAAGAACAAATATAAAATGAATAACTGACAAAAAAAAAAAAATAGGAGGGGCACATAAAAAAAAGGATTGATTCTGTCCAAACAGTATACATTTTCCCCTCTAGAGGGGAGCAGGTTTTCTTTTCTTCTTTTCTTTTAACCTATGAATAGTGTAGGACCCACTGAAAATGAGGTGCTTTGATGCAGTGGTGGGCTTAAGCATGGTATGACAATATGGTGTGACTAAATCCCTATATTTCCTTAAGAGCAGGTGTTTTTAAGCAGCCTTGCAGGATTTAAGAAGCAACCCATTTTTGTGTATGTGTAAGCTATTTAAATGTTCAATTTGCCTGAGGAAGGAGGCGGCACCTCAGAAATACGTTGAGGTCCGTCCCCGCCCTGAGAGCAGGTGTGAGAGCTAGAGACACCGCTGGTTATATACCTCCATACGACAGGGCCAAGCTTATTCCCACAGTGGTCTTCTTATCCCTTGTGATGGTGGGCTGCTTGATTGGTGATCCACATCCACCCTGTGTGCAGTTAGCAAGATATATAGAAAGAAAAAGGGGGTAGGTGAATGGTTTCCTAGGTCAAACAGCGGTTACTCACAATCCCATCATAAGATACATAAAAACAAGAACACATATAAGGAAGAGAGGTATTCTCCTAATTCACCTTAATCTTGGAAACACTTCACCACCATATAGCGGGTTTTACACCCAGTAGGATATATAGAAAGAAAAAGGGGGTAGGTGAATGGTTTCCTAGGTCGAACAGCGGTTACTCACAATCCCATCATAAGATACATAAAAACATGAACACATATAAGGAAGAGAAACTTATAAAAAACAGTTTGCAAGTTACTTTTATGTAAGTGTATCTGAATAAAGTGTTACTTGTTTTTACTATTACACTAACCCAGGCACCCTCTTTCTGTAGTTTTGGCTTGTGTCTGAGGAAACTCCCATTTCCTGCTGAGGAGCTGCCAGTGACTGTGTGTGCTATCCCCATCCCCCTGTGGATCAATCTGTCCTATGGACTTTTCCTTGATATTTCTTACTACTGTGGATTGTATAGGCTAATTCTTACCTAATTCGTTTTGAGTATATCTTGTGCCCCCCCCCTGTTATTGATCCCTTATGGTCCACCTTATAACTGCCAGTGAGCACTGACACACACACACTACCTGCTAGTTCTGTGTGATATATTGCTAGATCTGAGTTTGCTTGATCTGGTTTACTTATTTTTAGTCGTCATTCAAGTACATGTACAGTACCAGTCCGCAAGAATGTGTTTCAAGCACGACGGCATCGCGCTGGTTCTCTGCGACAGGGTGCCAACATCTCGCACTCACTGCAATAGAAAAAGCACATTCCAGCGAGCACGACATAGAAGCGACAGGGATCCGACTTGGATTCCCACCAATTCTAGATGCAGTGTTTGGTATGAATCATGAGGGGGAACTCCACACCAAATTTAAATAAAAAACGGGCATGGGTTCCCCCCAGGAGCATACCAGCCCCTTAGGTCTGGTATAGATTGTAAGGAATCTGGGAGTCCCTTTTAATCGGAATCTGGGAGTCCCTTTTAATAAGGGGGCCCCCAGATACAGGCCCCCCACCCTAGGTGAATGAGTATGGGGTACATCGTACCCCTACCCATTCACCTGGAGGAAAAGTGTCAAAAAAATAAACACACAACACAGGTTTTTAAAATAATTTATTAGTCAGCTCCGGGGTTCTTCTCCGCTCTCCGGGGGTCTTCTTCTGACTTCGGGGGTCGTCTTTTGTCTTCTCCGCTCTCCGGTGTCGTCTCGGCGCTCCCCGGGTTCTTCTCCTGCTCGCTCTCCGGTGCCTTCTTTGGGGCTATCTTTTTAAAGCTCTTCTACTAGCTAGCGGCCAGCCCGGTCTTCTTTTTCGCCTTCTGCCTTATGCCTTCTGCCATCTTCTTTTCATCCTTTCTTCCGATGTTGACTCAACGCTCCCTCCTGCTGTAATGCCGGGTGCGCAACGATTTATATAGGCTTCTTATGACTTCACAGTCCCAGCATGCTTCGGGACCCACAGAGCATGCTGGGACTGTGACGTCATAAGAGGCCTATATAAATTGTTGTGCACTGCACACCCGGCATTACAGCGGGAGGGAGCGTCGAGTCAACATCAGAAGAAAGGAAGAAAAGAAGAAGGCAGAATGCAGAAGGCAGAAGGCGACAAAGAAGACCGGGCTGGCCGCCGCTAGTAAAAGAGCTTTAAAGAAGATAGCGGCGGCGGAGTGGGGAACCCCCACGCCGTTTTTTTCGGCATAGGGGGGTTCTCCTTACAATCCATACCAGACCTAAGGGCCTGGTATGCTCTTGGGGGGGAACCCATGCCGTTTTTTTATTTAAAATTTGTCGTGGAGTTTCCCCTCATGATTCATACCAAACACGACGTCTAGAATTGGCGGGAATACAAGTCGGATCCCCGTCGCTTCTATGCCGGCTTTTTTCCCATTGCGGCGAGCCGGCTCGGCGCTGGCTCCCGCGACGGGGCTCGTAGATGGTCAATCTCGCAGAGAAAAGGAGCAAGATTGACACAGTATCGCGGTCACCTACTGTAATACTAGAATATTTTTTCTTTTAAGAATAAACCTAAAGACATCTCTAGCCAGTAAGAAAAGAGAGCAGACTAAAATGTACTTACTTTTATACCAATAGTACCTGCACTACACACCTTCTCTATAATTTCAGCTGCTGTGCAAAACACAAGGCGTGTTCTATTAACTATTTAGATCTCAGGACACTGCGCTCAATTGTGTTATTTTTTCCCCAACTTCCTTTTAAAGTGCTTTTGTGCATTAAACTATTTAAATACTCAAATTATCAAAAATCCATTGTTTATGTTCCACGTAACAGTCTTTATATAAACATCCAGATCCTCTTAAATATTGGTTTAAGTGAATTCTAAAAAAACAAAGCATACAGTACATGTAAAAACAAACATGTATAAGAAATTCTTTCCACTTTTGTCTACAATCAAAATCGGTGCTATTCCTTATTGAAAGTGCTGTGTGCATAAATTATTCCTTCCATGTTTCTAATCCTCCACCGTGTATCACCACCACACTCGTGAACTCACCAGATAAATATGACCCCTCTTTGAAGAGTAGGGTCTTAAAGTGCTTTTAGGACTGCCACTTATCCACTCCAAGATTCCCATTGTCATAAATTAGAGGAAAGAGGAGTCCCTCCCCCTGAAGACATCATTGAAACGAAACGTACGTTGGTATAGGGGTAGAGGAAGCTAAATGATGTGGAGAAAGAACTGGCACCTGAAGGTGGTGGGGCACTTTAAACAGATTAGGCTCATACTGAAAGATAGTTGAGCTGGCTGGTAATATAACAGAGCCTTGTAACCCAGGTGCAAGGGGAATGCACTGTAACACGTGAGCATATTTTATGATGGCTTGTGAGTTATATTATACATAATAAAATGGTTTTACATTATTAGACTCCTCTTTCCTCTATTTTTTGGAGTGGATAAGTGGCAGTTCTGGATGTATTAACCCACTGGGGACCATACACTTTAAGACTTTACTTTTCTCAGAGGGGTCATGGTTATCTGGTGTGTTCTCGAGTGTGGTGGTAATGCAGGGTGGAGGATTAGAAACATAGAAGTAATCATTTATGCATGGAGCACTTTCATTAAGGAATAGCACCTACTTGGATTGTATACAGACAGAATTTGGACATTTGGATTGTATACAGAAAGAATTTGGACATTTAGCACAATAATTTGTTTATACATGTTTATATATGTATGCTTAGGTTTTTCAAAAATATTGAAGAGGATCTGGATGTTTATCTAAGTACTATTAAATGGAACATATACAATGGATTTTTGTTAATTTGAGTATTTAAATAGTTTAATGCACAAAAGCACTTTAAACCAAAGTTGGTAAATATTATTTGTTTGATGAAAAGCACATACGTATGTTGCATTAATATAAGGGTTAATTTTGCACTAGAATATGTGATAATAATTAAAGAAAATAACATTATTGAGCACTGTGTACTGAGATCTAAATAGTAAAATGTATTAACTGTTGTAATGAAAAAGTAATGATGGGGGTGCATGTACGGCCGCAACGGTTAATGGACGGGTGAAGCCTGAGCTCCACCGATGGTCTGTTGCCTCTGCTTCCAGGTAAGCTTCTACTAGCTACATTCAGCATGGGGTACAGTACACACATACTTTTGACCATCCTCATGGGGAAAATCGTCATGCAGAAAACTCCCACATCATCACACAGGAATTAGAGACCTTCCTGGGACCCTTTGACAGAGCGCTTCCACCTCCGGTCATCCAGGCCTCTCCAGGCCATACAGGATGCTACTCCTTGGCTTTTAGATTCACTCATAGATCTGGGTGAAGCCAGACACCAACATTACTGCTCATATACCAATGCATTTCTCTGGCCCCTATCTCACATATTAGATGACTGCTTGCAGGCCCTACCACAGAACACTACCTGCAGTACTTTAACAAACAAATTAAAATTACAATAAGAGGCATGACCCGTAGCAGACAGTCGAGGGTCCAGTGGAGGATGACCATGGCGAAGAGAAAAGATGAAACAAAGTATGTGTTCTGAATCGCCCCATTGGCCATATGTGTCATGACAGCTATAATGAAGATTACAAAAGTAATAAAGGGAGGGCTATGCTAATGACACCTGAGTTCAGAACGGGCCAGAAATATGCAATAGGAGACAATAAATAAACCAAAAATAAAACACGTGCACATGCATGAATAAACCATTTATGGTTCATTCATGCATGTGCATGTGTTTTATTTATTATTTATTTTTAGTTTTATTTATTGTTTCCTATTGCATATTTCTGGCCCCGTTCTGAACTCAGGTGTCACTAACAAAGCCCGCCCTTTATTACTTTTGTTCCTCCTTTCTGAGCCCACCCCTTTAGTTTATAATGAGCTTATGCTGTCCTCTCCACGAGTCTGTTGAAGAAGGAGCGCGGCTTGCCGAACGATCGCAGTGCGCATGCTCATAAAATGTGTTCACTATTGGTGACTCCATCTTCCTGCTGCCATCTCTGCTCTGAGTTCCAAGCCTCGTTCTGATATCAAGTTCCTCCACAGTAGCCGGCATCCATTCACACTGAGTGAAGCCATCTCAGCAAGCGATGGAGCTACACCAACGGAGAGTGCAATCTGCAGGAGCGGCCACCTTGACCCCATTGGGACTGATATGCTCTGTTTACTTCTACCAAATGTGAGTGAATAAACTGTATGCCTATTAAAGTGTCTTTCTATACATCTACTTTTAGAGGCGCCTCTTTCCTTGTTGTTTTTCTTTAGAGATGGGGAAGATCTCACAGAAGCTAAGGGGTGACATAGTCATACTGGAGAAATTAACTTACCAACTTGGCACCAAATTTGATGATCTAATCCAATATGTCTATGCCCTGGAGGACAAAGAGGAAAAATATATTTCTTTGAAGTACAATGTCTCCCATTTTCAACTTCAGCAGGAAAATTTAGAGAATAGGGGGAGGCATCAAAACCTATGCCTTTGGGGATCCCAGAAAGGCTTGGGGACACCGACTCACAATCCTACTTGCTGGTCCTTTTTATCACCCCCCATCTATGCTAGACATAGACTGGTTTATGTACTGTTCCCACAGGTCATTGGGACGCAAACCACCTGCCAGTGGGCATTTCAGGGACCCTAATTATGAACACTCATAACAAATCTACCATAGATTACAATGGTCGAAAAAAAAATCAAATTTTCAGTGTTATTATTATTCCTGTTTATTCTCCTCTATTCTCACTCTTTTCTTCACATTTTTTACACTCTTTATCTGTCCTTTTTTTCCCCCTTTGCTCTCCTGTTTGCATCCATGTCCATATTGTCAGTGACTTCATCATATAACAGCGATACTTTACCTATAGTTGCAGGTCATTATCTAGTTTATCATCAATTGATTAAGATACATATATTTGACCGCCTTTGAAAACGAAAATCGAAACGGACGTCAGGCGGGTAGCACACACACTTGCTACTGCATCCTTTCCAGGAAGTCAGCTGAGACGCCTGTGCTAATCAGCTGGAGTGCACAGTGTTCATACCAGCAAGACACAGATTCATATAGCTGGAAATTGGATGCTAGCCTCTTTTTATTTTATTTTTATCCTATTTGTTTTAAGTATTGTGTTATCTGGCTATTTTTTGTTAAGCCAACTTTGTCTTGTATTTCCCTGAGCAGCGGGGGTATTGCAAATAAAAACTTTTTATTAATTTTTTACTACACCTTGGAAGCCTGTCTCTTTTTGTCATAACTGAGGAGTGCGGATTACTGGCAACTGTGGATAACCTGACCTGAACAGCACATCTCACATCCTGCTGGTGTGTCAGAGTGTTTTGAAGTTCAGATATACCGGTCATAAATTGTGTATACAAATGCCATAAAGTAAGATATCCTATGCCTTCTGTACTGACAGAACGGCAATCTTGTTTACATAGGCCGATCGCTGTTTCGCCTGTGTACAGAATGATCAACGGGTACTGGCGACCATGGGGTGTAGAATCACAGTGGGAGTGAGCCGCTGGAGGCACACACACAAGCCCAATACTCAGAAGAGCAGGACCACATATATATATGTGATCCTGTACAGACGACCGCCCTATAGCAGTAAAACTGCTATGGACAGTCTACAAGTTGTTAAACCTTAATCCTGCTGATATTTTGGAGCTTCTTTAAAGTGGTTGTAAACCCTAGACATGAAATATGAACAAAGTGTATCCCACTATAGTGTATACTTGTCTCAGTGTAATTACTATCTGCTGCTTCGTTCCTCTGCTTTTAGCATTGATCACTTCTGATAAGTTTTCTGACACTGTGACACTGTGTTATGTGTAGAGGGGGGGGGGTCTCTTCCCTCTAATCAGCTCTCAGAGCTCTCCTCATTGAGCTCTGGAGAGGATAACTTCAGCTCAATGCCCCCTTTTTTCTGAACGTTTAATCAAACTTTATATTTCTGCAATTTGATGAGATGTAGAGAAGAGAAGACTGCAGATAAACAGGTACAACTTATATAGGAGGATTTGTTTAATCTCTGTGTATCGCCTAAGGCTAGTCACTTCACTGTATATATAGTGTGTAAGGTTTCACAACCTCTTAAGCCTGTTTCTGTCCTAATACACTACAATCATAACTGGCTGCATGTGTTTTTTTCTTGATTTATATTCCCTCATTTTTGCTGGATGCATTTTTTTTTCAACAAGAGTATGCCTGTGCAATGTGCTTCAGCCCAAAAGCTAATAATTGGGAGAGCATATGATGTGGTGATTTACAGGCAGGAGATTGTCACTGACACAAAGTACTTGCATGAGGACCTTTAATTCAGTATAATCAGCTGGTATTTTCATGGAAGCTAGCCATTACAATTAAAGAATACTAATACTAGATTTTAATGGTTGGGTCTATATCTTCTTTAAAAAACTATGCTTGAGTTTTTGAATTGTGCTGCTGAGGTACATTTTCTTTTGTGCCATGCCTGCATGCTCAGATCTGTACACCCACAAATTATTTTGGGGACCAATATCTGTCCACAACAACAGTTTGATAGCTAGCTAAAATCTTATTTTTTTATGATGGGGGAGGAGAAAGAGAAGAAGGCATAAGGAGAGGAGGATTTGAGGTAGTAAGAGGAGGCTCAAGAAGAGGAAGAGGTCACATTAGCAAGGCCTGCCACCTACTACCTAGACATGGCAGGGCCTCTACCTCTACATTTTAAACTTGTCTGATTTTTTTTTTCTTGGATGGTCCTTATTTGGGAAAGGGCAGGCAGGCTTTGGCCATGGTATTCCATATTTGATTTTTGCTGCTACCAGCCCTTCCCCCTGGCTGTGAAGTTTCCCTCCTGCATTAGCAACTGCCTGCTTGCTTGTCCCCCTGTGTGGTGGAAGGGCAATTATCCTATAGCCATAGGTTTTCCCCTGCAGCTATGCTTTCAGCCTTGCATAAAATGAAAAGGAATTAATGAATAAATAAAATCAACTGGCTGCTGAGTGCCTGGCAAAGCAGAGGAACTTCACACATACCTGGCCCATGCTGTGTGCAGCCCGACCACCACACCAAGACCATATAAATCAAGAAACAAATAAAATACAAATATTAATACATATGGAGGGGTTGGGGGCACAAAGAGCTTGGCCAAAAGGGGCTCAAACCACTGGACTTGAAGATGAATAAATCCTATTTTTTTGAACCTTCAATGATTATGTCAAGATAAAACTTGCCTTATCTCTCCCGCTTATCTTATAGCCTGACCACACTGCTTACAATCTGTCCAACCACTTAACAATATTTGTACACTGTATTTAAAAAAAAAAAAAAACCTGTCTTGTCTTTCTATCTATTCAAGTACTGTCTTGATGCTGGGCAATTTCATTCAAACACATAGCTGAAGTATATATTGTTAATAATTTTGGAATAATTGGGGACACAGAATGGGAGAGGGGTTGGGTTATGTGTGAGTGTTAGGGCTTGGATCACCTACTGGTGGCACTTTTGTGCCTGAACCTGAAGGGTGTAGTCCCTGTGTACACCAGTGACTTTCTTCCAACAGCCATTTCCATCTGATTCTGTCAGCTGGGAGGGTTTATTTAGCTCCTCCTCTAGGTTTCTCCAGTGCTTCAGTGTTTGTTCTTTGAATCCAAGCTGCATGGATCATGTGGAGTGGTTTAAACTGACCACCAATTAAAGAGGTATACTAGCCATCAGGTAAATTGGAACTCATTACTGACCATTGGGTTCAAGGAGGCACTAACAACTGACCACCAAGTTAACCACTTAACCACTTAAGCCCCAGACCAAAATGCTGCCTAAAGACCCAAGGTGTTTTTACTGTTCGGGACTGCGTCGCTTTAACAGACAAATGCGCGGTCATGCGACGTGGCCCCCAAACAAAATTGGCGTCCTTTTTTCCCCCACAAATAGAGCTTTCTTTTGGTGGTATTTGATCACCTCTGCGGTAATTTTGAAAAAAATGCAATATTTTTTACTTTTTGTTATTATAAATATCCCCCAAAAACATATATAAAAACATTTTTTTCCCTCAGTTTAGGCCGATACATATTCTTCGACCTATTTTTAGTAAAAAAAAATTCAATAAGCGTTTATCGATTGGTTTGCGCAAAATTTATAGCGTTTACAAAATAGGGGATAGTTTTATTGCATTTTTATTAATTATTTTTTTTTTACTACTAATGGCGGCGATCAGCGATTTTTTTTGTGACTGCGACATTATGGCGGACACTTCGGACAATTTTGACACATTTTTGGGACCATTGTCATTTTCACAGCAAAAAATGCATTTAAATTGCATTCTTTATTGTGAAAATGACAGTTGCAGTTTGGGAGTTAACCACAGGGGGCGCTGTAGGAGTTAGGGTGCACCTAGTGTGTGTTTACAACTGTAGGGGGGTGTGGCTGTAGGACTGATGTCATCAATTGTGTCTCCCCTATAAAGGGGATGACACGATCGATGCGCCGCCACAGTGCAGCACGGGGAAGCCATGTTTACATACGGTCTCCCCGTTCTTCAGCTCCGGGGAGCGATCGCGATGGAGCGGCTATAAACAAATAGCCGCGCCGTCGTCCCGGATCGCTCCCCGAGCGAACCCGACCGCCGCATGTAGCGGGGGGGGTCCCGATCGGACCCTCCACCCGCTAGAAGGCAAGGACGTACATGAACGCCCATGTGCCTGTACGTGCCATACTGTGGATGTACATTTACATGCGGTGGTCGGGAAGTGGTTAAGGACCGGACCAATATGCTGCTAAATGACCCAAGGGGTTTTTACAATTCGGCACTGCGTCGCTTTAACAGACAATTGCGCGGTCTTGCGATGTGGCTCCCAAACAAAATTGACGTCCTTTTTTTCCCACAAATAGAGATTTCTTTTGGTGGTATTTGATCACCTCTGCGGTTTTTATTTTTTGCGCTATAAACAAAAATAGAGCGACAATTTTGAAAAAAATGCAATATTTTTTACTTTTTGCTAAAATAAATATCCCCCAAAAACATATATAATTTTTTTTTCCCTCAGTTTAGGCCGATACGTATTCTTCTACCTATTTTTGGTAAAAAAAAATCGCAATAAGCGTTTATCGGTTGGTTTGCGCAAAATTTATAGCGTTTACAAAATAGGGGATCGTTTTATTGCAATTTTATAATTTTTTTTTTACTACTTATGGCGGCGATCAGCGATTTTTTTCGTGACTGCGACATTATGGCGGACACTTCGGACAATTTTGACACATTTTTGGGACCATTGTCATTTTCACAGCAAAAAATGCATTTAAATTGCATTGTTTATTGTGAAAATGACAGTTGCAGTTTGGGAGTTAACCACAGGGGGCGCTGAAGGAGTTTTGTTTCACCTAGTGTGTGTTTACAACTGTAGGGGGGTGTGTCTGTAGGTGTGATGTCATCGATCGTGTCACCCTATAAAAGGGATCACCCGATCGATGCAGCTGCCACAGTGAAGAACGGGGAAGCCGTGTTTACACACGGCTCTCCCCGTTCTTCAGCTCCAGGGACCGATCGGGTCCGTGGGACCCGCGGTCCCGGTTCCGGAGCTTCGGACCGGGTCGCGGGAGCGCGCCGTGGGCGCACGCCCGCGACCCACGGCTGGGTACTAGTACAGGACGTACCTGTACGTACATGTGCCCAGCCGTGCCATTCTGCTGACATTTATGTGCAGGAGGCAGTCCGGAAGTGGTTAAAGGAAGTAGATGGAAGTAGATGAAAAAGAAAAGCAGAAAGGTGTGAGATGTTGGATCTCATAAAGCAGTAGGTGTTCTCACGCAGGCCTTAAACGGTGTAGAGGGATCGATTTTCCTTGAGAAGCTCTCTCGGGAGTGGTGGTCAAAGGTCAGCTTAAGCATGTGTGTGAAAGAAGATAAGGGTCAAAAAACAGAATGTATAACGTCCAGACTAAACTTTCTTTAGGTAACATTTTTTATAAAGGCCAGCACATTTTAGGGGTTTGAAGGGTCCCCTTTCATCAGGGCTTGTTACTTGAAAAGTTAAAAAAGTTATATATTCCTCATCAGTTTGTGCCACAAATACAGGCAAAATATGTTCTACTTAACCAGTTAAGCCCCGGACCAATATGCAGCCTAAAGACCCAAGGTGTTTTTACAGTTCGGGACTGCGTCGGTTTAACAGACAATTGCGCGGTCGTGCGACATGGCTCCCAAACAAAATTGGCGTCCTTTTTCCCCCCACAAATAGAGCTTTTCTTTTGGTGGTATTTGATCACATCTGCGTTTTTTAGTTTTTGCGCTATAAACAAAAATAGAGCGACAATTTTGAAAAAAATGCAATATTTTTTACTTTTTGCTGTAATAAATATCCCCCAAAAACATATATAAAAACATTTTTTTTCCTCAGTTTAGGCCGATACGTATTCTTCTACCTATTTTTAGTAAAAAAAATCGCAATAAGCGTTTATCGATTGGTTTGCGCAAAATTTATAGTGTTTACAAAATAGGGGATAGTTTTATTGCATTTTTATTAATTTTTTTTTTTTTACTACTAATGGCAGCGATCAGCAATTTTTTTCGTGACTGCGACATTATGGCGGACACTTCGGACAATTTTGACACATTTTTGGGACCATTGTCATTTTCACAGCAAAAAATGCATTTAAATTGCATTCTTTACTGTGAAAATGACAGTTGCAGTTTGGGAGTTAACCACAGGTGGCGCTGTAGGAGTTAGGGTGCACCTAGTATGTGTTTACAACTGTAGGGGGGTGTGGCTGTAGGAATGACGTCATCGATCGTGTCTTCCCTATAAAGGGAATGACGCGATCGATGCGCCGCCATAGTGAAGGACAGGGAAGCCGTGTTTACATACGGCTCTCCCCGTTCTTCAGCTCCGGGGAGCGATTGCGACGGAGCGGCTATAAACAAATAGCCGCGCCGTGGTCCCGGATCGCTCCCCGCGCGGACCCGACCCCCGCATGTAGCGGGAGGGGTCCCGATCGGACCCCCCACCCGCTAATAGGCAAGGACGTACGTGTACGCCCATGTGCCTGTACGTGCCATATTGTGGACGTATATGTACATGCGGGGGTCGGGAAGTATATGTAAAGGCAATTATTTTTTATTTTAGATAGACTACAGAGGGATAAGATTGCTTGTCAATTTTTATTGCTGCCTGTGGCCCCGCTAAGGAGATTCACTCTCTCTATGTGTCCTGTTTACCATTATCATTGAAAGTGAAAGTAAAAGAAAATCCCACCTTTTGGGTTATCCCCTGAAATGTAATAGAGAGGAAATCTTCCAATGGCTACACGCGTTCTAGTTGAAGGGACTTCTTCTCTCTTCCTGTTTGGCTATGGGACAGGAAATAAAGATATATCTTCCTAATGGCACGCAGATGGTGAAAACAAATTTGACAGAAGTTATTACCCTCCCTTACTCTAGCCAAAATGAAAAAAAAAAAAGTTTTAAGGCTCAGGGCTATGCTTGATCCTATCATAAACCTTCTTTCTTTAACTGTAGTGTTGCAGTAGGTGCCATAAACTGCACCCTGACTATACACATGTTGAAATAATATATCCTATTACCAGATTTACATATTTCCTCTTGTGAGTGAGTGAGTGTGAGTGAGTAACTTGTATAGCGCTACAAATGCGACCTAAATTGCCTCAAGGCGCTTGTGAGTGAAAAGAACAATCATTTAGGCACCTACTTATGAATGTGTGTATTGAACATAATAATAATATAAACACAAAAAAAAATCTGCTATATATTGTGGTTTGTAAGCAGTATAAAATCTATAAACATATATTTAATGTCAGCTTTGCCTTTTAACATTAGCATTCAGTATTAGCTTTCAAATTGTTTACATTTTCTCTATAATTTTGGAACTGGTACATATATCCCATGACAGTGTCCAGCTTCCCATGCCTTTTACTTGACAATAGCTTGCTTATTAGTCCCACAGATTGCCAGAAATAAATAAAAAGATTTGCCCCCAAGGACTTTAATAAGATTCCCCTCTAAGTCCTGGTTTGCTGCAAAGTTCACACACTTCAAAATGTGAGCAAGATTTGAAAATGTAAAGCCAATGCAGATTCACTCGTGCCTCGCAACTGTGACATAAACCCCCTCCCCAATATTGTAATCTAGAAAAGATAAAAAAGCATGGATCTGTACTGCTTACTACACAACTTCTCTTTTATTTATTTATTTATTTATTTATTTATTTTAAATGGGACACTTTTATTTATCATTAAATTATTGTTAGGAAATAAAAGTATATAAAGTTTCTTATAGCAAACAATGCAATTTCACTTATCAGAGTTGTGGCTTCTATTGGTAACATCCCTTTGACTTTTTTTGCTTTATATGTTTTACCTAAATATGTAGTGATTTGTTTATTTTATTTTTTTATAAATAAAATCAACTAGATCACTGGTGTGACTGTAACATAAAAAAAAAAGTATTTGTTTTTATCTGATACATGTTTTTAAATCAATGTATTATAAAATAAATACAAAATTGTGTTTTCAGCAGTCTGCTATTCCCATATACTTTGCAATTGTGCATATTATTCAACCATACAGTTCATGCATGTGAAGTCTGCGTTTCTAACAGCAGAGGGCGTTTACACAGCTGAAAAACAAAAGCAAATGATACTTTAATCCACGATAAGGCTCTAGGAAAAATGCAGCAAGCAAAGATCCTTGCAGTTAAAATGTCCATGATTATACAGGCTGATATAACTATCAATGCAATGCTGAATTTACAAGCTTAATATTTTTGATTTTCTGATTGTATTCAAAACAACATCTATTGTGTGGTCTACAGAAACATTTCACAGTTGGCACAAAGCTTTGCTTGGATGTCACAAAAGATTCAGCACCTGACTTACATGTATGCAATATACTGTATATATACTGTGTGTGTGTATATATATATATATATATATATATATATATATATATATATATATATATATATATATATATAATTTATTTATATTTTTTTCCAATTATTGCAGCAAGTACTTTCTGTTACATCAGGTGATTGTATGTTTTGACTTTATGAATGTCCTGTTTGTTTTTTAGCTTGTTGAATGGCTAAAAAATTATATATTTTTTTTTGTATTCTATACCGTGCCAATAAAAAGACTTCACAGCATTTTAAGTTTTTATGTTTTATTCTATTACTTAGAAAAAGTTGTGTTATTTTATTGTTTGTTTTTTGCACTGAAGTTGCATAACTAAGCAGAGGCTATTCACTCTGAAAAGTATATGTTCACTCTGAAAAGTGCAAGACTGTAAATAACTGTGTTCACTCTGAATATCAATGATGCCCACGGAAAACTAACAACACAATGGGGGTTATTTACTAAAGGCAAATCTACTTTGCACTTGAAAATGCACTGAAAGTACACTTGGAAGTACAGTCACTGTAGATCCGAGGGGGACATGCAAGGAAAATAAAAAACATAATTTTAGCTTGCACATGATTGGATAATAAAATCAGCAGAGCTTCCCCTCATTTCAGATTTACCCCTCAGATTTACAGCAACTGCACTTCCAAGTGCACTTATAGTGCAAAGTGGATTTGCCTTTTCGTAAATAACCTCCATAATCGCACACATAGGTTGGACTTGATGGACTTGTGTCTTTTTTCAACCTCAACTACTATGTAACTATGGGGGTTATTTATAAAAAAAGGCAAATCCACTTTGCACTACAAGTGCAAAGTGCACTTGAAATTGCACTAAAAGTGCACTTAGAAGTGCAGTCGTTGTAAATCTGAGGGGTAGATCTGAAATGAGGGGAAGCTCTACTGATTTAATTATCCAATCATGTGAAAGCTAAAATGCTGTTTTTATTTTCCTTGCATGTCCCCCTCGGATCTACAGCAACTGCACTTCAAAGGGGGTTATTTACTAAAGACAAATCGACTTTGCACTACAAGTGCAAACTACAAGTGCAAAGTGCAAAGTGCACTTGAAATGGCACTGAAAGTGCACTTGGAAGTCCAGTCACTGTAGATCCGAGGGGGACATGCAAGGAAAATAAAAAACAGCATTTTTGCTTGCACCTGATTGGATAATAAAATCAGCAGTGCTTCCCCTCATTTCAGATCTACCCCTCAGATTTAAAGTGACTGCACTTCCAAGTGCACATTCAGTGCAATTTCAAGTGCACTTTGCACTTGTAGTGCAAAGTGGATTTGCCTTTCGGGAATAACCCCCACATGTCCAGTTTGCTACAAATGGCAATTAAATCACTAGCCATTTTAGTAGTAGGATAAACTAATATAAATCTCCCGTGTAGCTCTAGTCAGTTTAGATGACTGCCAGCAAACAGTTAATGTGACACTAAACAATATCCTTATGCTTTAAAAATAATGCATACACATCTGCTATTAATAGCCCTGCTTCAATTTTCATGAAATTGTTTCTTATTGTGTTTTTCTGCCTACCTATAACATCCTCCATGAACTGCCAAACCTCTCATATTCCCCCTCACTTTTGTTTGTTTGGAATGAGCAGTGCATATTAGTTACTACCATGTGCACTGCTCTGTGCACACTATACATCCTAGTGCATAGTCCATAGTCCAAAGTCCCAAGTCCATCTTAGGAAAGAGCAACAGAGGGTGGTTATGTACCTACATGACTACCTACATACATGGGATCATGGAGAAAGAACATGCCCACCCTCTAACAGGAAAATAGATCATACCAAGAAAAAAAAGGAGGAGATTTTGCTGAGAGTGATGGAAGGTACTTTTGTGAGTTTAAAGAACATACTCGAGAGGCGCATGCACAGACTGCTCCAAGATGGCCGCTTAAGCCAGGAGCTCCGCGCTGTTTCGGCCATACGGCGCACCTAGCGGGGGACTCCGGTCCCTATCGCCCACAATAGCCACACCACCGGATGGCGAACAGTCTGGGGCATCAGCCTATGCAAGCGGAACACCCTAGGAGGAATTTGGGACCGCAATTCCTGGCCACGAGAGAACCGGCTGAATCCAAGATGGAGGGCGTCATGCAGGCGCCCGCTCCAGGCGATGTGGAATCCTTTGGAACAGGCCATCCTATGCTGCTGTAGCCCCGATCCTGCTCTCCAGGGACCCCTGTGAGTAACATGATGAGCATAGCTCACTCCCCAGCCTCTACTGAGTCCTTACTTGAGCACACTATGGAGGATCTCCTAAACTCCATAATGGGGCCTACCTCCCTGCATACAGATGACAGGCCTGTCATGTCGGACATTGTTCCTCACACACTGATCCCAGCACCAGACCCTTTCTCACAGCTGTCAGCCTTGCTAGACAGAGGGCTGGCACAGAATGCGGCCAAAATCACTGGAGACCTGAGGGGGATTTTCAGATGCTCGGCTGTAGGATGGAAGCCATAGAGTGCAAACTTGATCAAACAATCTCCACCACCAGCCAGAACTCTGATCATATCCAAGTACTGCAGGACCAATTGGATACTGCTCTATCCCGGATCGATGACCTTGAGAACAGGTCCAGAAGGGAGAATTTCAGGATCAGGGGACTCCCAGAATCGATCACTGATACCTTCTCTGTGGTGCAAGATTTCCTCAAGCAGCTGATCCCTAACATACCCACACACAAGTTGGAAATCGATCATGCTCATAGAACACTGGGGCCACCCAGGAAAGACGGCACCCCCAGGGACATAGTGGTTAAACTCCACTACTTTTCGGTGAAAGAGGAAGTAATGAAACTGTGCAGACACCAAAACCCTCTTACTTGCCGGGGGCATGCCATCCAAATGTTCGCCGATCTCTTACCGACCACTATTCAAAAAAGGAGAGCTCTGAAACCCCTTCTCTCGGTACTATCTCAACGTGACATTAAATATAGGTGGGCCTTCCCCTTTGTCCTAAAGTTTGAATACAAGGGCAGGGCTCACGCATTTCATAACTTCCAAGATGGAGAACGACTACTCCTAGAACTCCGCCTCATCTCACATGAAGTAGCGATGGACATCGCCAACGCACCAGCGTGATCTGCCAAACACCACTCTCCGATGAGCCCTCTGTTGATGGCCTGGGACAAGCCTAAATTCAAAAAGTCAAAGGACACCAGACCACCTTGACACCCCGAGTCAAGCGTCCTGGCAACAATTCTAAAAAGGACTCCCTTTTTGTACCCCCCCCCGAGTTCCAGGGGTCACTGGGGCGTCTAGTCCCCCCCTTTTTTCCTCCTTAGGTTTATTACTTTTTGATGTTACAGACACAGAAATGAGTTAACAGACCAGTTTTTGTTTTTAATTTAAAAAAAAAAAATTCCAGCTCCAATACCAATATTTGGACGTTAATGCTGTTAATTTTTGGTCTATTCATTATATCCTGCAATCTTTCGCTCTGCACACGGTTGTGGTAATATCTGCCTGTGGTGTATTCATGGGAGGCCCAGCTCCTCCCTCCTGTTTTGTTGTTGAGGGGGGCTGGAGTCTTAGGGATGGGTCCCTGGGGACCCTCGGTCCCCCACATTTTGATGTAATTTTCTGTTAAGCAGTTGTTTATTTGGTGAGCCGGGGCTGGGGCAGTGATGCCGCACCACCCCCTACCCCACGGACTGGGTGAAACCTTCTCCCTGGGTTAGGTGTCTGCCCTGCTTGCAGGGTTTGGACGTATTACTTATGTTACTGAGCTGCAGGTATCAAACTACTTGCCGCTCACCCGGGCTCCTAGCGGGGTTGGGTCTCCCTTACCAACCTCCCCCTTTTTTCCCTGCTTTTCTATCCTATTCTTACCTCTCTTTCTCTTGCAGTCAGTCTCCGATCAGATGACTCTCATCATCCTCAAGGATGGCCTACGCCCCCACCTTGGGCAGAAGGTCAAGTCTGGCACAGATGTCTACATCAGGTAAGTGACGACGAATTGGGTATTTCCCTGAACCTCTTGCTCCATTGCTAATCCTGACCCTCCAGCTACTCCGCTGAGAGTAGCAACCCACAATGGCCAGGGTTTAAACTCTCCCTCCAAATGAAGGAAGGTTCTAGATTATATGAAATCACGCAAAATAGATGTCCTCTTTCTGCAAGAAACACACTTCCCGATCCGATACAAACCCTCCTTTATCCACGCTCAATTCCCCCTGTTCTTCTTAGCAAATGCAGCTGATAAAACTAGAGGAGTGGCGATTCTAGTCTCTAAGAACTGTAGGTTCTCTTAGCAGTCAGAACATAGGGACTCCGATGAGAGATTTATTTTAATCAAAGGCACAATTGATGGTCATCTGTACTCCTTAGTGACCTATTACGCCCCTAACTCAGGACAACTGGGATTTTTCAGTGATCTATTCAGAACCTTGGACCCCTTACTAGAAGGCTCCATATTTCTAGGGGGGGATTCGAATGTAGCCTTTGACCAAGGCCTGGATAAATCCAAACCGCCCCAGGCACAGATAGTTCACCCTACCAGGATCAGTTTAAAGATTGCCAAGATGGTATTCCGGCAGGGCCTCACTGACATCTGGAGAGAGATGAACTCGAACATTGCCTGTTCGGCGAACAGCGAACAATTTGGGGTGTTTGCGGCAAATACTAAAAGCCACGTAACACCCTGTTAAAGTCTATGGGAGAAATCTAAAGTGCTAATTTTAAAGGCTAATATGCAAGTTATTGTCCTAAAAAGTGTTTGGGAACCTGGGTCCTGCCCCAGGGGACATGTATCAATGCAAAAAAAGTTTTAAAAACAGACATTTTTTCAGGAGCAGTGATATTAATAATGCTTAAAATGAAATAATAAAAGTGAAATATTCCTTTAAATTTCATACCTGGGGGGGGGGGTGTATAGTATGCCTGTGAAGTGGCGCATGTTTCCCGTGCTTAGAACTGTCTCTGCACAAAGTGTCATTTCTGAAGGAAAAAAAGTCATTTAAAATCACTCGTGGCTATAATGAATTGTCGGCTGCCAGCAATTCCGAGACCCTTCAGGTCTGGTGTGGATTTTAAGGGGAACTCCACCCCAAATTTAAAAAGAAATGGTGTGGAGTTCCCCCAAAAATCCACACCAGACCCCTTATCCGAGCATGCAACCTGGCCAGCCGCAGAAAAGAGGGGGGGACGAGAGAGCGCCCCCCTCCTGAACCGTACCAGGCCACATGCCCTTAACATTGGGAGGATGCTTTGGGGGTCTGCGACCCCTCAAAGCACCATGTCCCCATGTTGATGGGTACAAGGGCCTCATCCCCACAACCCTTGCCCGGTAGTTGTGGGGGTCTGCGGGCGGGGGGCTTATCAGAATCTGGAAGACCCCTTTAACAAAGGGGACCCCCAGATCCCAGCCCCCCCCTCTATGTGAATTGGTAATGGGGTACATTGTACCCCTACCATTTCGCTAAGAAAGTGTAAAGAACTTTAAAAATAAAACACACACACTGTGGAAAAAAGTCCTTTATTGAAAAAAAAAAATCCAGCGGTGTTAATCCACTCTCGGTCCTCGCTCCAACGTTGTCGGTATCTTGTGATTGGTGATCCCCTCACCGCCAGGGTCCAGTGATGAGAAGATCTCTTCATCCAGATACGGGATCCAGAGTGCACGCATTGCCGGCCGCCTGTCTCCACCGGAGACAGCCCGGTGAATGACGCGGCTTGAGCCGGTGACAGCTCTTATATAGGTGAGGCGGGGCCACCCGTCACGTGACCCCACCCCCTCTGTAGTCAGAGGGTGCGTCAGAGGGGAACGGGGTCACGTGACTGGTGGCCCCGCCTCACCTATATAAGAGCTGTCACTGGCTCAAGCCGCATCATTCGCCGGGCTCTCTCCGGTGGAGACAGGTGGCCAACGATGCGTGCGCTTTTAATCCCAGACCTGGATGAGAGATCTTTTCCTCACTGGACCCCGGCGGAGAGGAGATCACCCGTCGCAGTGGATTACCACTGCTGGATTTTTTTTTTTTTAATAAAGGACTTTTTTCCACGGTGTGTGTGTTTTATTTTTACAATTCTTTACACTTTCTTAGTGAAATGGTAGGGGTACAATGTACCCCATTACCAATTCACATAGGGGAGGACGGGATCTGGGGGCCCGCAGACCCCCACAACCACCGGGCAAGGGTTGTGGGGATGAAGCCCTTGTCCCCATCAACATGGTGACATGGTGCTTTGAGGGGTCACAGACCCCCAAAGCATCCTCCCAATGTTGAGGGCATGTGGCCTGGCATGGTTCAGGAGGGGGGGGCGCTCTCTCGCCCCCCCCCTCTTTTCTGCGGCCGGACAGGTTGCGTGCTTGGATAAGGGGTCTGGTGTGGATTTTTGGGGGAACTCCACGCCATTTTTTTTTATTTGGGGTGGAGTTCCCCTTAAGATCCACACCAGACCTGAAGGGTCTGGAATGGATATTTGGGGGGAAAGCCACGTCATTTTTTTTAATTGACGGCGGGGTTCCCCTTAATATCCATACCAGAACTGAAGGGCCTGGTAATTGAATTTGGGGGATGGGTCCCCACGCTGTTTTTTTTTTATAACTTTTCTCTGAATTTAAATGACTTTTTTTCCTTCATAATTGACACTTTGTGCAAAGACAGTTCTAAGCTTGGGAAACATGTGCCACTTCACAGGCATACTATACACCCCCCCCCCCCCAGGTACGAAATTTAAAGGAATATTTCACTTTTATTGTTTCACTAAGCATAATTAAATTCACTGCTCCCGGAAAAAATGCATTTTTTTTTACTTTTCTTTACATTTATACATGTCCCCTGGGGCAGGACCCAGGTCCCCAAACACTTTTTAGGACAATAACTTGCATATTAGCCTTTAAAATTAACACACAAACTTTTGGTCTGTTCGCAGGTTCAGGTGCGAACCGAACAGGGGGGGGGGGGTGTTCGGCTCATCCCTACTGCTTAGCCATTTAGAGGAAGCTTTGTGTTTTCTGAATGTGTCAAAGGCTTTCCCTGATTGGCTGAAGTGGCGTATTGGATTGATGATGTCACAATCTCCACCTCAGCCAAACAGAGGAAGCTCCTAATTATTACGAAAATACATATTATGGAAGGATTAGAACATCTGTTTATTTCACTGCTGTCTGTGGCTTCCCTTCTCTTTCTTTTCTTGTCTAGGTGACAGAGTGTAATAAAAAAAAAAAAAAAAAACACTTTTATTTGGTAGAGTGGAGAAGGGTTATGAACTGCTGTTTTATAACTGTCTGTATCTTGCTGACAGAGGCTCTAACTATTCTCTACTTCAGCCAATACTAAGCTAAATCTAATGCTGCGTACACACAATCATTTTTCGGCATGAAAAAAACTGTGTTTTTAAAAAATGTAATTTAAAATGATCGTGGGTGGGCTTCACATTATTTTTCGGGTTCTGAAAAATGAAAAAAAAAAATTCCGAACATGCTGCATTTTTTAACAACGTTTTTCGAGTTGTAAAAAATGATCGTGTGTGGGCTAAAACGACATTAAAAACCCGCGCATGCTCAGAAGCAAGTTATGAGACGGGAGCGCTCGTTTCTGGTAAAACTACCATTCGTAATGGAGTAAGCACATTCATCACGCTGTAACAGAAAGAAAAACGTGAATCATCTATTACTAACACGGAATCAGCTAAAGCAGCCCCAAGGGTGGCGTCATCTGCATAGAACTTCCCCTTTATAGTGCCATCGTACGTGTTGTACATCACCGCGCTTTGCTAGAGCATTTTTTTAAACGATGGTGTGTGGGCAACGTCGTTTTAATGATGAAGTTGGAAAAACTTTGTTTTTTCTAAATGCCGAAAAATGATCGTGTGTACGCGGCATAAGACTTTTCCTTAGTGAAAGTCTAAATTTGGCTGTGCTGTTGCTGAGCTTTAGATTATGAAAAATATTTATCTGCTGTCAAACATATTCATTCACATTTTTCACCTACTGGAACATGCACACTGCTTTCACTGCACGCTCTATGGTACAATAAGTAAATCTAGTAACGAATAAATAAAAAATGAACTTGTCCTAAATGTTAAATTTATTATAATTTATCATATTTTTTTTATTATTTGAACAGTAAAAGAAAAGAAATGAGGCTAGTTTTCTTTATCCTCTTCAGAGGTTTAGTCTGACATTGTAAAATTCAAATACATTTGTGCCACCTGTTGGAATTTGCTACTAATTGCATGCAGATGAAATATTACTAAGGTCATTTACCCATTCTAATAAAGGTATAAATAAAAGTAATAATCATACATTTTACTGTGTAAACATAAAAGTATATATTTCTGAGTTTTCTTCAATTGTATGCAATTTAGTTAGTTGCTGCTTTGCTTTGTTTTGTTGGTGTTTTTTTTTTTTAAAGAAAGAACATAACAAAGTAATCATATTTAGCAAATGTGTTTTAAGAAGAAATAACCAGTATTAAATTATACATTTTAAGTCTAAAAGACATAATAACATTTAAGTTAAGTTCATAAACTGCAATGAAAGAAGCCAAAAACTGACTACAGTTTTTATGTGAGACAGTAAATGACTATTTCTTCAGATCCCCCTTCCTCCTCACAACACTATGAAAGCATTAAACTTACAATCAGCACATGCCTTGAAGAGTTGTTTTTTGTAGATCTACTAGTAGCAGCAGAAGCAATAGTATTAACCGTTTATATACTATGAATACCGCCCAAAAGCTTTATAAATAAAATTAATTTAAAAAAGTTGCAAAGTACGTGATCTGTAAAGAAACCTAATATGGTGTTATTTTTTTTTATTCTACATATAACAAAAAAAAGTTCATAACAAAGTCACCACTGTTATGCTACATTTTAACTCTTTAGCCTAGATGGAGCTTTACAGAAAAAAATCATTGCTTTTCTTATCATGGATATGATATGATCAAATTTTAGTGCTGTTTGCTTCATAGTGAAAGGGAAATTCTATGAAAGTGTTAGGCCGAGTACTCACGACCAAACATGTTCGCTCGAAATGTCCGACGGGCTGTTTCCGGCGTACAAGGCTGTTTTTTCATTTGGCCCGCTGGCTTGTACACACCAGCGGACGATATTTCCCTGCGGACCTGAACGCGTGCACGTAATCCACGTTTGACGTCACTATAAAGGGAAAGGCCAAAGTCAATGGCGACGCCCTCTGTTCCGCTTTTGCTAGTTACGGCTTTGCTCGTGTTAGTGAAGGTTTGGTTAGAGCTGATTCGCGCTTCTCTGTCTCCAGGCTTTAGCAGGTAGTATTTTCTCGTTCAGTGCGTGTGCTTGTGGGTACGTAGTTGGCATTCGGGTACAGGCGTGCAGTTCGTTCTGCTTAGCAGATTCGTACTGTGCGTTCGTATCTGTGTGTCGTGCGTTCTTTGCAGGTACCGCTTTATTTGATTGTGCTTTCTGTTGGAGTGTGTTCTTGACTGACCAGCCGGCCGGTTTGAAGCCATGATGGAGCAGCAGCGTCAATTTTCGCGAGTTGGTGCTGTTTATGGGATGGCTGCTGGATATGTTCATTATTCCAGTACTTTGGCCAGAAACAGGGGGCGGAGGCGTTTCTGGACCAAGAATTGGTTGCGCCAGCGTGACCAGTTCTCTCATATGCCTCTGCTTAGGGAACTCCAGGAGAATAATCCTAATGACTATAGGAATTTTCTCCGCATGACGGACCCCGTATTCAACAGTCTGCTGGAACTTCTGTCCCCCTATATCACGAGGCAGGACACTGTGATGCGCCAAGCCATCACGGCCGAGCAGAGGCTTATTGCCACGTTGCGGTACCTGGCGACTGGGAGGAGCCTGCAGGACCTCAAGTTCTCGACAGGCATCTCTCCGCAGGCGCTTGGGGTCATCATACCGGACACGTGTGCTGCCATCATTAAAGTTATGCACGAGGAGTATATGAAGGTAAGTTTCCTCATTTTAACCTCACAATGTGTCTTTAATAATGTGGCAAACTAACTTTTTATTTTATTTCCCAGATATGCTGTGTGTTTAACTAACGTTCCCTTTTCTCCCTATGCATGTTGATATCAGCTTTTACATGTTCTTGTTATTTTGGCCTACCTGCATATTTTGATCTTACCCAATATTAACCTGTCCAGCATGCTATCTTCGGGCCAACCCCCACCATGCCACTTTTTTTTTTTTTTTTGGTTTTCTAAAAACAGTTTAAACACCCCCCACCCCCCCTTCAAAGTGTTTTTGTCCCCATCAGAGGGCTGTGGAGTCTCTTATTAATTAAGTGGGCCTATCTATTTGTGCCCCGAAATTCTCCCTTCATAATTTGCAAATGCTATTTTAAAAATGGAAAGTTGCACAAGGATGCTTGTATGATTATGTTTGCAATGTTTATGTGCCAAAGTACTAAATCTATTTTTTTGTTTGTCCCCACAGCTACCCTCCACACCATAGGAATGGCAGTCTGTGGCTTCCCAATTTGCCGAGCGGTGGGATTTTCCTAACTGCGGTGGAGCAATAGATGGGAAACACGTCCACATTGTGCCCCCACCCCACTCGGGGTCCTTCTATTATAACTACAAGGGTTATCATAGTATCGTGTTGATGGCGGTGGTGTCGGCACAGTATGAGTTTCTATATGTGGACGTGGGGAAGAACGGCCGGATGTCAGATGGGGGAGTGTTCGCACGGACTGATTTCTATGATCGTCTCCAAACTGGTGGTCTGGCATTGCCACCAGATGAAGATAATGTGGAAGGACTTCCGTTTGTGTTCCTAGCGGACGAGGCTTTCGGCCTTGGACCTCACCTAATGCGGCCTTTTCCCCAGAGGACCCTCACCTCAGAGAGGAGTGTGTTCAATTTTCGGTTGTCCAGGGCTCGGAGGGTAGTCGAGAATGCCTTTGGGATCCTCAGCAACCGGTTCCGCCTGTTCCTGACATCGATACATTTGGCGGAATATAAATTGAACACCATTATATTTGCCTGCTGCATTTTGCACAATTTTCTACGCAGGCACTCCCAGACGTACCTTGCCTCCATGGGCTCTGAGGCAGGACTACCCTCAGAGAACATTCCTGGCCTGGACACTGGTCGCGCTGGCTTGGCCCCCCAATCTGCTCGTGAGGTACGCGACAAATATGTTGAGTACTTCATGGGTCGGGGGGCCATTGCTATGCCAGATCATATTTCTTTCTAATTCGGCCCCCAAAGAAAGGAATATTCTCACAACTAATAAATAATTAGACCATTGGACTTTATACAGTTGTTTGTCATTACTGCTTTTTCTCTATTTTTCTGTCTTCCAGGTTATCTCCAAAAATAGTGCACTTCTAGTGCCAGATTTACTTACTCAGATGTATTAACTAACCACATTTGCACATTATTCACTCATCTACTAACTGGGTATTCAGTCTAGAAATAAGAAGCCACTCATTTTTCTGCTTTTGATGTCACATTTTTTTTTTTTTATTTTAGTCATTTTTTAACAAGAAATGTGTATTTTTAGGCAGAAAACATTTCCTGCAAATTTTTGTAACAAAATATTGGCTTTTAATTATTTATTTTTTTGTCTTTATTGACAGTGATTAGCAATAATAATGATCGAAACACAATGTAAGAATAATTTCACTGAAACTATACGCAAGAATTTTTGGGCTTGTCTCCTATATATCTATCTCTAGAGATATATATAGATATATATTAGAAAATGCGAGTATAGCCTCGTTAGAAATAGATCGCTAGAAATATAAACTGTGCCCACATCCCTGTTATTTGTAATAGGTATGTCTCGATCGGTCGATCATAATACAGGCTGCTTGGGGCCCGACTGATGACCATAGATCCAGATAAAGAGGGAAAGAGAGTTTTTTGGGACTTTTTAAGGCACAAGTATACAACAATATAAAATATATATGTAAAAATTTATTAAATAATTATAATAGTAATGCACAGTGTACAAAACAGCAAAAAAGTTTAGGACAACCCCACATATCAGATATGATAACAAAACCGTTATTTTCTAATACAGTGGAGTCGTAGTCTCGACCGGTTTCGCAGTCTATAACTGCTTCTTCAGGAGAAATATCTTGATGAGCCAAGGTGATCGTAACTTGGCTTAGGCAATGGCCCCCTAGGGCGCACGTGAGGGATAATAGGAGCGGGCTCCTCCAAGAACTTGTAATCACTATAATGAATACTGGGGTGGTGGATACATGTTGATGACAATTAGATAACAGCAAGCAATGAAAGAAAGCCAGTGTAGGTAAACACAAGCAGATCAATCATCAATAGTGTATTGTCTGTCCATCCCCAGGGAGAGCACCGTGCACCTCCAATATATATATAGATAGATAGATAGATATATATATATATATATATATATATATATACACACTTCTAAACATAATTTTTTTAGACTTTGGTTAAAAATTAAAGTTCTTATTTAGTTTGGTTTTCAATAACCCAGACTAATTTATGTAGAAATTTTTTGGGTTATTTTTTATTTTCTAATTTTTTTTGGGTATTTGTTTCGAAGACATTTATTTACATTTAGAAATGTTTGTGTATTGTTTTTATACAAAACATTTTTTGGCTTTGTATTTGTTTGTGTCTAATTTTTTCAACAAGATTTTAACACAACACAAATTAATTTTTTTTTTTTAGAAAAATTAGTTAACTTCTTTCTTTAGGTGAGATTTCTTGTTCGTTTTGTGATCTGAAACTGGAAACATTTACAAACCAAAAAAGATCAACACCAAACAAAAATTTAAAAAAAGAACAGCAGTCAGTCATATGGATGGTGTGCTTTCACACTGGAACACGCCAAAATTTCTAAATGCACACATTCAGTGAAAACTCGCCAAATGTCATTGGTTAAACAGACAAATGGCCACATGTGCTATCTGACATCATGGGTGATCAATGTCTGTGTTTTGTGGGAGCAAACCCTTCCTCTCAACTACTTGAGGATCGAGGAGGGGTTTGTACCCACAAAGCACAGACAATAGATAGTCTGTGATGGCAGATAGCACATATTGGCACACTGTGTGTGCATTTAGAAATTTTGGCGTATTATAAAGTACAGAAATTAAAAAGGGTTTTGTGGGCGGGGGATGGGCGGGGGATGGGCTTCTGGGGTTCAGTCTTTGACACGGCCCATCATGTCAATGATATTTTTGTAATTTTGTTCGATGACTAGCATCCTTTGTCGCATGTTCTCCATTTCCGTGCTACACTCTGAAATGACATTTCGCACATTCTGCTCCATGACTAGCATCCTTTCCAGCATAATGTCCATTTCCGTGCTGCACTCCATTACTTGCTGTACAATTATAGAAGCACTTGCACGTGAAAAATGTGATACACCATCTTCATCCCCTAAAAAGAAACAAATTGGCATTCAAAATATGTAAATAATTTCCAGCCTATCTGCATATGTTTGGCCCTATTAATATAGGGGTGACACTGACCTGATGGCCTGATAATTTCCACATCCCCAATTTCTTCATCTTCTATCACTCCTCCTTCTTCCACCACCTCCCCATCATCTTCTATCACTCCTCCTTCTTCCACCACCTCCCCATCATCTTCGACTCCTCCTTCATCCATCAATCCACCTTCTTTCAATTCGCCAAATTGTTCTTCCGCCACTTGCCCTTCATCTGCTATAAATTCTAAGTCCAAAATTACTTCTTCCTCCTCTCTTCCTTCCTCCTTTCTTCCTTCCTCTTCTCCTTCCACATCCTCTTCTCCTTCCACATCCTCTTCTCCTTCCACATCCTCTTCTCCTTCCACATCCTCTTCTCCTTCCACATCCTCTTCTCCTTCCACATCCTCCTCTCTTCCTTCCCCAGCCTCCTCCTGCTCAACATGTGGAGGTGTTTGATTTTGCGGGTGTCTGGCCCTCTCTGCCTCCTCCAATTGCTGGCGTCTTCTTTCCCCTATAAGAAATAATAAAAAAAAAAAGGTATACTCATCAGCACACAGATATTGGATATCATAAATCGCACACATTGCATAGACGATACATTTATGATGATTTTTGGTTGTTTATTCTTTCAGCAATCCTCCATTTTTGGCGTAGTTCTAGGCCAAGCTCTGATCCTGCCCCTTTTTTGCAAAGAAGTGACACACATGGATGTCCCCCCAAAACATTAATTCTCGTCGACCCTCCAAATAAAGATACTATGATTTTTGAGACACAGGTGCTTTGCATTTCAAGATGTTAAAACATCATCTTTATTTGCATTTTGGAGAATGAATCTTGTTTGCCTGTCACATTCACTCAATTTAATTTCTGTGATTTTGCTATTCAACAATGTTGGAAAACCAAGTTTGGGGCCAGTCAGCCATGTCCAGGTGTGTTGTTCCTGGAGTAACGTCACATTTTTGCAAAACAATGTCATATTACGCGTGTTTACTATTTCACAAAATTTGGTAAGGGTTGGTATTTGACATAAACACAATACAGTATCTACACGTGTTCAAAAGTACAAGCAGGCCAAGGAGGCAGATGTGAAAAAATACATGTCAACACATTATTGCAGACATTCCCCCCCCCCTTAAATAATATGGACTTACTTTTACGCAGAATTTTGAGTATCTTCTTCATGTGATGTGGCTCCCTCAATTTTAAATCGGACCAACGCTTCCGTAGTTGCTCCTTTGACCTGGTGACACCAAACATTCTCCTCATTCTCCTTGCCACCTTGTCCATTATGTGTGACTTTCTACGGTTCGGTGTTTTGTAGGGCCCACATTCACCATCATAATCCTTCCTCCTCATGATGTAAACCAACTCCACCATTTCTTCGAACGTCATATTAGTGGCTTTATATCTTTTAGGCCTGGATCGGGATGGTCCTGCCTCTGTCCCTTCACTTGCGCCATGAGAGCTCCGTGCCCGCTCGTGTGACATCGCCATCTTTCCTTCCCACAGAGATTAGGGGCGTGGAAACGAGGAAATGTCCCGTCAGGGGCGGAGATGAGGGCGGGGATTCTTGCATATGCGGAGTGTCGCGAATGCCAACAACGTATTGACGTAGGTTACGCGGATAATATTCGCGCGATTCCAGAACCTACACAGTTAACGCCATATTTACTTTTTCAATTGATTAGGGGCATGGCAAAGGTGACGAGGGCGGCGTTTCATACATACGCGGAGTGGATAAAAGGCGCTTGACGTGATTACGTAGGTTACGTGTTAATTCAGCGAGCGTAAGAAACGAGGATTTTGAGAGAGGCAGGTAAGAAATTTAAACATGGGATCAGCAGCGGGCTCTAAAATGTAGAGCCATGGGATGGGGGTTTGGTCTGTTGGTTGCACAGTTTTATTAAGCTATTATGTCTCTTGGATACCAGAATGTGATTTTCGTACCCAAATGCTTTTGTAGACATCACAAAATAGAGAGGTCAAAAATGCTGTGACTCATTATCAATTATGTAGGGTGTATTCAGATCAGGCCAAGTATTGTTCTGTGTTGGTTGGACAGAGGTCATTAGGAAGTTTCTTTCATGTAATCAATGCTGAGGGGCAGGATATCTACACATGCAATAGTGCCTTGATGAATGCTGTCATTTGTAATAATTGTGTATGGTTGTAGATTTATATTATTTCCTGCAATGTAACCAAAGGGGCGGCATGTATAAAAAAAATGTTAGCTAAAACCAACCAATGGGGCAGAGCTGGCCAGCATTTTCTAAACAAGAGACACTGTGTTTGTATTTCTATATAGGTACTACTTTTTAAACAACATATTCTATCAATGTAAATGCTGAGGCTTTTTTTAATTGTGTTTTTGGTTTCTTTTTATTTTTTAAATCTAGAATAAAAAAGAGTAAATCATAATTTCCCAATGGATCTCCTGCAGACCCAAGAGATTATCCAGCACTTGCTGGATAAATTTAGGGAAATGCCCATCCTGTGGGATTCAAAGCAGCCCACCTACCACAATAAGGACGTACGAGCGGCAGCACTTGAACAGCTAGCAGCATACATGAGGACATGGGTGCCAGAATGCAGTGCCAACATGGTGAAGGATAAACTTGCCAACCTCAGGGGCACATATAGGAGAGCGTACAAAGCTCACCAAAAGCAGCTAAGATCTGGAGCAGCAGCAAGACCACCAAAGGAACCCAAGCTGTGGTATTACAGCCAGATGTCATTTTTGCGGGATCAACTGGAAGGCAGGCCATCAATGTCAAGTCTGAATCCCAACCTTTCCTCCACGCTACCTCCCAGCGGGACTTCCCCAGATCACCACAGCCCTGCAGAGTCAGATGAAGAGGGCCTGGCTGACAGAGAGGCAGATCTGCGCCTCTACGATGATGAGGTATAGTAGTTTCATAACTATTTATGTAATTATATTAATTATTGTTTGATTCTTGACTTGATATTGGTTAATAAAATACAAGCTGGGAAGTAAAAATATAAAATCGTGGGCAAACAAATAGGTGTCAGGGATGACAACTGCAGGGGTCAGAGGGTGAGTCTGTTTTCAAGTTTAAATTCAAGGCAAAAAATAAGATTCAAGCATGAAAATGTGAGTGAGTATATTCCTAAATATATTACAACATGTCCCTTTTTTTTACACAGGAAGAAGAGACCAGCCAGGAGGTGGCAGATCCTCTCCTCACTGTCAGCCAGGACGAAGGGGTCAGTGGCAGCCAGGAGGAGGCCGGGCCCAGTGGCGTTCAGCAGCTCCCCAGGACAAGCACCACCAGCCAGGCTCCTCCCCTTTATATTAGGCCACCAGGCCGTAAGAAGAAATTGGGGGCAGTGGAGGAAGCCAGCCTCAAAATGATTCAGGAGGCGAGTGCCATCATGAGGGCCCCCCTCAACCCCACTGAGGCCTACAGTGCCTCCGTGGCACATGATCTCAATAAAGGCACGGAGGAGCAGAGGCAATTGGCCAAGGGCATCATCAACCAGGCCCTTTGGTGGATGCAGAGGGAGATGCTGACCCCAGACACTGGGCTATGTGACCCGGCCCGGCTTGCTGAACATCATACTCCTGCTGCCACATCATCCCCACCTGCAAGGGCCCAGGGAAGACCCGCTGGAAGGCAGCCTGGAAGGAAGGTTGCAAGGAAGAGGAGACGTTGATGCCCTGCCTTCCATTTGATCCCCCACAAATGGCATCTTGTTTGGACTACCACAGCTTGGGTTCCTTTGGTTATGTGCTGCTGCTTCAGATTTTATTTTGTGTGCTTCCTGAGGTTGGCTAGTTTATCCTTCACCATGTTTCAAATGCAAGTTTGCATGTATGTTGCTAGCTGTTCAAGTGCTGCCATTCTGTTTTTGATCCTTTTTATAATTTGCTCAAATAAAAGCCTTTTTGTTGATTTGAAAAACGTGCCTATTGTTTGTAATACTGTGGGTATTATTTTAGGCATCAAACATTACAAACAAATAAAATGTTTAATCTAAAATATTCACTAACTCATGGGGGGGGGGGGGGCATTTGGTGTGCCAACATGGTAGACAATTTAAACAACCTTCAAAATAATCCAGTTAAATATACAAACAAAAGCAAAATCAAAACTATTTCCTATTAAAATATTCTAAATGGTGACATAACTATAAACACCTAAATAAAGTGGGAAAGATAACCATTAAACATTAAAATCAAAAAATTTGAAATGTGGAGGACCACTAAAAATATGATACGTCGGGCCAATAAAAGTTTGCAAAAATCTTACTACATCACAGCTAACAAATGTCACTTTTCAGTATGGAACAACTCAGTTGAAATAACATGAGCTAAATAACTGATTAGTTATAGCAAGAGAAGAATGAATAAAACGACGGCATCAAGCGTTGTTTATTGTGTGGTTTGCTTCAGTGTTCTATTGCTAGAATTAATCTTTCTATTGACGAAAGTGCCATATCCCAAACAAACGTGAGTTTTACCTGAACGAGCGCTCCCGTGGCCTCATTTAGTCTGAGCATGCGCGGGGTTTTTGTACGTTGGTTTTGTGTACTCACCACCAAACATGTCCGTTCGGACAGGATTTGAGCGGACGGTTTTAAAACAAGTTTGGAAATAAATGTCTGCTGAAAAACGGCCCGGCGGGCAAATGTACGGTGAAATTCTGTACGCTCGTAACTACACACGACCAAACATGTCTGCTGAAACTGGTCCGCGGGCCAGTTTCAGCAAACATGTTTGGTCGTGAGTATGGGGCCTTACTATTACTATTGATAGTATCATCATTATCATAGTCGACATCATCATCAATCTATATTTCTTCTTATTGATGGGGATGAACAAAAGTGATTTTTTTTTTTACAGGCTGTTATTTAAATTTATCGGAAAGTCTGAAAATTGTGAACTTAAATCTGAATCCCATGGAAGTCTATGGCAGGGTGAATCTGGGAAATCAATTTTGGAAATTTGCAAGCCTAATATGCAAATGATTGTCAAACAAAGGGCATGGGTAGCTGGTTTACTACCCTGAGAGACATGTATGTATGCAAAAAATACATAAAAATAATACTGCTCAGCAGGAAGAGGACCTTTTGTCGTACAACATATATAACTGGAAAATAAATACCTTTTTTAGGTAGTGTTGGATGTGACACCTATTTTTTATTTATACAAAAGTAGCATAAATTAACTGTCTAGTGAGAGTGGTAGCCACAAATAATCTAAACGCTATAGGAAATTGTATTCTTAAAGAATTGAAAAGCCTAAGCCCTCAACTTTGTATAGCCCATGGCATAACAGGTAATAGTATAGTTTGAGTGCTTCTTTTTCCACAGTGCCACACATTGTCTTAATAGTTTAATATAATGTAAAAACAGAGTACACCTAAACACTTGAAAACCAAAAATGCACATTCCCTGGATCCCCTCCAATTCTCTTATCCCCAATTACTAATAAATATTCAAAATATTGACTTGAGGAATTGTCATGTACCAGGGTGTATTCGAACCGGGTTCTTCCTAGTCCCACAGCTGCAGCCTTACCTGTTGTGCTACGGAGCAGATCTGGACTTTTGGAAATGTCCTTGCAGTATTAAGCATTACCTTGGACTCACTAGCCCCACCTACTGCCAGCTGTGCACAATTTTCAATCAATGCAGCCCATAAATAGGAAGTGACGCTATCACTCAGCGCCTGTTTATGTGAATTAGCTCCCTGGGTGTTATGACTGCTTGTGATCTTGATTGTCGGCTTAAAATTCTGCCTAAAACCCTGACTACTCTCTAGCCTGTTGATCTTGTACTTCACCGCCAGCTCATGTTTGACCTTTGCCTGCTTGACCAATCTCTGGATTTCAATTGTGTACCGCTTTTCCTGAATTGTTGCCAACCTAATCTGCCTAACTACGTTTCGCCTGAATCCTCAGCACACAAGTTCCACTTTGGACACTACCAATCACAGGTACCTTACAGGAATGTGTTTGGTAGAAAACTTGCAAGATCTCTTCAGTGTGAGTTTTTACCATATCTGCTGCCAACTACACCATTGTGCTTTGCCGCCTCTGCCTGCAGTCATGGCCAGATCTAGGAGGGTGCTGGGGTGGGTTTGCGTGTACCCACATTTCACTTGTGCCCTCCTCTCAAAGCCAAGGAATATCCTGTGTTTCCTTTGTAAAACACAGGCTCCACATACTGCCGCTGCCTGCAACTGTCAGCGTCAGCTACAACCACTTGTGAACAAAATAAAAAACTGTCTGGTTGCTAGGACCACTCGATGTCCTGGCAAACAATCCAAATGCTTGCTCCCCAGCATTCAGAAGAGAAGGACAAAACTTTTTCCTACAGACCTGTTGCTAGTGCCCCACATCCCAGCCTCCCCCTGTAGCTGTTAGCTGCATTGTGACTGTGAACTCTGATGCAAAGAGGGTAAGGAATTCTTTAGACCCTGATTCAATGTTGGGGGGCAGCTCTGGAAGCCCTGAAATAAGGAAGGAAATCTAGGAACCTGATATAAGGAAGGGGGACTCTGGGAACCCCGATATAAGGAAGGGGGCACTCTGGGAATCCTGACTTAAAAGGAGTAACTGTGGGGACCCTGATGCTAGAGGGGGGCTCTGGGAACCCTGACGTAAGGATGGGGGCTCTGGGGACACTGATGTAAATTGGAGTAGCTCTGAGGATCCTGATGTAACAGGGTGACTAATAGCCTTGATGTAAGGAGGGGGGCTCTAAGGACCATGATGTAAGGAGGAGGGGGATCCTGATGCAATGGGGGGTCTCTGGGAATGCTCATGTAACAAGCTAAACTCTGGAGACCTGGAATTAAGGGAGTGACTCTGGGCACCCTGATGTAAGGAAGATAGGATTTTGGGGACTCTGATTCAAGAAAGGATGACTCTGGGGACCCTAAAATAATAATGGTGGTGACTCTAGCCACTTGTCCACCGGGCCTATTTTGGCACTTTTCTCCTTCATGTAAAAATCTCAATTTTTTTGCTAGAAAATTAATCAGAACCCCCAAACATTATATTTTTTTTTAGCAGACACCCTAGGGAATAAAATGGCAGTCAGTACAACTTTTTTTCTCGTGCGGTATTTGCGCAATAACTTTTCAAACGCCTTTTTTTGGGAAAAAAAACGGTTTCATGAATTAAAAAATAACAAAACAGTAAAGTTAGCCCAATTTTTTTGCATAATGTGAAAGATGATGTTACGCCGAGTAAATAGATACCTAACATGTCACGCTTCAAAATTGCGCACACTCATGGAATAGCACCAAACTTCGGTACTTAAAAATCTTCATAGGTGACGCTTTAACATTTTTTACAGGTTACTATTTTCGAGTTACAGAGGATGTCTAGTGCTAGAATTGTTGCACACGCTCTAACGCACGCGACGAGACCTCACATGTGGGGTTTGAACGGTGTTTACATATGTGGGCAGGACGTGCATGCGTGTTCGCTTCTGCGCGCGAGATAACAGGGACAGGGGCGTTTTGAAAAAAAAATATTTTATATTTTATTTTACTTAATTTTTTTATTTTTACACTTTTTTTTTGATCACTTTTATTCCTATTACAAGGAATATAAACATCCCTTGTAATGGAAATCAGTGTGACAGGTCCTCTTCATGGAGAGATGCGGGGTCAATAAGACCCCACATCTCTCCTCCAGGCTTACAAGCATGAAATCAGTGAAAAAAAATCACTGATCACATGCCGAGAGCCGCGATTGCAGCTTTGTTTACTTCCAAGGACCGGGCGTGACGTCATAGCGTCTCGCCCGGGCCTCCGACAGTCATAGAGATGACTGGTGACCATCTGGTCACCAGTCATCTCTATGCTTTCCAGCAGCACCAAGCGATCGCTCTCCGGGCCCCCGATGACACGGGAGAGCCCAGAGAAGCACCGGATAGCGGGAGGGGGAAGTCCCCTCCCGCTGCCTATAAGAACGATCAAGCGGCGGATCATTCTTATTGTGCACAGAATCGTCGGCTGAAGACGGCGATATCTGAATGATGCCTGTAGCTGCAGGCATCATTCAGATATCACCGCACAAAGTGGAGGACGTCATATGACGTCCTCCCGTGGACAAGTGGCTAGAGACCCTGGTGTTAGGGGGGACTCTGGTGTAAGATAGGGGCTCTGGGGACTCTGGGGTAAGGATGAGGGGCTCTGGGGCCCTGATCTAAGGGAGGCTCTGGTGACCCTGAAGTAAGGAGGAGGAACCCTGGGGACCCTGATGTAAGGGAAGGGACTTGAGGGACCCTGATGTTGGGAAGGTGGACTATGGAAACTCTGATGTGCATTCATAGTGGTAGCTGCTTGTACGACTTCAAAGTTGCACGATTTTACCGGCCGCAATTTTAATGAATGCCTGTATAAGTGGCATCAAAATCGGACCAAAGTAGTGCAAGGACTACTCTGAAGTAGGCACAACTTAAAGTCGTGCCAGTATGAATGGTAGTCATTGAAAATAATGGAGAATGACAGTCCAAAGATTTGCAGTCCAAAATCGTGAGACAAGTCGTAAAGTGTGAAGAGGACGGTGATCCTCATATTCCATTTCAAGTAATGCTGATTATTTTATGACCAGTGTTCCGACCAGGTCGCCCCTGGATATGAGCCATACTGGACCAAAGATTCTAGAAGCCCTTGAGGTGCAATAGGTCCTGTGGGACAACAGCCCCAACTTCCTGGCAACTCTTTGGTAGGGGAATTGCCTTTTTCCACACACCTTCCTTGTCTGGCACATGTTCCAAAACTGGTGGTGCAGAAATTTTTGGTTAGGAACCCTGCAGTAGGAAAGAGGCCTGTGCAACTTCTTTAAAAAAGCATTCCTATTATTAAGTGTTTACCTGGCCAAAATACAGCAGTAACAACATCTTCCTGCCAACTGCTTGATATGCAATGCATCGTGAGCCAGAACTCCACTTTGGTCATTAGAGATGGGCTGAACACCCCCGAACACCTTTTCATTGCAGAACTCCCAAACAAGAGAAAAGTTCTAACCTGAACGGTGAACCCCATTGAAGTCTATGGGAGCTGAACAGGAAAAATCAAAAGTGCTAATTTTGGTGGCACCACCCCCTTGTGATGTCACGGACCAGTGCATACTGGGCCGGTGGTGTCACAAGGGGTGATGACACCATGTGACGTCACCAGGTGACCCTGTCCTTACCTATATAAGAACTGTCAAACAGCGGAGGAGGCATTCGGTGGTCATCCGTCAATGAGGATAAAGAGGAAGAAAAAGGAAAAAAATAAAACCTATGCCATATCTAAGCAACACTCAGTCCCCAATGTAGCAGAACAAAATGAAAAAAAAAAATATTTGCTCATGGGACTTTGCAGAGTGGTGCTAAGTAAAAATTACATTGGATGTAAAAGAATTAAAAAATATATTTATATTTATATAAAAACATACATACACTACCACATTAAATGATATTAAAATAAATGTACAATTTCACCATAGTACATTTCAAATGTCAAAATAGTTGGTAAATCATAATTTATTCTCAGACGCAGTAATCTCAAGAGTTAAAGGGGGCTTCCAGATTTTGATATCCCCCCACCCCACCCGCCGACCCCTAAAACCACTGCCTAGGGTTGTGAGGAAAGAGACCTTTGCCCCATCAACATGGGGACAAGGTGCTTTTTTTGGTGGTGGGCAGGGACCCCTGCCTCAAAGCACCCCCCTGTTTTGGGGGAATGTGGCCTTGTATGGTTCCCTAAACTTAAATTTACAACTTACATCAAACACCCCCCAGTTCTGCTCGCACCAGAACATGCGAACAGGCAAAAATTGAACAAACATGCAAACCCTATTAAAGTCTATAGGACACGAACATGAAAAATCAAACGTGCTAATTTTAAAAGCTTATATGCAAGTTATTGCCATAAAAAGTGTATGGGGACCCAAATCCTGCCCTAGGGGACATGTATCAATGCAAACGTTTTTAAAATGACAGTTTTTTCAGGAGCAGTGATGCTTAAAGTGAAACAATAAAAATGAAATATTACTTTAAAGTGGAGGTTCACCCTAAAACAATTATATAACATTACATCCAGCATACTAACGACATGTACAGTATGCTGGTATTTTTTTTTTTACGCCGTACATACCGTTATATTGTTATTTTCCCGCCGGCTTCCGGGTTCTGATTCCCGCGGGACTGGGCGTTCCTATTGAGAGGTTAGATTATTGACGTCTGGTGAAAAACTTCCCATGGCGCATAAGGCACGTCACCAGTTTTCCGTAAATAGCCGAGCTGTGAGTCGGCTCTATACGGTGCTATACGGCATCTGCGCCCGCCGTGTAGAGCTGACTGCGCAGGCGCCATATAGAGCCGACTCGCAGGTCGGCTATTTACGGAAAACTGGTGACGCGCCTTATGCACCATGGGAAGTTTTTCACCAGACGTCAATCATCTAACCTCTCAATAGGAACGCCCAGTCCCGCAGCAACCAGAACCCGGAAGCCGGGGGAAAATAACAATATAACGGTATGTACGGCGGAAAAAAAAATACTAGCATACTGTACATGTCGTTAGTATGCTGGATGTAATGTTATATAATTGTTTTACGGTGAACCTCCCCTTTAAATATCACGTCTGCCTGTAAAGTGGCACATCTGTGTGATGTGTAGAACAGTGCCACAGCAAAATTACATTTCTAAAGAAAAAATTGTAGTTTGAACTTGCTTGTGGCTGTAATGTATTGTCGGATCCCAGCAATATAGATGAAAAATCAAGGAAGAGGATTTTAAAGGGAACTCATGACAAAAATAAAAAATATGGGGTGGGTTCCCCCTCAAAACCCATACCAGACCCTCATCCAAGCATGTAGCAAGGAGAACAGGATAGGGGGGTGAATGAGAGCCCCCCTAACCATACCAGGCCACATGCCCTCAACATGCCCCCTCCACATGTCCCCAAAACACCTTGTCCCTATGTTGATGGGGACAAGAGCCTCTTCCTGACAACCCTGGCCATTGGTTGTTGGGGTCTTCAGGTGGGAGGCTTATTTGGATCTGGAAGCCCCCAGATCCCACCCCCCCACCCCCATGTGAATGGGTAGGGGTACATTATACCTATCCATTCATGAAAAAAAGTGTCAAAAAGTAAAAAACAGGATGGGTCTGAAACATAAAGGGGTGTAGCCTTAACCTCCCTGGCGGTATGATTCTTTCAGAAAAAAGATGCTGAAAGCGGTACCATTATTTGCAAGGAAATTTGGTGTTTTATACTGTAGGTCTGTAATTTTTAGGAATAACTCACTTAATTTTTTTAAAAACAAAATTATAAATTATAATATAATAAATAATTATAAATAATTATAACAAATAATAATATAATTCTAATAAAAATTATTCAATAATGTAATCAACTCAAAATCACTGAAATTTGCTCAGTTGCAGAATTGTTGCTGTCATTATTTATTTATTTTTATGACGAATTTCCCCACAAATCGCTATCGCACAATTCTGCAAGTGATTATAATTTATTATCGCTGTTTTCTAGCTGATCTAAAACCATTTTTGACATAAAGGGACACTTTTGGTTGCTATGGACAATCTACAGTTTGCAGGGAGAAAGAAAGGTTTTTATTATATAAAAGAACATGTAGGGCACTGGGCAGACCACTAGGGACAAGGGGGGTGTGTATTTTTTACATAAAGTACTGTAATCTATAAGATTACAGTATACTGTATGTAATGTGTTTGTTTAAGTTTTTGAATTTGGAGCCGTTCTCCGCTCCCGTGCGTCGTAACGTTGCAGGGAACGGAGATCGGCAGCACAGGAGGACGCTGTGTGAATCGAGTGAGGTCCCGCTCGCTCACACAGCGCGGTGGCATCGCTGGATCCAGGGACAAGGTAAGTAACTTTGTCTGCTGCTGCAGCGAGGCAAGCCAGAGTCTGACTCGGGGTTACCGCTTTTGGTATGAAAATCTCACCCTGAGTCAGACTCGGGAATACCGCCAGGGGGGTTAAAAGGAAGGTGTAAGTCAAATTAGGGGGTGCACAAGTTTAGGGCAGCACAAAACCTAAATACACTACTGTTCCACAGTTAATAGTGCATGTCAGAGCACAAACCAAGCCCCTCAACCTGGCTGCATCCCCTCCTGTCCACTGTCCACCTAGCTCAGTCCTCCCCTTCACCTGGTTGCATCCCTCCTCTGCTCTGTCCACCTGGATCTGTCTTCCCCTCCATATGACTGCATCACTCTTGTCATCTGTCCACCTGGCTCCAACCTCCCCTCCACCTGGCTGCATCACTCCTCTCCTCTGTCCACTTGGCTCAGTCCTCCCCTCCATCTGGCTGCATCCCCTCCTCTCCTCTGTCCACCTGGCTCAATCCTCCCCTCCACCTGGCTGCATCCCCCCTCTCATCTATTTCTCTGGCTCTGTCCTCCCCTCCACCTGGACCCTCCCCCCCCTGACTCTGTCCCTTCTTCTTCTTCATCCACCTAGATGCAGGTCAGATATCTTGGGTGGCTATGCTTGGTAAGTTTGTGAAGCCAAGTGGCAAATGCTTTTGTTTTATTTAACTGTGCCCCTTTAAGCCCCATCCCACTGTTATCACAATTTGGACACACCCTCTGTTCACCTCGCCACACTGTCAGTGCCGCATTGCTGCTCTCCTTGGGGCACCCAAAGGTGTCCCAGGTCTTTTACAATCGTATGCCGCGTATACACGACTGTTTTTCATGACGAGAAAATTCAATTTTTTTAATTGGTCGTGAAAAACGGTCGTGTGTATGCTCAAGAGCATTTTTTTCGATGAGAAAAATTCCTGTTAAAAATTTAGAACCTGCTCTATTTTTTCTCGTCGTTTTTCATGTCGTTCTTTTTCACATCGTGGCGACAAATGTTTACCCATAAAAATCTCCATAGGCGACGTTTAAAAAATTCTACAGGTTGCATGTTTTGCGTCTAGGGCTAGAATTATTGCTCTCACTGTAACAATTGCGGCGATACCTCACATGTGTGGTTTGAACACCGTTTTCATATGCGGGTGCTGCTCATGCATGCATTTGCTTCTGCACGCAAGCTTGTCGGGACGGGGAGATTTAAAAAAAATCTTATTTATTTTACTTTATTTTGACACTGAGTTAAAAAAAAATTGGGTCATTTTTATTCCTATTACAAGGAATCTCAACATCCCTTGTAATAGAAAAAAGCATGACAGTTCCTCTTAAATATGAGATCTGGGGTCAAAAAGACCTCAGATCTCATATTTGGACTAAAATACAATAAAAAAAATATGTCATTCAATTTATTTATTTTTTTAAATGTCCCTTTAAGAGCTATGGGCATGATATGGAGTTGGGTGGGGGCCATCTTCCCCTCACTCTTCATACACAGCAAGGGGACAGACACGATCGCCTCTAGGGAGCGGCATGAAGGGGGTGTCCATCTCTCACCACCGATAAAAGTGATCTTGCAGCGAATCTGACGCAGAGACCACTTTTATCCTGTAGCGGACCGACCTCTGGAGAAGAGGATACCGGGGTTATGGTAGCCAGCTGCTACCATAACAACGGTATTTCTCTTCAGACAGCCAACGTATTCCTGCGGCAAGTGGTTCATAAGTGGTCAACATGGCCAAAAATGTGGTTGCTTTGATAGTGACCTTCAGCTTGTCTGCATTGTTGTGTCTGGTATCTCTCGTCTTCCTCTTGACAATACCCCACAGATTCTCTATGGGGTTTAGGTCAGGCGAGTTTGCTGGCCAATCAAACACAGTGATACCATGATCATTAAACCAGGTATTGGTACTTTTGGCAGTGTTAGCTGGTGTCAAGTTCTGCTGGAAAATTAAATCAGCATCACTATAAAGCTGGTCAGCAGATCGAAGCGTGAAGTCTCTAGAATTTCCTGGTAGAAGGCTGTGTTGACTTTTGACTTGATAAAACACAGTGGACCAACACAAGCAGATGACATGGCTCCACAAATCCTCACGGACTGTGGAAAATGTTGCATTTCATTTGGAAATCAAGGTCCCAGAGTCTGGAAGAGGAGCGGACAGGCACAGAATCCACGCTGCATGAGGTCCAGTGTGAAGTTTCCAAAGTCAGCGATGATGGTGGTGGACACCAGAACTACAACCTCACACTCTGGGAGGCACGGTGCCACCAGCTGTTGATCCAGGTCCTGACACGCTGTAATGTTTTTACATCTATACAGTACCCCAAACACTTTTACGACAACTGATCTGATGCAATTCGAAGTTGCAGATTGCAATAGTGCTGTCAGCAGCAGATATGGTAAGAAAGGCCCCCCATTGCAGAGTTCTTTATATTTTTTGCTTATTCAAGTGCTTACATACTGTCCTGGTGCTAAACTATTTCTACAAAGCACATAGCTAACGTCTATATTTTGAATATGGGTAATGACTGAGTAAAAAATGATGAGAGGAGGGTAGACAAATGTGGTTTTGAAGTATTTTTGTGTACTCTTTTTTTACATTTTATTAAGCATTTAAGACAATGCAGTGTGATAATGTTAACAAAAAACTCACAAACTATACTATTAAGCTGTTGTGCCACTGGCAAATTTGTAAGAGGACTTTATTTTTTACAGGTAACTTTTCCTATAGCCATGTATGAGATTGGGTGCTGCTGCAGTAATATAACAGTAAAAAAATCAATTACACATGTAAACTATGTGCTGCTTGAATATGGTGTTGCTGATGCTGTTTAACACCATATACAGCTTAAAGGCATCTTTAAAGCATGTATTTTAAAGGATTTATGTTTTTCCCATGTCTCCCTCAAAGTCCCATTAAGCCCAGGTTCACACTGGGCTGCGGGAGTGAAGCCGTGCAAGTTCAGCTGAACTCACACAATTTCACTCCTGCTTGTCAGTCCCGGTTTTGGCCGCAATTACAGAGACATCTGTACAGATTTCTGCACAGATGTCAATGTAAATCATGGGCCAAAATCACGAAAGATAGTACAGAAACTACTATTTGAAATCGGTGCAGTGCCGCAGATGCGGCGTGGCACCGATTAACATGGTGCCATTTCCGGCTATTGCCGGCAAATGCCGCCAATTTGACATGGCAAATGGCACCAGTGTGAACCAGGGCTCAGGCATGGATCCCCTCCCCACTATGCATTATATATGCCTCTATTACAGCGTCCAGCTCCCTGTATCCATGTTTTAACAATTCCTTGCATAGTAGCTTAAAAAATGGCTAGATTTGTTGTTCAACATTTGCCTTGCATAAACTTTAATGTTATTTTATTTAAAGTTTGCAATTTTCAGACTTCATGATGGACCCCCTGAACCAAAACCAGACACTTGTGTTTTTCTACCCATTAGAATATATATTTATGTACCATAAAATAAGTTCCAACATTTTAGTAAGACTCAAATGAACATATACTTTTAACATATTCCCATTTTCTATTTTTTCTTACTAGAAAATATTAAAGGGCTGTTTCCAGGACTTATGCGCATTTAAATGTGCGCCAGACTCATGAGCGTTATAGTGCCAGCAAGGTTTTCCTGCCAGCAAACCTCTAATTTTAGAAAATCAGCCCCTTGACTTTAGGTTGCTCAATAATGTTAACACATTTTTAAAATGTTTGTGAACATGTCTTACTTTTGTATGCAATAAAATCAATGTAATTTATTCTTGTAGGATGTTGTTCAAACAGGTAGTCTAATTGTGCTTAGTTAATCACAAACATGTTCTTTTTTTTCCTGCTTGTTTTTTTTTTTCTAACAAGTCAGCAATCATTAAGCTCAACTCTACAAATGATCCATTTAATGCATATTCATTTTTATATACATTTATGCTCATACTTTTACAATGTTCATTTGATGTAAAGAGTGATAAATGTTATTAAACAAGAAAAACATGATCTAATAAATCAAGTTAGTGGATTAAATTACACCTTTATTCCCTCTGGTATAATAAAGAAAGCTATATATTCTGTTTAATTAAAGAATCATTCATTTTCCAAGAATGGACTCCTTTCATCTTCTCATCCATTTTATTATCATTTAGATCAGTTATTTGACTCACACATTGAAAATAATTTGCAGATATTGCTTGCACCACACACAGGTGCCAAAAAAACGTAATATAATAGTATTATACGCCTTTTTTCCCCTCTGGTAATGCATGTGTTGGGAAGTTAAGAAAGAAGTGTTTGTTGAATCGCTGAAAGCAATTTGGATAGAACAACTAAGGTTGAAATAAATTAAGGGTGGTGTCTATAATATACTAATACATTCACACTGGTAGTGTTGCTTAGACCACTAATTCTAGCAGATCATTATTAATTTAATTTTAAATTAGTTTTCCTTTGTAGGATATGTTCAAATGCAGCTAAAAATGGGCATAACAAATTTTATGGTACAATGTTCATTTGTATAAATGTCATTGTGAAATAGTTTATGGGAAATGTGAAGTGCATACACATTTGACTCATGTTTGAGGGATTTATTAACACTGTGTTAAAATTAATAATAATAGTCATAATATCTGCTAATCTACAGTACATCCTATTTAAAAGAGTGGTTTATAATTTAAGCAAATGTAAAAAGAGTGTGAACCAAGCCTGAAACCCAATGAGAACCCCAACACGAACCTTGAATTTAGCACCAAACCCCATTGATTGGTAGGTGAAGCTAGCTTTTTTTCTGACTAATCCTGAAAATAACATGCTTGGCGATTCCTTAAAGCTGCACATGGTGTTACAGAATAGTACAATATAGTCCTATATAAGGGACTGTCACGCCTACCCCAATGCAGGTGGTCAGACACTATGGCTGGCTACTGTGTTCTTCACCTATGGCAGCCCCCTTTCCCATGAGGAAACCAGGCCTACCGGTACTTGGTTGCCCCCAGGTCTTATACACAATGCTTTAGTGCCTGGCCACTACGTCAGGGTAGGTGCGAACTGAGCAAAGCAAACAAGTACTTGTGGTTAGCAGGCAGAGTGGTTGTATGACAGTCCAGGAAAAAGGAGGGAATAGTCCAATATCTGGTCCAAGGTCTCACACAGGAAAATCCAAACTAGCAGAGCAGGGCAGACAGGCAAGGGGGCTTGATCAGGAATTACAGACATATCACTCTTTATCACAAGCATGCGAGTAAGTGGCTGGCTTATAACAGGTTTGGTTTCCATCCATAGACTGGCCACAATTATCACCTTGCAGGTGGACAGACAGACAAGAAGAGTGCCATAGTGAAAACGAGGATGCTGGAATGAGGGGCAGGAGCACTAAATGCTCCTGATATTACACCCCTCTAAGAAGGGGCCCCAGACCCCTTGGAGCAGGTTTGTCAGGATTCTGGTGATAGAAGTTCTGTACAAGTCAGTTAATGTGAACAGATACAGCTGGGAACCAAAAATTGTCTTCAGGACCAAAGCCCTTCCAGGTAGGGATGAGCCGAACACCCCCCGGTTCGGTTCGCACCAGAACCTTCGAACGGACCGATCGTTCGCACAAACTTTAGAACCTTATTGAAGTCTATGGGACTCGAACATTCGAAATCAAAAGTTGCTAATTTTAAAGGCTAATATGCAAGTTATTGTTGTAAAACGAGGTTGGGGACCCGGGTTTTGCCCCAGGGAACATGTATCAATGGAACAAATAGTTTAAAAACTGACGTTTTTTCAGGAGCAGTGATTTTAATGATGCTTAAAGTAAAAAAAAGTATCAAAAATTCCATTAAATATCGTACCTGCTGAGTGTCTATAGTATGCCTGTGAAGTGGCACGTGTTTAGAACTGTCCCTGCACAAAATGACATTACTTTAAGGAAAAAGTCATTTAACTGCTTGCCGACCAGCCGCAGTTATACGGCGGCAGGTCGGCTGGGCTGCGCGAGATCACGTAGCTATACGTCATCTCCAAATCAGCCAATAGGGGCGTGCATGCGCCGCCGGAGGCCCGCGCGCCCCCCGCTCACCTCTGGTCCCGACGCGCGTGCCCAGCGGGCGCGATCACCACCGGGCACCCGCGATCGCTCGTTACAGAGCGAGAACCGGGAGCTGTGTGTGTAAACACACAGCTCCCGGTCCTGTCAGGGGGAGAAATGCCTGATCGTCTGTTCATACAATGTATGAACAGCGATCTGTCATTTCCCCAAGTCAGTCCCAACCCCCTTCACTTAGAACACACACAGGGAACATAATTAACCCCTTCCTCGCACTGATCGCTATAAAAATGCCAATGGTCCCAAAAATGTGTCAAAAGTGTCCGAAGTGCCCACCATAAGGTCGCAGTACCGATAAAAATCGCTGATCGCCGCCATTACTAGTAAAAAAAAATATTAATAAAAATGCCATAAAACTATTCTCTATTTTGTAGACGCTATAACTTTTGTGCAAGCCAATCAATAAACGCTTATTGCGGGGTTTTTTTACGACAATGTAGAAGAATACATATCGCTGTATTTTTGTTTATAGCGCAAAAAATAAAAACCGCAGAGGTGATCAAATACCACCAAAAGAAAGCTCTATTTGTGGGAAAAAAAGGACGTCAATTTGTTTTGGGAGCCACGTCGCAGGACCGCGCAATTGTCAGTTAAAGCGATGCAGTGCCGAATCGCAAAAAGTGGCCCGGTCATTAACCAGCAATATGGTCCGGGGCTGAAGTGGTTAAAGCTGCTTGCAGCTTTAATGTAATGTCTGGTCTCTGCAATATGGATGAAAATCTAGAAAAATAGCATGGATTTCCCGCCCCCCTCCCCCCAGGTCATTACCAGCCCCTTTGGCCCTATATACTTTGAACAGCAGTATACAAGCGGTGTAAACAAGACAGGCACTGTAGGTTTGTTGTTAAGTAGAATCTGTTTGTAATTTTGAACTGGTACTTTTTTAAAGTGTAGCTCCAGCCATAAAATCTATTGTAAAACTTTTTGGAAAACATAGAGAAGGGTTATCACCCCTGTAACATTTGTTTTGCTGTCTGTGCGCATCTGTTCAGAAGATTGCACCTCACTTTCTGTCCCAATGACAATGTCTCACTCGAATTTGTCGCGAACGGCCCATAACGTTCGTAATTCGACGAACGATCGAACATACGATGCTCATCCCTACTTCCAGGCCACCAGATACTGGACAGAATTTGTTACTTTCCTGGAGCCCAGAATACATTCTACCTCATATTCTTCCTGCCCATTGACATGAGTCAATGGGCAGGAACAATAGAGATGAAACAATAGTATCCTTCTGGAGAGGTTTTAAAAGAAAAACATGGAAGACATTATGGATCCTCATAGAGGCAGGAAGTTGTAATCTAAAGGATACTAAGGGTTTACCTGGTGAATAACTTTGTAAGGCCCAATAAACCTAGGGGCCAATTTCTGTGAGGGAACTTTGAGAAACAGATTTCTCATGGACAGCCAGACCCGATCCCCGACCTTAATCTGAGGAGCCTGAGAGCGGAGACGATCCACAAATTTTTTTTGGGCAGCGGAGCTAGATTACAATTTGGCCTGGGCTTTACTCAAAATCTGAGAAAACATGTGAACCGTGGTGTTAGCATCAAAATTGTCAGAATAAATGTTTGAGAATGAACAGGATTTAGGATGGAAACCATGAACGCAATAGAAAGGAGAAATTCCAGTGCAAGAATGAGGCCAGTTATTATAGGCAAATTCAGCCCAGGGCAATGCTGACGACCATTTCACTTGCTTATCAGAGACAAAACAGTGAAGATACAGTAATACAGTAGGTGTCCAGGTGTCTCTGCTTGCCCATTCGTATGAGGATGATAGGTAGACAAAAAAGAGAGGCTGGTTCCCAAGAGGTCACAGATGGCTTTCCAGAACCTGGAAACAAATTGTGAACCCCTGTCAGAGGCAATGTTCTGGAGCACCTTGTGGAACCTACGTATTTCTCGAATCAAACAAGTAAGCCAGGAGTTTCGAGGAGGGGAGTTTGGCAAGTGGAATGAAATACGCCATTTTACTAAAGCGCTCCACTACCACCCAGATGGCTGTGAGCCCATTTGAGGTAGGTAGGTCTACAATAATGTCCATGGCTATGTGCACCAAAGAGTGTTTAGGGACAGAAAAGGGTAGGAGTAGTCCAGAAAGCTTGACCTTTGAGGCCTTAGAGCGAACAAAGGTTTTGTAAGCTTTTACATAAGAACAGGAATCCTTACGAAGAGAGGGCCACCAAAGCCTGTGAGAAAAAGTTTTAGTAATTCCTGGGTGTCCAGCTGTCTTAGCATCATGTGCTTCAGAAATCACTTTAAGCCTGAGATGTAGGGGAGCTTCCTGGGGGTAGATTGGATGGAGCAGTAGACTGAGTCTAAAAGGTCATGCGAAAGGGCCCCTATCAGTTGTGCTGGAGGTAAATTTTAGATGAAGTTTCCAAACATCTGCCTTGGCATTCCTAGAAAACCAGGACAGTAGGTAACAGTGAAATCAAAGCTGGTAAAGAAGAGGAACCAACGGGCCTGACGAGAGTTAAGGGGTTTGGCCATCTTAAGCCCTGTACACACGATCGGATATCTGATGGAATCTAATCCGATGGATTTTTTTGTCGGATATCCGATGAAGCTCAGAGGCGATTCAGTTCGCATGTGTTGCGCTATATAAGTTTCTCACTCACTCAAGCTGACTTTCATCAGTCTTGCCTACACACCATCGGTCAAAAATGCGACCGTGTCCAAACGCAGTGACGTAAAACACTACGACGTGCTGAGAAAAATTAAGTTCAATGCTTCCGAGCATGCGTCGACTTGATTCTGAGCATGCGTGGATTTTTGACGGATGGACTTTCACACAGACAATCGTTTTTTTCTATCGTTTTATCCATAGGAAAAATTTAAAACATGTTTTTTTTTTTTTTAACCGATGGAAAACAAACCGATGGGGCCCACACACGATCGGTTTGACCGATGAAAACAGTCCATCGGTCTGTTTTCATCTGACAAACCGATCGTGTGTACAGGGCTTTATTGTATTCCAGATTCTTATGGACGGTATAGACTACAAAAAGATGACAAGCCCCCTCCAGCCAGTATCGCCATTCCTCAAGGACACATTTGACGGCTAATGCCGCATACACGCGATCGGATTTTCCGTTGGGATAAACTCAGACGGATTTTTCAGACGGAATTCCATTCAAGCTGTCTTGCATACACACTGTCACACCAAATTCAGACCTTCAAGAACGCAGTGACATACAACACTATGACGAGCCAAGAAAAATTAAGTTCAATGCTTCCGAGCATGCGTCGACTTTATTCTGAGCATACTTGTTTTTTTCTCCATCGGAGTTACATACAGATGAATGGAATTTCTGATAAAAAGAGAACATGTTCTCTTTCTAAGTCTGTCTAAATTTCCAAAGGAAAAACTCTGATGGGGCACACACACGATTGGAATATCCGTCCGACTTTTTCCATTGGAAATTCCGATCGTGTGTACGCGGCATAAGAGTTCCCGGTTCCCAATGTCATAGTTTAGCTCTGCACTGGAGAACTTCAGAGAAAAAAAAGCACAGGGATGTAGCTTGTATAGATCATTAGACAATGATGAAAGGATGGCTCCTACCCCGACATCAGAGGCATCAACTTCCACAGTAACTGGCATTGTTGGGTCAGGATGGGTCAATACAGGTGCTGAGACAAAGGCAGATTTAAGTCAGAAATCGGATGACCAAATGGCAGCATTGGCTCCTTTCTTGATTAAGGCAGTAATCAATGGTGGAGAAATTCCTAATAAACTTCCTATAGAAGTTGGCAGAGCCTAGGAAACATTGCACTGCTTCTACATGTTTAGGCTGAGCTATATCTCTGCGACCAGGGAACTACAGGTTACCTTTGTTTTTTTCCCCACGTGCAATGCAGCTTTTGTGTCCGATGTGTCTATAGCCTCCTGTGGCTGGCAGTCCCGATGGTCTCTCTCCCAGCCAACAGCTTCTACATGGGTTGACCGAGCTGGTGGGCATGGCGGGGTGTGTGAACATCTTCACTTACATGCACAGGTGGCTGCTTTTGCTAAAAATGGACTGGGAGGAGGAGCATATGGTGACCCCAGAAGTCCTCACCTTCATCCATATGGTGAGTGACTCCTGCAGCAATTCCCTCCACCTGCAACGCTTCAGCTTTCTACTGTGGTTAATACACTTTTTGCTGCTCACCTCTCCCCCCCCCCACTGTATACTGGTCACTGCCCCCTACCACTGTATCCTGTACTCTGCCCCCTCCCTGTATACTGCTCCCCCCTGTATACTGCTCTCCGTTCCCCCCACTATATACTGCTCACTGCCTCCACCCTGTATATTGGTCCCTGCCCCCCATATACTGCTCCCCCTGGATATTGCTTACTGCCCCCATTGTATACTGCTCACTACCCCCTTACTGTATACTACCCACTGAGCCACCCCCCCATAGACAGCTCACTGCTCCCACCCTCCCCACTGTATACTGCTCCCCCCACTGTATACTTCTCACTGCTCCCTCCCCCACTGTATACCGCGCACTGTCCCCACCCTGTATATTGGTCCCTGCCCCCCCACATATACTTCTCCCGCCATATATTGCTCACTGCACCCATTGTATACTGGTCACTGCTCTCCCTGAATACTGTTCACTGCCCCCCACTGTATACTGTCCACTGACCCTCCCCCATAGACAGCTCACTGCTCCCACCCTCCCCACTGTATACTGCTCACTGCTCCCCCACTGTATACTTCTCACTGCTCCCTCCATCCACTGTTTACTGCTTACTTCTCCTCACCACTGTATACTGCTCCCTCTACACGGTTTATTGCTCACTGCTCCCCACTCTGTATACTGCCCAATGCTGCCCCTGTATACTGCTCCCTGCCCCCCCCCCCACTGTATAATGCTTCACTGCCCAAGCTTCAGGCGACCCCCTGCCATGCTGAAGGCGGTCTGCGCAGCCTTCCTGTCACTATGGCGGCACCAGGGGGTGCTACAGAACCCCCAAAAATATTGCTAGCACCTATTGGCGGAACTAGCAGGGTCGCAAAGGTCTGGGCCCTGGCATTCCACCACTAGGGGAAGCCCCGCTGTGGAACATGTAAAAGGGTCCCACATCTGGACCTCGCAATAGGGGTAAAGGGTCCCAAGATCAGTGGGAAGGACCCTAGGACCAGAGGTCAGGGGAGACCTTCATGGTTTCTTGCACCAGGGCATGGTTTGCACCTGTGACAGCATGGTTTCCTTCTGTCCTCGGCCCCTGTACTCTCTCAGGGCCCCTGTATGCTCTCTCCCAGCCCCTCTCCTCCTGCGCAGCACTGCTGGGTTCCCCCCTCCAATCTCCCACCAGCTCCTGCAGGGGATCTGGGCTGCTTAGTCTAAAATTCCGAGGTCTATTTTTTGACCCAGTCCGGGCGAGAGTGACACCCTTGGTACAACAGCTTTATCTTGAGATAGAACAACCCCACTGCACAGAGATATACAATCAAGCAGGATTATCTCTGTGTGTACTAGGAATAAACCAAACATACTAGAGTTCAATTTTCTCCTTTTTGTAAGGTTAATAGATAAGGGATTGGCAAAAAAAGGTAACGGGGCCAGACCAAGGTACAGCACCAATGCAAAAAAAGTAAAAAGTATTTTGCAAGAAAAAGTCAATTTAATAATGTTAAAAAAATGCAATTTTCCTTTAAAAAGAAAAAAAAAAGAGATTCAATAGCTGTTAATTTGCATTTCCTGCAATTTTCCTGCAAGCTTCCTTTATTTTGTAAATAATGCAATGGGGCCCCCTTCCCAATATATACTAGACCCTTATCATAGAAGCTTGCAGGGAAACAAGAATTACCTGTCTTTTTTATACTTTTACTTTTGCTATACATGTTAAAAATATTATGATATCAAGTCCCTATAAAATCAATATTAAACCCTTCGGATCCGGTCTTCACAAAAAATTACATGGGGTCCCACCCAAATCCAAGCTAGGCCCCTAATCTGTGCACACAGCCTGAAAGGCAAGGAAAGGGGGAGGTAGCTTCTGAACCATGCCAGGCCACATTTCCTCAACAGGGAGCAGTGGCGGCCCGTCCATAGGGGGCGTCCGGGCGCCACCCCCCCCCCCTCCTGTAGTCACAAAAAAAAATGTATTTTGTTTAAAATTTAATTTTTACTTTTTACTAACTGCAGTTATGGCGGCCGTCTATAGAGGGCGCTGCAGTGCCACCCCCTCTCGCAAATAACATACATTCATGTTTTGCATTGCATGAATGTATGTTATTGCTGCCTGGTCTATTCAGATAGCGGGACATTGGGCGCCGGTTATCTGAATAACGGCAGCTGGTTGGCTGTGCGGAAGTGCCTATCAGAGCCAGCGGCTCTGATAGGCTTTCTGAGTACAGCCCCTCGGCTCCCGGATGTCTTATCCTTGGGACGTAGGGGGGCTGCGTCCCTTGGATAAGACTGACAGCCGTCTCAGCCAATCAGGTTCACCGATTCTGGTTATCGGTAACCTGATTGGCTGAAGCATCATCGAGGGTGGTAGAGGACATCGAGGGACAAGGAAGCACAAAGGTTAGTGCATTTTACCGGGCACAGCGGCGACAATGGGCACAGAAGCGACAAAGGGCACAGTGGCATCAATGGGTACAGTGGTGACAAAGGGCACAGTGGCGAAAAAAGGGCACAGTGGCATAAATTAAAGGGCACAGTGACATGCACAGTGGCAACAATGGGCACAGTGGTGACAATGGGCATAGTGGCAAAAATTAAAGGGCACAGTGACAACAATGGGCGCAATGGCAACAACTAAAGGGCACAGTGGTGACAATTGGCACAGTGGCGACAATTGAGGGGTACAGTGGCTGCATTTGATGGCATGGCACAGTGGTGACAATTGATGGCACAGTGACTGCGTTTGATGGCATGGCACAGTGGCTGCGTTTGATGGCATGGCACAGTGACTGAGTTTGATGGCATGGCACAGTGGTGCGAATTGATGGCATAGTGACTGCATTTGATGGCATGGCACAGTGGTGATAATTGATGGCACAGTGGCTGCGTTTGATGGCATGGCACAGTGGTGACAATTGATGCCACAGTGGATGCGTTTGATGGCATGGCACAGTGGTGACAATTGATGGCACAGTGGCTGCGTTTGATGGCATGGCACAGTGGTGACAATTGATGGCACAGTGGCTGCATTTTTTCACCCTCACCTACTATGTAACTATGTAACTGCAATCCACTGAGAGGAAGATGTGGGACCTATAGAGGGTAAACAGTTGGAGTCAACCTTGGAACCCAGCGGCTAATTCACCTTTATATCATTTTGGGAGCTTACCATACCCATTTTCCAAATGGGAAAGTTGCCTGACTCTACTTGTAGCAGATGTGAAAGAAAACATGAATATCCAATTTATATGCTTTGGCAATGCCCAAAAATACATAGATGCTGGCAGTCAGTGGTCCATACACTTAATAAAATATTTTAGTTAAAACTATCTTTGGATCCTAAGCTTTGTATTCTAGAGACAGAGGAGGTGGATGAGGCTATTAGAATAGTTTGAGATACCTTTTCCATTTGTTTAACCACTTGCCACCCGTCCACCATCAAATAACGGCTGGGTGGTGTGGCTCTCATCATATAATTTCCTTGGCTTCCCAAACCTCTAGGGGGGCACGCGCGTCACTCAGGAGCCGATACTCGTGCGAGGCGGCCGCGATGTCCGCCAGGCACCCGCGATTGCTCGGTAACAGAGCAGGACCGTGGATCTGTGTGTGTAAACTTACAGATCCACATCCTATCAGGTGAGAGGAGACAGATGGTGTGTTCCCAGTACAAAGGAACAATAATCGGTCTCCTCCCCTTGTGAGTCCCCTCACCCAACAGTTAGAATCCTTCCCTAGGAAACACAATTAACCCCTCGATCGCCCCCTAGTGTTGACTTCTTCCCTGCCAGTCACATTTCTACAATAACCAGTGCCTTTTTATAGCAATGATTGCTGTATAAATGTGAATGGTCCCAAAATAGTGTCAAAAGTGTCTGATATGTTCACCTCAACATCGCAGTCACGATAAAAAATGAAGATCGCCGATATTACTAGTAAAAAATAAAAAAAGCCATAAATCTATCCCCTATTTTGTAGACGCTATAACTTTTGTGCAAACCAATAAATATATACGCTTATTGCAATTTTTTTTACCAAAAATGTGTAGAAGAATACATATCGACCTAAACTGATAAAAAAACAACTGGGATATTTATTATAGAAAAAGGTAGAAAATATAGGGTTTTTTAACGAAAGGTAAATTCACTTTGAACTACAAGTGCAAACTAGAAGTGCAAAGTGCACTTGAAATTGCACTGAAATGAGGGGAAGCTCTGCTGATTTTATTATCTAATCATGTGCAAGCTAAAATGCTGTTTTTTATTTTCCTTATATGCCCCCCTTTCAGTGCAATTTCAAGTGCACTTTACACTTGTAGTTTGCAATTTTTTTAGTAAATATAAACTGCTAAGTACCTTTTCTCATCAGCAGTATATAGTAGTCTTGTGACTTCTATCAGTATCTGCCCAAACACTGGTTAAAGATGTAGGAGGAGTTTCCATTCTCCTCTGACTGTCCTATGAGGCTGCATGACCCCTGACTTTCTGTTGGTCAGTGCTGATTGGCCCTCTGACAATCACATACACCCTCCCAAGAATAAAAAAAAACTCTGTAGCAATATACATCAAACTGAGCATGCACATAGTGCCTCCAAGGCTCTGTTCTACCAGCATATGGATTGGGGACAGTAAAAAAAGGAGAGGATCAGAGAATACCGGATAAAACTGACTTTTTAACACAATCCGGAGGATTAATACCTTAGGTTCCACGGTGAGAATAACAAGCATGCTTTACTGCATATACAGACTGGTTTTACTGTTGTGGGTTTAGTAACACGTTAGGTCTTGATATGATTTTAAACAAGGACCTCACACACAAAAATCACCAAAAAATGGAAAATAGGCCCCCCCAAATTTTAACAATGTGCCCAATCAATTAGGTCACATGCCCCCAACATTAGGTGTACCTTGTACCCATGAAGATGGGCATAAGGACCTCTTGCCTACAACTCCAGCCCAATGGTTGTGGGTGCCTGTAGGCAGGAGGCAGCTTATTGGAATCTGAAAGTCTGCTTTAACAGAAAGGTAAATTCCAGATACCATCTCCTATTTGAATGAATAGGGAGTACATGTGATGTTTAAATAAATACACAAACATAGTTTTAAACAAGCAGAGTATATCCCGCTGCCCACAAGTGGGTCAGCAACCTGCATGATCTCTGAAAGCGGAGCCCTGTCATTGTCACAGAAATCAGGTGAATAGGAAAATCGGATGGCCGCACTCCCAATGAAGATGATTTTTTTTTTTATTTAGACATAAAAGGAAATAGTTATAAACTTACAGCCAGATACAAGCAGGGGGAGGAAAGAAGGCCCTGGCATATATGCTTACTGGCAAACTGTGACTAAATGTATAAGACACATTACTGAAACAACGATCACACTTGATGCGGCTGCATGCCTTCTCCATATAAACCACCTCCCTATTAGCAAATACAAAAAAAACCTCACCAGACACCTGCTAAACGCTGCCAAAACACTCATCCCCCTTCACTGGAAATCAACCCAGGCCCCAGGGATTGGGGAATGGCTAGACAGAGTTGCCTATATACACAAAATGGAAGAAATAACCGCAATGAAACACGAGAAGAACTCCAACTTCAATGACCTTTGGCAACCATGGTTCCTATTCACGTATTCTACTGAATATCAAACATTGCACCAGTGATATTGACATACACATTTCTCACAGCTATGCCAAATACAAAGATGGTCTTTACTAAATGTATGTATACCTGAATATACGAATGCCAAACCACACTATATCTAACTGGTATAGCGAACTTTCCCAACAATGGTCCTACCCTCCTATCCCCTACCCGCCTATATACCCATCCTACTTACCCTACCCCTTGTACCCCCCCCCCCTCCCCTTTTCTAACACATCCTCTTTCCTGATTCAGCAATTATCCATCCTATGTCTTGATTTACATATTTAAAACCCTGTCAGTACCTCCATTACTTAAGTGTACGCCGACATATGTAGCTACTTGTTCACTTGTTATGTCAGATTCTATACTCTGTTACAAAATTTCTTATGTATAATCTACATATTCATCAATAAAATCCTTTGATTGTGAAAAAAAAAAAAAAAGAAGGGTTACTGCATTTCACATGTTAAACATGCTTCTTTCCTCCCCTGCTTGTACCTGGAGTACGCTCATCCGATTTTCCTATTCACAGTTTTTAACTGGGGTTAAAAGTGGGGTATCTGATAGATGTGGATTTATAATGCTGGGCGATGTGATTGATGAAGAATATACATTGTGGAAATGTTTTTTATTTTATTAAAGATTTTGTCAAAAACTGTGCTTCTGTTTTGTTTTTTACAAAGTTCTATTGTGACAAAACATGTTGGAAGGTGGAGCTACATTGCGGACATTCAGTCAATCCAGTTTGATGGTTCAGTATATATTACAAATGCTCTATAATCAGTGTGATTGGGAGCTCCCTGTCTGCAGATAGGTTGCGAAATCACTGGATATCAGTTGTTATTTGTCCTTTTTTACTGGGTGCCGTTTGTATCTTTTTCCGCATAGTACAAATGGCAAATGAGGTTTAATGTAGAAAAATTTAAAATAATGCATTTGGGTGGCAAAAATCTGAATGCAGGGGGAGAACCTCTGGGAAATCTAGGATGGAAAAGGACCTGGGGGTCCTAGTAGATGATAGGCTCAGCAATAGCATGCAATGCAATGCAATGCCAAGCTGCTGCTAACAAAGCAAACAGAATATTGGCATGCATTAAAAAAGGGATTAACTCCAGGGATAAAGCGATAATTCTCCCACTCTACAAGACTCTGGTCCGGCCGCACCTGGAGTATGCTTTCCAGTTCTGGGCACCAGTCCTCAGGAAGTACAAGAAGGGCAACAAAGCTAATAAAGAGCCTGGAGGACATAAGTTATGTAGAAAGGTTGCAAGCACAGAACAAGGTTGCAGCAAACAAACAATTGTAAATTATCAACTTTAAGCATACCAACACAAAACAAACAAAACAGTCATATGTGTTTGCCCAATCCTTTTCTTTTCATGATTTATTTCTGTATAGGTGCTAAGCCTCCAATTATTTAACTTTTATTCTATCTGGTCCTGAAAGTTATATGTTAAACCGTTTATATGCAATGTATTTGTATTCCATAATACAATACATGTGTACTTAAATATTTAGAAGTTTCTGTTCAATATTTAGGATGCTGAAGACACTATGAGAAAGTCATATCATACCCACTGGGGTTGCAATGCAGCAAAAAAAAACAAGTTTTAATAGACTTTACACATAAAAAAAACACACTTAAGTCACAGTTCAACCTAGAGCCAAGGGGCACAATATGTTTCTAAGGTCAAAACACACATCTTGAAGGAGCAAGTGAACTGGAACAGTGCCTTGGTGTTATTAATCTAAAATTGTATTTCTGGAACATTGCCGCTTAGTAGTGGTACTAATTCTTCCCCTTTTTGGCATAGCCAATTCAAGGCTTAGTATGTCTGTTTTTCATTAAAACAATTTAATTGATGATTAGAATGTACATTTACATTCTAATAATTATACTTGTGTGTAATCACTGAATAGTTTTATTTTGAACTGTGTATGAGTAAACAAAATAACTCACTCTAGTAAAGGTAAGTATAAACTAACCGATCACTACAATTTTACAAATTATTTAATATGTTAAAGCAATAACAAAAGTTTTTTTCAATATTTTTAACTCTGCAGATTTTATTAAAATAACACATGCCATGATGATCCTTGTTTGGACACTTCATGTTATAGGGTGACCGCTCTATTCCTGCTGTGCTCCTTCATGGCCAGACTGTTACATGGGCCTCTGTCAGAGACTACTTGAGGCAATATCAACACTTATTACAAAGACAAAGTTTGCTAATGTCAGCTTTAGAAAACCACCCTGAAAAAAAAAAAACTGCTGGAATGCATGCATATAGACAATAAATGGTTACAGGAGATCAGCAGTACTGAGCTGAATGAATGACATTACAGTGAAAAAAAATGTTACTGAAGAAAATGTGATTGTTTATGATACGCAGTAATTTAGCGAACTAAAGGCCATTCTTTTGGGGTTTACATCTACCTAATTAATACATTAATCTGTGCAACGTGTATGATAAGTAGCAAGGCTGCCATTACACAATCAAAGTGTGTTAACTTTGTAAGGGGGTTTTTACTTTGCAAGCTTCGAGAACATGGTGAAATTCACTTTGCAAAGCTCACCCAATCACACGCAAGGAAAATAAAGAAGTGGGAACTGTATCTGGACCCCACTGTGTGGGGCCAGCCTGTAAGGTTTGTATCCTGCACTAGGTGCTCACCTTAGCACTAAGGACAATGTGTGAAGAAAGCCACAGGTCCAGGGCTGAGGTCCATTTCTATGGGTCCTAGTCCCTAAAACCCCTCAGAGGGTGTGCCTCCTCCTATTGAGACTTAGTCTGAGGAGGAAAAGGTAGCTGTGTCACACCTCCCTGGCTGATGCATTCTATCCTGCCTTTTCAACCAAAAATGCACACAGAAGGTTGTTGTACTCCTGCTGCCGATTTCTACAGAGACACAGCCACAGGATGATGGACAGCAGCACCTAGATTACAGTGGTTGCTTTATCCAGACACACAAAACCCCATCCAGTCTAAACCCCATTTTGAGAGTGCCCTATTGGGGATCACTTCACTTATCATTGGTGGATCACATGTTCTGCAGACAGCCTACAGAAAACTTAAAACACCACTTAGGATGATAGATCTTCTCTTGTCCCAGAGCAATGTGCAATCATGACACCCCTCCTCTAAATCGAACTCCCTTTCTGGTAGGTACCATGAGCCATGTATGACAAAAGCAGATTTCTGTACCACTATGTCTGAATTAATTGGGAAACTTTGAGCACTTGTAGAACCATCTGTTTCCAAAAGCCAGAAATGCTACATGTCTTTTGTTCCCCCTGACTCTGTTCTCTGTTCTGGAATCAGAAGTGGAATGCCCTTTAGTTGAGGATATTATGGAGGCTATATTCTTTGCTCAACAGCACAGTAGAGTGTCACAATCACCCCCCCAGGATTATAGTCAGTTCACTTATGATATAAATATTAAATACACATGCTTTACAGAATGTGCTAATCCCATTCAGGGATAACAATAAAGTCAAACCCTGACACATTTCCCAGGATATTCAAGCTTTAAATTATGGTAAATATGTATGATTGCATGTACACTAAGCATGGCTCTAGCAAGTGTTTTTGCCAGTGTCTAAACACATTAACCACTTAACCCCCGGACCATATTGCTGGTCAAATACCAGAGCGATTCGGCACTGCGTCACTTTAACTGACAATTGCACAGTCGTGCGACGTGGCTCTCAAACAAAATTGGCGTCCTTTTTTTCCCACAAATAGAGCTTTCTTTTGGTGGTATTTTATCACCTCTGCGGTTTTTAGTTTTTGCGCTATAAATAAAAATAGAGTGTCAATTTTGAAAAAATATTTTTTACTTTTTGTCAAAAATATATATAACATTTTTTTTTTTCCTCAGTTTAGGCCGATACATATTCTCTACAAATTTTTCGTAAAAAAAAATCTCAATAAACATTTATTGATTGGTTTGCGCAAAAGTTATAGCGTTTACAAAATAGGGGGTAGTTTTATGGAATTTGTATTAATATTTGTTTTTACTAGTAATGGCGGCGATCAGCGATTTTTTTTCGGTACTGTGACATAATGGCGGACACTTCGGACACTTTCGACACATTTTTGGTACCATTGGCATTTTTATAGCGATCGGTGCTATAAAAATGCATTGATTACTATAAAAATGCCACTGGCAGGGGTTAAGTATGTTCCCTGGGTGTGTTCTAACTGTAGGGAGGGGTGGCCTCACTAGGGGAAATGACTGATTGCTGTTCATACATTGTATGAACAAACGGTCAGGCATTTCTCCCCTGACAGGATCGGGATCTGTGTGTTTACACACACAGCTCCCGGTCCTCGCTCTGTAACGAGCAATCGTGGGTGCCCAGCGGCGATCGTGCCCGCCGGCGCGCGCACAGGAGTTAGGGACGAGCGCCCCTAGTGGCCGCTTCGAGAGCCTGACGTATAGCTACGGGCTCTCGCGCAGGGGAGCCGACCTGCCGCCGTATAACTGCGGCGGCTGGTCGGCAAGCAGTTAAGGTAGCCTGCATATAACCCATGGTCTATGTATAGAGGTCCTGTGTGTGTGCTTTACAAAATAAGGACCTTACAGGTATTTCATCCTTCCTATTTTTAAGCACCACATAATGATGTTGAAAACTATAGACAGAATGGACATGTCTGTAGAGCAGCTTTAGGGTCAAGTCAGCTGGCATTAATGCAGAGGGTCATAAATAATATAATGATTTGGACAATGAAAAGTGGATCTAAATAAGATACTCAGTGGACTTTGTGAATGATCAGGCAATCTAAATTCCCCCAACATATTCTTACTCAAACAGAATTGGTAACTTGTGCTTCATTTATTTTAAGTAAAGAAAAAAAATCAGACCTTGTCTATTCACTCACAGTTATGTGTGTTTCTAATCTTACAACAGTGAATAGTTCCAGGAAGCAATTGAAGATAAACTGAGAAAGTTTAGCTATGCTTGAAATGTACTACAAGTCATTGAGTGGATAGAACTCTGCTTATTTGGAGAAAGATGTGAGGTTAAATATGTACTACATACTCTTTAGATTGTCATTAGCTGAAGGTGTTTGCAAACAAAACTCTAAGCTCCTGTTAAGCAAAGTGATTATCAGTTAAGTGGTCTGTAATGCCTTAACAACAGTTGCCAACTTGTACATGTAAAGTAGTTCAGGGTGTGTATGACATTTAAGATTATTTATGATAATGTAGTTCAGTATTAAACCATAACTATCTTCAGGCTTCCTGAAGAAGATTTGAAGTTGTAGGAAAGACCAATAACCCAGGCGGAGATAGCCACAGCAATAAATAATACAGTTGTGGGGAGAGCCCAGGGCTTGATGATTATTCCATCATATATTAAAGGAAGTTTCAGGATGAGTTGCTTCCTAATTTTTGTAAGTATTTAAACTCATTGAGCGAGGGAGCAACTTTGCATAGAGAATCTCTGTTTAGCACATATTACCATCCTATTAGGGAAAAGACAGAGTTACAGGCCAATATTTCTCCTGAACATAGATACTAAATTATACACAAAAAGCCCCCAATGATTCAATGGATACATACAGATCAAGTGGGCTTTCTTCTCGGGAGGGAGGGGAAGACAAGCCCTCAGGACGCTATTGCTTATTCACAGTGCTCACCATGATGGGAAAATTAGGCTGGGGTCCTAAGATGACACTGGATAAGTATCCTATACTATCATCCTACAGCTACAGTACATATTAACGACTGTCTACCTCAACCTTTAGAAATGTGTATTAATGTGACAAGGCAGGAGTGTTCCCTATCTCCCTTGTTTTTTTTTTTTTTTTTCCCTTTGATTGGAACTCCTGTTGGTCTCTATTTGGGCACATGTTGATATAATAGGAGTGAGAAATAGGATTGTGGAGCAAAAAGTTGCAGCTTATACGGACGATGTAGTACTTTACGTCTCTAATCCTATAATTACATAACATATCAGTTCTTACAGAACTTGAGAAGTATGGGAGATAGTCTAATCTAAAAATCATCCTGACAAAATCAGATATTCTAAATATTACTGTTAAAAAAAAAAAACAAGTAGTACATCCTCTATTTTCTTTTGCTTGTTAGACTAAAAAATGTCATTATTTAGGTATAAAATTACCTCCAGTTCTTGAATTACTATACAAGGTGAATTATATCCCATTGTTGAATGCTTTTAAAAAAGAACTGAACTTCCTAAGGTCTAGGATTTTATTATGGGTTGGGAAAATAAATATTTAAAAATGTGCATTCTACCCAACACATACCTCAGGTCATTTTTAGACTGCTTAAGCGACCAAGGATTCCCTATGCCGTACTTACTAAAACAAAAGGAGAAAACTGGGCCTGAAATGCATATTCTAGAAGTTGGCTTAAAATAAAAAGGCACAGCAAGGACCAGTTTGATAAGAATACTAACTCACTCACAGTGAATGTATTTAAGATTTGGGACACAATACACAAACACTTTTATTAGGTGTTTGATTCACCATTATTACTTCTCACAGGCACTAATTACTTTGTTTCAAAGAAAAAAGAGGCAATAACATTTTTGTATAGGACGGAGGGGGACACGTTGAAATGAAAGTGTATGTAAACCCCCACATTGTAAAACAACCCATTCAGTTTAAAATAAAAAATGAAAGGCAAAACATGTTTGTACAGATGTAATATATATATATATATATATATATATATAAATATATATATATATATATATATATATATATATATATATATATATATATATATATATATATATATATATAAATTCCTTTTTTATAAATGATCACATTCTCTCTGTTCTCAGGTGCATAATAGCTGGGGGGAGGAGAAACAGCAGCACATTGAGCTCTCCCAGTAAATGCCTGTCCAGCAGGGGCTTGTCAGGACAAGTATGATCATTGGAGGAGAGCATGCTGAGTTCCCAGCATAGATAGGGAACTGACCACGATGTGTTCTCCTGCTTCATGTGGTCAGTTTTTTAATTGGAAAGCAGAGGGACTGGCAGGAACACCAGTTTTATTTTATTTTACATAAAGGAAAAAAATAGAAAGAGAACAGAATACTTTTTTCTCATTCCTCTGCATCATCTGTGGGTATATGATTGTGTATATGGGATTGTATGATTTATTTATTTTTTCTCTTTAATTGGTTTAACTAGATGGACGTGTGTCTTTTTTCAACCTAAGGCCGGCCATACACTATACAATGTTTTTGTTCAACTTTCCTTTAGATTTATCAAAACCATATAATATGAGTTCAAACCCAAACCCTTTAAATTTGTATGCAATCAGGCAGGTCCTTGCACTTCATAGTTGTAAATGCTTATTTTCTTTTTAGAGGAAGATAATTCTGTAAATAAATGCACACAGAATTATTGTGAAACTGTGAAAACATGCTTTCATTTACAGAATGAATGTTGCGATTCATTTTCACTCCTGAGCATAGGGTAGAACTTTTCCACACTAATACACTGTATACTTTTAACTTACTGGCCAGTGCAGATATCCCCTCATTCTTATTTTGTACATTGCTAAAATATTGACTGCCCACTGGCAGGTGATAAATACCAAATGTGTGTGCTCTTTAGTGAATTTACTTTAATGATTTATCTTTTTTTTTGTGGTATTTACTTCATATTCAATGTTTTACTTTGATAAATTGACCCTCTTGTTATCTTGTGCAATATTTCTGAAAGCATATTCACATGACCTTCATATCGCATGTGGAATCCTTTAATAAATTGAACCCATATTCTTTAAAAAATGTATTCTAATGTATCCACTTGTCTCCATTAACTTTTTTTAACTCTTGAATAGGAACTGTGTGTCTTAAATCCTACATTAGTTTCCAATAAATTGGCATTTAAAAAAATAAAAGAATCAAATGATATCTTTCCTGAAAGAAAATTTGCTGATTAGAGTGAGGGATTAGAGCGAGGGAGGATTAGAACCATGTCAGGTTTTTACTGCTAGAGAGAAACAAGGACAGCAACAAAAAGCTGACAAGGGTTATATCCTCCCCCTTATGTACCTAAAAGGCATTTATTTCTATTTATGTTGCTGTTTTTACTTTCTTTGCTCCCTTTCTTTTGTAAACCTTGTCACTAGGATGACAAGTGACGGACATTTTCTCCAACGATGTCCTGGATAGCAGTAAAAACTGACAGGGGTTTCCCCATGCTATCCAAAGCCTCTAAAGATATCCACATAGGATGAAACATGTTAGGCTGACCGACACAAGTACGCTATGAGTTGCTGAGTTTCTATATGTTTTTTGATGCCTGTATACCTGTCTGCTTTTGTAAGTACCATACAATAAATTGCTTTGGTGGAGGTCCTATATCTTCAACTTTATTGATGAATATATTTCTTTGGGCTTTATATATTTTTTTTTCACATTATTTTGAATTATTTTTTTATTTACTAGAGCGCTGCACTTTTGGATTATATTGTTTTTGTTTGCTTATCTACAAACTGTGCTAGCTGCTTTACATTGGGACTATTTTTAAGTTAGTGCAGATATTTGTTCACTTTTATCCAAAGCACACAAAAAAAAAAAAAACATACAATTGAAAAAACAGAATCTTTGCCTAAATTAGACTGTAGCAAAGTTAACATTTGGGGGTTAATATACTTTATTTGGGGAATTAAATACTTTTCATATTGCAAACACATGCTCACTGAGCATAGTAAACAAGTTAACTTTGTGTTCACTGCAATCATTTAATCACATTCAGGGAAAAAATATCCTGCACATGATTGAGCATTTAAAATGAACACTGCAGCTCAGGTAACATTTAAACAGTCTTTTCTCTTTTAGTAAATCAACATCTTTGATTTACAGATTCTATTTACTGATTTCCCATGTTAACTAAACACTGTGCATGTGGGCAGCACCATACTACTAGCAACCTTGATAACTATTGATTGGATTTCCTTAGACACATGCATTTAGCTAGCTACATATTATATTGTAAATCTGTCCAGCCAGCCATAACCTTTCCGTGACTATGGACTATTTATCCATAAAGTGAATGAGTAAAGAATATGAGTTCCTGAATATATTTCCTTTATCTCTTTACTATATGTATACTGCAAATATAATAAAGCAAATACATTTAATATTTGTCAGAAGCTAGAATTCTAGATGGTTTACATAGATACATAATTTGTAAGGTTGAATAAAAACACAGAAACCTAGAAGAGTGACAACAGAAAAAAGACCAATTGGTCCAACAAATCTGCCCAATTTTTTTTAATTTTATTTATATATGTTTTTTTTTTGAGTGAGTATAGATCTCTTTGTACCAAGCATGTTTAAACCCATTTACTGTTGATTGACTCACTACCTCAGCTGGAAGTCAATTTCAAGGATCAACTACCCTTTCAGTAAAAAAAAAAATACTCTCTATAGTTTGTTTGAATTTTTCTGAGATTAGTTTTAAACTTTCCTAAATAGAGACATCAGTCCATCAAGTTCAGCCTGAGTTTGCAGAGTACAGCAGTTGTATATGTCACATATCTCTATCCTATATACCCTGAGGTACTTTTAGAGATGTTGAACTAGGTGGCACATAAACCAGTCACACTCTAGTGATCCATGTCATGTTGTTAGTCATCCTCAACATATAAAACGAACAGTGAGAGAATAAAAATAATTAAATAACAAAAAAACATAAGGAGGAAAGAAATGGAGTACCAGTTAACTGACCACTTACTAGTGGTAAGAATCTCAACAGTTTTAAATCTTTGGTTACAGTCTAATATCACACTTAACCATATCTTCTTACGTATTGGGAGTTAATGACCCCATATACTGTGCATACCACTTCTTCCAGTAGCACCAGAATTCAGTGATTTTCGGGTGATTACCTGTGCTGTATGCAAATTGTATTTCATATGCACCGTGTGTGTTTATTATTTGCAGGGTTTCTGCCAGATTTAGATGTGTGCTGTCTTTCCAATGCCTGACTATAGTGAGCCAGGCTACTATAAGTATATGAGATACTATTGTCCTCATTTTAGTTGGAATTAGATCTATACCAAGTGAAAGAAGTGCCATAACTGGGGAAGGTACAAGTTGTAAGCCCTGTACACACGGCCGGGATTCTCGTCAGGAAAAAAACTTGGTTTTTCCTGACGAGATTCCTGGCAAGATTTTCTTGCCGGCTGAGTGTACAGATGTACAATTCAAAAGAACCGCCGTTCTTTTAAATGTCATCGACATCATCGACTTCGACAAGAATGTGCTCGTCACATTCGATGCCGCCATCTTGCTTCACCCTACCTATGCCTTGGAAGCTACCGCGCATGCATCAAAGTCATTTCGAGCATGCACAGGTTTCCATGGAGGCAGGTACATATACAGACACTTGGGTTTCTCGGCAGGAAAACACTGCTGAGAATCATAATGAGCAAATAGAGAGCAGGTTCTCCATTTTTCTCATCTAGATTCTGGGCAGTTTTCTCGATGAGAAACCTCAAAGCTTCATACACACTCACGGTTTACTCAGAAAGAAAGCACTGCCAGCAGTTTTCTTGCCGAGAAAACTGTGCGTGTGTACGAGGTTTTATACCTGTAACCTGCCCAATTATATTAAATATGCTAGCCCAGTCATTTTTGATACGTGGACAGAACCACAATATGTGCGACAGTGTCCCCACTTATCCACATTTCCTTCAGCATCTCGAGGATAACCTGGGAGTGAATTTTGATAATCGGTATGGGGTAAGATACAGCATACTTTTTTGGTACAGTTCCCACAGGTTGGCACTTCTTAGGAATGCATACGTAATACTTAGTGGTTTTCCCCATTGGTCTACGTTGTATTCTCTTTTCACAAGTCCCTTTCCCAGGCCTGAATGTTAGGTGTCTTACTAAATACATGTTTGTTCTAAAGATGATTATATATTAGTGATGTACCTTTGGTTTTTGTGGTAGTTGACGTATAATATAAGGCTACTTGCCAGGGTAGGTATGTGATTATTTTGCTGTCTTGTTTTAGTAAGTGGGAAATTTGGATATATCTATAGAACTCTGAATGAGGAATAAAATATTCCAGTTGTAGCGATATACATGTTTTAAGCATTGGGCCTACAAACAAGTCTTCCAAAAGGAGCATTCTAGAGGTGCATGAGTTAGTTAAGGATATGTTAGGAATTAGGAGTGAGATCACTGTTATTGGGAATTTTAGGGGGGTAAGGGTACCCGTAGGGAGAATATATTTTTGAAGATACCTCCAAGCCTCTGTAGAAGCCTGTACTGTAGGAGCTACTGTGGCAGGCTAGGTTGAGCAAAATGTGCTGGTTATAAGATAGTTATAGAGATTGCCTCCCATGACTTGGTGCCGTTCAAGCTCAGCCCATAGTGTGGTGTGTGGTAAACCATCCCCTTAGTTGGGCCAGTATAGTAGCTGCAGAATACTCTTTTATGTTCGTTTGTCCCATACCTCCCACTAGGGATGAGCTTCGAGTTCGAGTCGAACTCATGTTCAACTCGAACATTGCCTGTTCGGCGAACAACGAACAATTAGGGGTGTTCGCGGCAAATTCTAAAAGCCGTGGAACACCCTGTTAAAGTCTATTGGAGAAATCTAAAGTGCTAATTTTAAAGGCTAATATGCAATTTATTGTCCTAAAAAGTGTTTGGGGACCTGGGTCTTGTCCCAGGGGACATGTATCAATGCAAAAAAAAAGTTTTAAAAAAGGCAGTTTTTTCGGGAGCAGTGAATTTAATAATGCTAAAAGTGAAACAATAAAAGTGAAATATTCCTTTAAATTTCGTACCTAGGGGGGGTGTAAAGTTAGCATGTGAAATAGCGCATGTTTCCCGTACTTAGAACTGTCACTGCACAAAGTGTAATTTCTGAAAGAAAAAAAGACATTTAAAACTGACTTGCGGCTATAATGAATTGTCGGCTCTGGCAATTCAGGGAGAATTCATTCATAAAAAAAAAATAGCGTGGGGGTCCCCCCAAATTCCATTACCAGGCCCCTCAGGTCTGGAATGGATATTAAGGGGAACCCCCGTCGTCAATTAAAAAAAAATTACGTGGGGTTCCCCCTAAATATCCATTCCAGACCCTTCAGGTCTGGTGTGGATTTTAAGGGGAACTCCACCCCAAATTTTTTACAAAAATGGCGTGGAGTTCCCCCAAAAATTCACACCAGACCCCTTATTCGAGCACGTTAACCTGGCCAGCCGCAGAAAAGAGGGGGGACAGAGTGCGGCCCCCCCCTCTCCTGAACCGTACCAGGCCACATGCCCTCAACATGGGGAGCATGTCCCCATGTTGATGGGGACAAGGGCCTCATCCCCACAACCCTTTCCCAGTGGTTGTTGGGGTCTGTGGGCGGGGGGCTTATCAGAATCTGGAAGACCCCTTTAACAAAGGGGACCCCCAGTTCCTGGCCCCCCCTATGTGAATTGGTAATGGGGTACATTGTACCCCTACCATTTCACGAAGGAAGTGTAAATAGTTGGAAAAAACACACAAAAAAAAAATCCAGCGGTGGTAATCCACTCTCGGTCCCGGCTTCCTGCTCCAACGTTGTCTGTATCCAGCAACGGTCGGTGATCTCCGGTCCAGCAATGAGAAGATCCATCCATCCAGAGCGCAACATCGCTGACCTCCTCTCCCGCTGGACACAGCCCAGCGAATGACGTCGCTGGAGCTGTGACATTTCTCATATAGGGGAGGCAGGGCCACCTGTCACCTGACCCCGCACCCTCTGACACACCCTCTGCTACGTCACTGGGGAAGCCCAGCAAGGGGGAAGACTGGGCTTCCACAGTGACGTAGCAGAGGGTGCGTCAGAGGGGGCGGGGTCACGTGATGGGTGGCCCCGCCTCCCCTATATAAGAAATGTCACAGCTTCAGCTGCGTCATTTGCTGGGCTGTGTCCAGCGGTGAGAGGAGGTCGGCGTGGCTGCGCTCTGGATGGATGGATCTTCTCATCGCTGGACCGGAGATCACCGACCGTCGCTGGATACAGACAACATTGGAGCAGGAAGCCGGGAACGAGTGGATTATCACCGCTGGATTTTTTTTTTTTTTATTATTATTAATAAAGGACTTTTTTCTACGGTGTGTGTGTGTGTTTTTTCCAACTATTTACACTTCCTTCGTGAAATGGTAGGGGTACAATGTACCCCTTACCAATTCACATAGGGGGGGGCAGGATATGGGGGTCCCCTTTGTTAAAGGGGTCTTCCAGATTCTGATAAGCCCCCCGCCCGCAGACCCCCACAACCACCGGGCAAGGGTTGTGGGGATGAGGCCCTTGTCCCCATCAACATGGGGACATCCTCCCCATGTTGAGGGCATGTGGTATGGTACGGTTCAGGAGAGGGGGGCCGCACTCTGTCCCCCCTCTTTTCTGCGGCCGGCCAGGTTAACGTGTTCGGATAAGGGGCAACGTTCTATATGAATACAGAAGCTTTGGGAGAACTTGCATTTTGAATGCAGCCAGTCTACCTGACCTGGATAGTTTGTGTTTCCCTAATTTATCCAGTTTGGAACGGAAGGAGTGTAGAAAATGGATATGGATATACCAAAAAAAAAAAAATGGATATAGTTTTCTTTGACAAGATCAGTTACTCGAGGTGTGAGAGTAATACCCAGATATGTTATACCTTTTTCTTTCCAAGCGTAGGGGAATTCATTGTTAATACTGTTTCTTACTTCACTAGATAGACCTAGTCCTAGCATATATGATTTGGTTTCATTAACCTTATAATAGGATAATATATTGAACATTTGCAATTCTTGATGTACCGAAGCCAAGGAAGATGTAACATTAGTGAGCATCAAGATTATATCGTCAGCGAACAAACTGATGATATGCATCCTGCCATTAATTGAGAAACCGGTAATATTAGGGTGTTGATGAATGTATGCGGCCATGGGCTCCATAAGCAAGTTAAAAATTAATGGAGATAGTAGGCACTCCTGGTGGGTACCATTCGTTATGTTGAAGGGGTTGAAAGAATGCCTGATATATATACCTGTGCCAAAAGGGTAGTGTATAGTGCCATAATGGCCAGAAAAATTTGCCCCTTAAAGCCAAAACCATTCAGGACTTGTGCAAGGTACTTCCTGTGTATTCTATCAAACTCTTTCTCTGCATCCAAAGCTAGGAGCAGAGAAGGCATTCTATTTTTTTTGGCCAGGTGGATAATGTTGATCAGGCATCTAGTAGCATCAACCGCCTTGCGGTCTTTTGTAAATCCAGATTGGTCTGGATGTATAAGAGATGGTAATGAGTTCACAATTCTACTGGCGATCAGTTTAGCATATATCGTCAGGTCATTGTTGAACAATGAAATGGGGCAAAAATTTTGGGGTATGTTAGGTTCCTTCCCTGGCTTCGGAAGTGAAACAATCTTAGCTTGGAACATTTCAGAGGGGAAGGAGAAGGAGGAAGCGGCATAGTTATATATTTCTGTGATATTTAGGGATATAATGTTTTTGAATGTATTAAAGTATTGTAAAAAGGTGTAAATATCGCGCCAACCGAATGTGAATAATAATAAGTGTAGTAAATACTAAAATAAACTAAAAATAAAAACTAAAAATAAGCTGCTCCCCAAAAAATCAGTGTGAACTGAAATAAGTGATATGTGAAAAGGGGGTAGGGGGTCCTACAGAAGTGGTAATAAGTGAATGGTATTAATAATAATAGACAAACTACATAATTTTGCATAACGCAAGTATGACAACTAACACTCAAAATCAACAGTTGATACAATCAAGTGATGTAAAACAAAGTTTTTCGGCATTTAGAAAAAACAACGTTTTTCCAACTTCATCATTAAAACGACGTTGCCCACACACCATCGTTTTAAAAAAAATTTCTAGCAAAGCGCGGTGACGTACAACACGTACAACGGCACTCGAGTGATAAATCTGCTTACTCCATTATAAATGGTAGTTTTACCAGAACGAGCGCTCCCGTCTCATAACTTGCTTCTGAGCATGCACAGGTTTTTACCGTCGTTTTAGCCCACACACGAAAAATGACATTGTTTAAAACGTCGTTAAAAAATGCAGCATGTTCTAATTTTTTTTTGCCGAAAAATGATCGTGTGTACGCGGCATGAGAAATAACCCAAAAATATATAAAACACCAACGGGCTTAGTAAATATACAAAATCAAAGTGCAATTCATTAATGTGGTGAATACCACTAATGAGAAAAATAATAATTTATAAAGTCCATAAAGTGCTGTGTGCTCAATCAATAGCCTTAGAATCCACTGTAAATATTGTCCACCTTCACCAGCTGAAAGAGATCACCCAAACTGTGCTCAAAAGGAGGATGGCACCTTACCAAATGGTGTTGACCCTTTTAAATAAAAAAAGAGGTCAATAACATCTAGATATCACAAAGTTTAGACTTTATATGCGGCTCAGATTCCTTAGATTCGACCAGACTCCAATGTCAGAAAGTGGAATAAATGAAAAGAAACCTCCATAGTATAATTCCATTTTTAATAGAAAAATGTATAAAAACAAAGCGCCAAATGGCTCCTTACTGTTGTCAGTGCCGGAGACCCGGCACTGAGGCTGACAGGCGATTCGATTAGTGGAGAGATGGCCCCTAGCGCTATGGAAGCTGGCGTACGTTCCACCTCCAAATTCGGAGAACCAGTGGGACCGGAAGTGTGTAGCTGTGCGTGACCAGGTACCGGAAAGAGGGGGGTTTTCCTCGCGCTAGAAGAATGAATATAAATGAATTTCAAATGGATAAATGAATAAATAAATAAATAAATAGTGAGTAATTCCAGCAGCAACGCTAAACATGTGAGATACACGCAAAAAGTAAAAAGAAAAAAGATGAGTTGCGCTAGGAGTCGCAACTTAATGCGGAAATAATATAAATAAATAAATGCATAAATGAATAAATAAAGTGCTAGTGCAAAAAATAACAACAAAAAAGGATGATGCCCAAACAGTTATGGAAAAAACCTTTCGGAGTAAATACAACAATCTGCTATTTGGGACCAAACGCTTAGAAAACGTTGTTAGTCCATTAGAATTGCATACTAATCAATTGTTAGGCAGTCCAAAATGAGAGGGGAAATCAACAGCAGAACCCCAAAACATATGAATGTCCAAATAGATGGGCAACAGTTGCAGAGTAATAAAATGATCCAAATATTGAACAGCCTCTGGTCTCTGGTCAGAAGAAACATATATTCCCACCGAGAGGTAAGTAAGGGTGTGCTCTTACCAGATCCACGATCATAAAAAGTGTGTCGATCCACTCAGGTCATGGAGAAAACTTGGTCACAGCTGACAGGCAGAATATCCTCTCCAATGTGTTTAACGGCTCCACGTCCATCTGGAGAACCAGGGGAAGAAATAGGCTCAGAATGTGAAGTACCGTCAAATATTTATTAAAAATTGTGCAACATATACACAGCGGTACATATAATTTAAAATTGCCGGCTAAAACAAGCAAACAGATACAAATAAAAAAAGTGCGCCCGTGCATCCGGGGTCACGTAAAACGCAATGACGTTCGGTGCGTGGCTCCGCCCTAATCGATTTTGCCACAGATGGCGTTGTCAAAGGGCACCTCCTCAACGTATGTTTCGTTACCACGTCATCAGGAAGCGTCACCATGTGCCGCTGCACCAATCATTGGGGCGCCTCCGGTCCTCGGGGAGTGCCTGGTTAGCTGGTGCGCTATTGGCTGGTCTGCGCCCAGGTATATTACGCCTCGGTCGCCGTCGGGCGTCCAGTTGGGAGCGCCTGTGCCAATTGGTTGGTATGGGCGCGTTCCAATTGGCTGCTGTTTGGCGACGCCATGACATCATCACGCTCCGCATCTGGGCGCCACCAGTCTTTGGAGAGACATGCGCCGTACGAGGGGGGTAGCCGCAGACGCGAGTCCCCATCTCCCCTCGCCCTTCAGGTTTCATCATGGCCCCATTATATTTCAGGGATTCAGCAGAGATGTGGACACCAGAGTTCTTCTCTCAGTCCTAACATACATATGGGGACACATTCCTTAAATGCATTTCAACACATGTGGTGCAATTAATGCCCCTCGTATCGTGGTGGTTTTATTGACGTCCTTGAGTGTCCCCACACACTACTCTTACTGGTTGTCACCCACTGCTGTTAATATACCTGGTTTTCCAAACGTTCTATATATTTTCATATATTATGTTTTTGAATCCGAATATGGGCTTATCTCATGTTTAAGTAATTTGTATAAGAATTGTTTTAAATAGAGATTTCCTCTTTTTTAAATGCATCATATTAGACTTTATATATGATTGTTGGTGTAATGTTTATAGATTTATGTCATCATTTCCTGTAGACTGAACACATAATTTCCTGTTCCTGCCCCTGTGTGGGTTGGTTCTTGATTTACTATGTATATAAAAGCAAGCAGTATGGGGGTGCAGTGATATGCCCCTGTTGACGGCTTTCTAAGCCAAAACGCGTCGGGTCTGCTATACAGCACATAGCATACTGCTTTTATTACTATACACATGTTTTTATTACTTTTTATATTCAAATAAAACCTGTCATGGTTTAATTTGACCTACACCATTTGGAGCACTCTTTTTCTTTTTCTTCCATTTTGTGTTCATCCATGCCCTGCAAATCCATTGGGGCTTCCTACATGACCTGCATCGGAAGTCGCATCCGTCCGGTTTCTATGATTGGTGGTATTCGTCTCATCGGATTTATACAACCATCGCCGCCCGGAGGGGCCGTCTATGCAGAGATCCAGGTCCGCTGAGACCACTACGCCTTTTAGACTTGTTGTTAATAATAACAGTTGAGTCCACACCTTCCGGTAAGAGTACCCATTTACCTTTTCAAGTTGATGCTTTTTGGTGGTCTCTTCAGGCAACTGTATACCCAACATTGTTACATCCACTCTTCACTTTTTTGTTGGACTGTGAATGTATTTATTTACTACTGGTGTGATTCACCAATTCACCCAGTATCACTAGTTCTTAAGACTCAGGTTCTCACATGGACTTTATTTATATACATCTTTGTATATTCATCATTTGTGTTATTATAACCATTGATCACAGCTTAATAGCGCTGCACTTTTGTTTCACCATTTCTTTACACTTTGTTTGTTTGTGTCCTGGCAGCTTTTTCACTTAATTTTTTTGGTTTAGCACAGTTTTTTCCACGGGTTCTTTTCTTTATTCCGCTTTGTGACATTGGAGTCTGGTCGAATCTAAGGAATCTGAGTCACATATGAAGTCTACACTTTGTGATATCTAGCTGTTATTGACCTCTTTTTTAATTAAAAGGGTCAACACCATTTGGTAAGGTGCCATCCTCACTTTGAGCAAAGTTTGGGTGATCTCTTTCAGCCGGCGAAGATGGACCTTATTCATAGTGCATTCTAAGGCTATTGATTGAGCACACAGCACTTTATGGACTTTATAAATTATTATTTTTCTCATTAGTGGTATTCACCACATTAATGAATTGCACTTTGATCTTGTATATTTACTAAGCCCGTTGGTGTTTTATATATTTTTGGGTTTTTTCTTACATAACTTGATTGTATCAACTGTTAATTTTGAGTGTTAGTTGTCATACTTGCGTTATGCACAATTATGTAGTTTGTCTATTATTATTACCGTATTTATCTTCATATAACGCGCCCCGGAGTATAGCGCGCACCCTCAACCTAGAAGGAAAATTCCTGGAAAAAAAAGAAATACTTACAGTTTGGATACCCCTCGTCGGTGTCTTGCCCGGCGTCCATCGCGTCCATCAGTGGCCTTGTCCAGTCCGGCGTCCTTCTGCGGCCATCGTGGTGTCCTCCCGCTGTGTTTTTCAGCCGATCCCAGTGCTGTGTTTGAACCACTCCGCCGACATATAACGAGCGCAGTACACTCGGGTATACTCGGGCAGGCTTGGCTCCTCTCACGTAAAGGACGTACAGGACGTGACCGCAAGTGGAGCCGAGCCTGCCGACTATACCCGAGTGTACTGCGCTCTGTATATGTCGGCGGAGTGGTTCAAATACATCGCGGGAATCGGTTATCGGCATATACCGCGCACCCACGATTTTGCCCTGATTTTAAAAAAGTGCAAAAAAGTGAGCGGTATACGCCGATAAATACGGTAATACCATTCACTTATTACCACTTCTGTAGCGCCCCCTACCCCCTTTTCACATTCCCCTGTAAAACCATCTGGTCCAGGTGATTTGGTATTGGGCAGTGAATCTATAGTTTGAGAGACTTCCAGTGCAGTGAACGGGTAGTTTAAAGTGCTTATTTGTTCTTCCGTAAGTTGTGGAAGCTCTTATTAAGAAATGTGGTTATCATAGAGGGTGTGGGTTGGGTGGTATGCAGGTCCTGTTTTAAGTTATAGAGTGAGCCATAATAGGTGCTAAAAGCATTCGCAATGAGCTGGGGGTTATACAATTTAGCCTGGGTCACTGGGTGGATGATATATGGAATTTTGGTCTTCTGTCTATGCCCTCTGAGACAGGCTGCTAGTAACTTCCCTGCCTTATTACTGTAGCACTACCCCTGTAGTAGCTGCTGGTTTAAATTTGGGCCTTGCACGTTACCTTGCTCTTCATTGTCTAGGGGATGAGATGAGAGTCTAAGAAACTTCAATGTCCACACAAGTTGTAAATCCCTTTTATGTCAGGTTTTTATTTCACACAAACTTGTATAGGTAGAGGTATGGAGGGTAAGGGGAAGGTTCAGGCAAAAAATGCAGATCACTGGGGAACTTCTAAGTTTCCAAAGTCACACTCACCACTTTCCTTAGAGTGGGTATTGCTCACCCTGATAGGCCCCTCTCACTGGCCTAGCACCCGGGATGATGCACGGACAAAAAGAAATAATACAGTCTCTGCCACAGACCTTTCTTTGAAAGTAGAAATAAACTGTTCCAGAATCCTCTGCCACAGGATTTAGTACCCGGATTTCCAGCAATACAGTTTTGAGCCTTTAAGCCGACCCGGCAACACTGTAAGGCATCATAGAATAGGGTGCATCCTCCAATAAAGTTACCAGGCCTCTCCTGAGATACCAGCCTTCCACTTGGTCCTCACCAGGACAGATCCTCCCCTGGTTTACTCTATTGAGTGGCTTCCTCCCGCAAGGCAGACAGCACAAGATCACCTTAAAAGTACAGGCCCCAGTCAAGACAACTGGGCCTACCTGGCGGAATTGCAGCCTCGGGCCAACGTGGTCCCGGGGGGTGAAAATGGACCACCACATACCTCGAGACAGGAGGGCCGCGAGGCAAAGAGCCAGAGAAAATGGCATCTACCCCTTAAGTATCCTTTCCCAGCATGCCCAGCGGGGAGACCACTCCCACTGAGCTGTTCCCGGGGAAAAACACCCAATAAACTCTGGCCTGCCTGTGTTCCAACATTGGCCTGTGGTGGTAACAATGGGAAAACCCTCCAAGCACAGCCATAGCCGTAAGAGACTGGTTTAGCCTTAATCATCAGAGTCTGAGCTGACTATCAGCTCAGACACCCACTAAATTTAAACATAGCGCCTGGTCATCAGGAGCAGGGCGCTACATTACCATTTGCGTAGTAGAACATTTTTAGCCTCCTAGAGGCTTTTTCAAAGTCCTCTAGTAGGATTAGTCTGAGATCATATCTGAGTTTGGTTAGTTGTTCAGATATTGCTGGGGATATTTTGGTTTTGTTTTGAGCTTCTAGGGTTTGGATCCTAGAGGAAATTTATTGTATTTGCCGCCCCCTCTTTCTCTTAGCCCTCGCTTCCAGTTTAATAAGCAGACCTCGCATAAACGCTTTGTGAGCGTTTTGAGTCACAAAGGGATCAGTAACTGAGTTTACATTGTGTTAAAAAAAATTCAAGTAATTCCTTTATTAGATCAGACTTGGTAGTATCAGCCTGGAGTAACCGCGGGTTGGATCTCCAAACAAATATGGGATTGACGGAAGATGTGTCATCCACCAGCAGTTACACCGAGGTGTGATCCGACCAGGTAATATTGTTGATCTTAGATGCTTTAATTTTTGTTAGCAGCCATTTGTCTGTTAATAAAAGATCCAGTCTTGTATAGACTATATGGCTTGTGGAGAAAAAGGAGTAGTCTCTTTCCGTGACATGTAGACACCTTCATGCATCATAAAAATCATACTGGAAGAGCAAAGTTTTGTTAGAGAATTTTGAGGTCTGTTGGAGAGTGTGATAGAGTCCATTTTGGGGTCAGGGGGTAAGTTGAAATCCCTACACAACAGCAGGTAGCCCTGTTGGATCTGGTTGGCCTTCCTTAGGACCTTATGGAAGAAATGAGCTTGGTGCACATTCGGTACATATACATTCACTACTGTGTATGTGGTAGAGTTAATGTCACATACTAGAATGTGGTATTTACCTTGCGGGTCAGACAGCTTTTTATGCATTTTAAAGGCAACTGTGTCCCTTATAGCAGTGAATACTCCCCTTTTTTTGCCTCTGGTACCTGCAAAGAAGATGTGCGGGGAAACTGGGGTTAGAGCATCTAGGTTGGGCCTGGCTGTGAAAATGCGTTTCCTGGACGCAGAGAATATCACACTTGTTCTGTGCAGCTCTTCCACAAAGACCTATGCTTTGAAGGGTGATTAAGTACCTTGGCATTGACTGTTAAGAGGGCTATGGTCATCTGGGTACACGAGATTGTAGGATTTTATGTAGGATGTGTTGGTAACACTTACATGAGGCGATGGCCCTGGGATAGGATTTCAAAAGGCGATATTCACCCACGTTCAGGCGATTGGTTCCAAGATTGTGCGTAGTTATATTCCTTGAGGTAGAGAGGTAGACATGATTTTGACTGTAGAAATAAACAGTGGTAAACTGTGGAACAAAATATAAAAATGAACAGATATAGAACTTCAAAAACAGCAAGAGAGGGTCGGCATTACCTGAGTGTGGCTTCCGCCACTCATCACTGTGTGGGGGGCGGGGTAAAAAAAACAGAGGAAAAAAAAACAGCTCAGCTTAACAGTTTGCTCCTAGTCAGGGAGTAGTAGGTAAGGTCCATTACTGGCTGCAGTTTGTTCAGGTGTGCTTACAAGCATTTTTTGGGGTGACCAGGTTCCATTCCTCTATTATGCGTTCAGGGTTCTTTGAGCTGGTTGGCTGTAGTGATCCCTCCGGTACAATATGCCACATTTTAAGTAGGTGCAGCCCTTTGGCCAGGGAGTCAACTACATGATCTTTACCTTCTCTGGTTATGATTAGTTCGAACCCCCATTTGTAGGTGATTTTATGGTTCCTCAGCGACTTTGTAACGGTGTTAAAGTTCCTGCGTTTTTAGAGGATAAATTGGGAAAGATCAGCAAAAAATTGTAAATCTTTGTATTGTGAGGGAAATTAATCTTTGGTGCGTGATGCTGCCATTAAACGTTCTTTTACATGAAAGAAATGGAGACACAGTATAATGTCTCTGGGTATATTGTCACGCAGGTGTGATGGCTTTGGCAGGCAATGGATTCTATCCACTGTGATGTCCAACTTAGTTCAGGCATAGTCGCACAGATCAGATTGCGTTACCGATTCAGGTACCCCTCTGATTTTTAAATTGTTCTGTCTATATCGGCCCTCAATTTCAGCAAGTTTGGCTTTAACTGCTTCCATTTCATCCTCTTTTGTATCCACTATCATTGATGGTGGTAGCAAATTCCTCCATCTTTGTTTCTATGTGATCTACCCAGGATGATGTTGCTTGCAGTTCCACCCCAAATCTGTGTACACAGGACATCATATCCACATGCAGTGAGCTCCTTAGGGAAACTCCTAACATGTCCTTTAGTGTGGTATCCAGCACTGGCTGGTTGTTTGTGGGAAAGAGATCAATTGAATCTGGAAGATTCCTGGTGTCTTCCCCTGATTCTAGGCCCCCGGCTCACCTCATGGCTGGAATCCGAAGCATCCAGTCTCAGTTGTGCCTTCTACGGGCTCCCTGAGGTAGGAGCGCGAAGGGGAGACTGAGGGCTTTTTGAGGAGGTGTTCCTTTTGGTAGGATTACCTTTAGCTGATCTCTGCTGAGGTGTGCTAGCCACGGTGTGCGCCACTGGTCCTCCGCCAGCTTTTCTGTGCTCCAGGGCGAAATAAGATGTCAGTTTCTGCAGCCTCCGGTTCTCCTTTTAACTTTTGGACATGTTCGATCGGTTCCCCGGGATCGTGTCTTGGCTCCGGTGTACTCGGTGGATCGTGGTTGAGGATCTGCAGCCCGCTGTGTGACGATGTATCCCTGATGGCTGTGGAGCTCCTCTCTCAAGCGTCCATCACTGTCTGTGGCAAGCTCCGCCCCCCATGATTGTTTTTTAACCTCCTTTGTTACCTCATGTTGAGTACCCCCACAGAAAGCAGCTTGCTATGGGGGCACCCAAGCCGAGTCACAGCTCTGTGTATCCCTTCAGACACTGAGCCCCAGTTCAGCCCACCTCTCTCTCCTGATTGGCTAACTGTGTTTGATTGACAACAGTGGGAGCCAATGGTGCCACTGTTGTGTCTTAACCAGTCAGGAGGAGAGTCCCAGATGGCAGAGGAACTTGTGGACAATGCTCAAGATAGATGGGGCTCAGGTTAGTATTATGAGATGCTGGGGCGGCTTTTGCACACCGGGGGCCAGATTCAGAGACAAGATACGATGGCGTATCTCCTGATACGCCGTTGTATCTCTGAGTGCGGGAGGTCGTATCTATGTGCCTGATTCAGAGAATCAGTTATGCATATATATCCCTAAGATCCGACTGGTGTAAGTGTCTTACACCGTCGTATCTTAGGCTGCATTTTCAGGCTGGCCGCTAGGTGGCGCTTCCGTATGTTTACACAAGGAATATGCTAATTAGGTAGATACGGCGATTCAGAAACGTACGTTCGGCCGACGCAATTTTTTACATCATTTACGTTAGGCTTTTTTCGGCGTATATTTACCCCTGCTATATGAGGCGTAGCTAATGTTAAGTATGGCCGTCGTTCCCGCGCCGAGTTTTGAAATTTTACGTCGTTTGCGTAAGTCGTTTGCGAATAGGGCTGGACGTAATTTACGTTCACGTCGAAAGCAATGACGTTTTGCGGCGGATTTTCGAGCATGCGCACTGGGATTTTTTCACAAATGGCGCATGCGCAGTTCACAAAAAATGTCAAATACGTGGGGTCAAGTCAAATTTAAGTAAAACACGCCCCCAACATCCCCATTTGAATTAGGCGGGCTTACGCCGGCCCACATAGGTTACGCCGCCGTAACATACGGCGCAAGTTCTTTCTGAATACGGAACTTGCGCCCAAAGTTACATCGGCGTAACGTATCTAAGATAAGTTTTTTTATCTTAATGCAAAGAATGCATTAAGTAAGAGATAAAACCTTCTGACTTTACGTCCACTTTAAATTGCTAACAGCATACTACAGTATGCTACAACAGCAATAAAAAATACAACTTTATGGGATAGTTTATATAAAATATGGGTGTTCTTGGTTCAGTTTTACAATTATTGCAATCTTTGATCTGCATTTCAAAGCCATATTTATAGTAGTACATGAGATACAGGTATAATTCCCCAAATATATTGTTGGCATTTAGCTGGCACATCATGAAAAGTTTGCACTGTATCGACTGCTTTTCACTTATACACCAACATACAGTGATATTCAATTACAGTTAACTGAATTATTCATGCACCTGGCAGTAAAGTTGTATAAAATCAGATTAATCATGCATAGAACTTTGATCAGCTAACACCTGGATAGAAAGAAAGATAAAAAAGGCACTGACTGTTGTAAACAATTGATTTAGCTTGTTTTATTAATTCTGAGGTTTCATTAAATGAACTGTACTTTGAAACCTGAACATTGGTTCATCATGTGTTCATCAAAATCCAGCTGGCTAATACTAAAGAATATATGTGTTACTATTTAGTCAACGTTTAACTATTTCAATTGTATACCACCTACAATTAATGTTTAAATGACTTATCAATCCAACAACGGTACTGACTAAAAAGTAGAATAATTAGTGCTTTTATTCAGCTTACAATATTATACAACAAATATATCACTGACTCTATTAACTACTAAAAATGTAAGGGATGCTTCAAAATCAATGCAAAGTCCAGTTCTAGGCCCATGCTATGGCATAATATCCCACCTAAATCAAGCAAAACATTATTATTATTATTATTATTATAATACAGGATTTATATAGCGCCAAAACATGATTATATATTGATGCCAGCAACAATTAAAGGTACTGATCTTTTGCAGTTGCTGTAAAATGTACAACTAAAATGTTTAGGCCTTGTTTACACTGGAAGAATGTAAGTCACCACTAGGACACACAGAAAACAATTGTTTTCTATGTGTCCTATTGACAGTACAATCCACCCCAGAGGTGTGATGCAGTGAGCTGCGATAAAATGCTGTATTTTATTGCAGCACACTTAACAGGATTGTATGTCACTGTACAGCAGTGCAACACATTGGCTGCTGTACATTCACATGAATGAAGTGCCACTTTTGTGCACTTCAAATAAACTTTGTACAAAAAAAAAAAAGAAAAAAGGGAGCTGTGTGATACACTGAAAAGTGCACCACACCGTCCCTTATTGCCACCTCAATGCACTCGGAAAAAAGACAGCTGCCGGACACTAAACCACTGTAGTTTTATAATTAAGTGGAAATTGTTTTATTTTTGTTTGTTTTATTTACTGTCAGAACAATGTTAATCTCATACATAAAATAAAATGCAAATACCCAGCATATCATATATAGATAGGTAGACAGATTCACAGGAAAATAGACAGTTTAAACACTTATGCCGCGTACAGACGGTCATTTTTTGTGCTGAAAAAAAAAATGACATTTGAAGTGATGAAAAAAAACGACATTTTTGAAACTTCATTTTCAAAAACGATGTAGCATACACACCATCGTTTTTCAAAATGCTCTAGCAAAGCGATGTTACGTTCAGCACGTATGACGGCACTCTGTTCCATTGAAGCTCGCTTCATAACTTGCTTCTGAGCATGTGCGGGTTTAAAAACGTTGTTTTCAACGTCATTTTGCCCACACACTATCATTTTAATTGACACAAAAAACGACATTTTGAAAAATGACACAAAAAATTCGAGCATGTTCGAATTTTTTTTTGGTCGTTTTTCTGAAGACATAAAACAACGTTTTCCCCACACACTATTATTTTAAATGACGTTTTCAAAAACGTCATTTTTTTTCATCACAAAAAATGACCGTCTGTATGCGGCATTAGGCTACTTTCACACTGGGGCTAGGGCGGTGTACTATTTTTAGCGGCGCTGTCGTTTTTGCTTCACTGTTTGACCGCTAGCAGGGCACTTTTAACCCCCGCTAGCAGCCAAAAAATGGCCGCGCTTTGCCGGCGGTTCGGCGGCGCTGCCCATTGATTTCAATGGGCAGGGGCACTTTTAGGAGCGGTGTATACACCGCTCCTACAGTGCCTCAAAGATGCGGCAAGCAGGACTTTTTGAGCGTCCTGCTAGCGCACCGCTCCAGTGTGAAAGCCCTTAACCACTTCCTGCCAGCCTGACGACTTTCTACGGCCGCAGTGTGGATCCCAATTGCCGGGAGGCCGTCTATATGTGACCTCCAGCCACTGGGGGGGGTGTGCGAGCGCCGGCGGCGCGCGCGTGCCCGCTGCATCACTCAGATGCCGATGCACGTGCTTGCCGTCCATGATGTCCGCCAGGCGGTTACACAGACAAAGACGTGGATCTATGTGTGTAAACACACAGATCCATATCCTGTCAGGGAGAGAGGAGACCGATGCTGTGTCCCTTGTACATAGGGACACAGATTGGTCACCTCCCCCAGTCAGTCCCCTCCCCCTACAGTTACAACACTCGCTAGACTACACATTTAACCCCTTCCTTGCCCTCTATTGTTAACCCCTTCCCTGCCAGTCACATTTATACAGTAATTAGTGCATATTTATAGCACTGATCGCTGTATAAATGTGAATGGTGCCAAAAATGTGTCAAAAGTGTCTCGATGTGTCCACCATAATGTCACAGTCCCAATAAAAATCGCAGATTGCCGCCATTACTAGTAAAAAAAAAAAAAAAAATTCTGTCCCCTATTTTGTAGGCGCTATAACTTTTGCGCAAACCAGTCGCTGATTTTTTTTTTTTTACAAAAATATGTAGAAGAATACGTATCGGCCTAAACTGAGAAAAAATAATGTTTTTTTTAAAAAAAAAAAATTGGGATATTTATTATAGCAACAAGCAAAAAATATTGATTTTTTTTTCAAAATTGTCGCTCTTTTTTTGTTTATAGCGCAAAAAAAAAACCTGCAGAGGTGATAAAATACCACCAAAAGAAAGCTCTATTTGTGGGGAAAAAAGGACGTCAATTTTGTTTGGGAGCCACGTCGCACGACGCAATTGTCAGTTAAATCAACGCAGTGCCGGAAGCTGAAATTTCGCCTGGGCAGGAGGGGGGTATATGTGTCCAGTAAGCAAGTGGTTAAACAACATATCCAAAATGTTTACAGGTGTTCATAATAGAAAAAAATAATTCACCATTAGAGAGGCAGCTTCAGTTACAAAAGGTTTGCTATGCATTTTGTGGACCTTATGGAGGGTTTTGTGTGCTTCATATTTTACATGAGGGGTGTCTTGCCAGGGGGAAAGCACATCCATAACCTTTGCCCAGTGGTTGGTTGGGGTCTGCAGATAAGGGACCTTTAATAATAAGGGGGTCCCCAGATACCAGCCTCCCCTTGAATGAGTAAAAAAAAAAACAGACGACCTGGCTGTCATCAGCCATATAAGGGAATGGGCAAGGATAGTGTTAAAATTATTTAACAAATATGGCCATGGCAGTGATCGGGCCAAATTTTATCTGAACCTAGGTTTAGACTGAACCGTTGGTTTATTCCTATGGGAGAGGAGTGCTGAAAATATGGCAATGGGCAGAATATACTGAGAGAATTGTAAAGTAAATGATGGGGAGCAATATACACACGAGAGGGGCATGAAGAGTATCACTCTATATAGGAGGTTGGAGGCACACTGTCAAGGTTGGTTGGAAGAAAAAAGTGCCAGTGGGGAGGGTTATGAGGTGGATGGGGAAGAATGTAGGTTGATGGGGGGGGGGGTAGGTGGACAATGAGGGATATGTGTAAGTCAGATGACAGGGGGCCAGAGAGCGATGTGTGTCTGAGAAGGGTGAGGCAGATGAGGAGGAATATCTATCAGTCCCGGGAGGGGGGATGAAGTGGCTGGGGAGGGAATGTCAGTCAGCAAGGGGTTTAAAGCAGCAAGGAGGAAGTGCAGTCATGGAGCTTTGGTTTGAGTGGTAAGATATTGCTAGGGTGTTTGTTGTAAGGGAGGGTTAGGTGGCTGGGGAGTGATCCTTTGTCAACTGGATGATAAGGCAGCCAGAGAAGGATGTCTGTTAGCAGGGGTGAGGAGATATGAGATGGAGGTAATGCTGATTATTGATGAGGAGAAGTGTTGTGTTTTCGATTTGCAGGACGTTCTAGAAAATGTGAACTCTATCAACCCCACTGAAGTTAATAGAGGGCGAATCTTGAAAACCAATCCTTCTCATTTTAAGGTTAATAGGTTAAGCGACTGTCAAATAATGGGCATAGGGAGCTGTGCATTGCCATAGGAGGCATGTACCAATGCAAAAAAAAAAAACACTATTTAAGAACTACCACTCAATGGGAAATCACCCTCAATTTTATTATACTTTGAGGGCAACATAACAAAAACACCAATTCTTCAAATTACATGCCCGGCAGATTCAGTACAGTTCAGAGAGGTTTATCAGTACAAGATTGTAGTCAACTATGAGCAGGGCTATAGAGCAATGGCTGAGTTTCCTGGCTCTAAGAAAACAGATGATGATCTTAGAACCTCAGTTGCTCCCTTTGTGCCAGAGGAAAGACGGAGATCCATGGGGTACACTGCAGTGAATGTCCTGGCTTTGCACAGAGTAAGAGGATCATAGAACCAATGCACACTGCAGCATGTGTATATGGTGAGAGACCACCAGCAATGCTTGGCAGAGCTGTGACCACTGTGCTACCTCTGCTGATCCTCCTACTGGTTTCTAGTGGGACAGACTCCAGCAAAGCAGTGTGCAGAGGAAGGGGTGGTTCTGTATGTACAAAGAGAGGTGAGTTGTCAGGCTATGACCAGATGTTAGGTAGGTGGATAGGATTTGTGTAAGGAGGTGTCAAGAAGGTTGGGAAAATGGCTGAATGGGGCTGAACTTAATGTATCGCACTGCATCCTACTGGTATTTTGTCACAGGGGGGCCAGAAACACAGGCACAATGTTATGTGTGCCTCTGTTACCATATCCCTTGTTTATGTGGCAATTGAAAAAATGTAATTATAATTTTTTATGTTAATAAGGATATACTGAAAGTTTATCAGCAGTCACAAGCTCTAGGTACCCCTGTTCTTTGACATAAAAGATTATTGGTCTACCTCTCAGCCCTCTCCTATTCACCACCAAAGCATTAGTTTCTCAACCAAATCAACCATGCAACCACTATCAGAATCCCGTAAGTATATAATAAAATATTTTTGGAAATGTTTTCAATAACAAATTTACCTGGTCATTTTTTTTATAATTTTTTTCTGTTTTTTTTGTTTGTCTGTTTCCAGTGATAAACCCACAGTGTAACCTGCTGGAGAAAGAAAAACATACAGAGTAACAAAAAAATGTACCATGTCATGTAGCCAAAATATGGCAAAAAGGAGGATCAACTTAAATGTGAAACAGATAACAGCTCATAATAATGATGACAGATTGTCAGAAAAGTAGCACGCAGGCCTATAATTATAGACTTGTGTGCCTAGAGCAACTCACAGGTGCGAGTGATGCAATGAAGCTGGGCATGCAACAACGAACCTATTCTGAAATCTTGTATTAAATCCTAAGCTGCCAGTTACATATTAACATGATTAGGATGGGTGTAGTTAAAAGTTCAGGTAAAGTTAGAGAAATAATGACATCGATAAAAAGAAACAGGCTTAAATCATCATGGCCATGCATCCTAAACATTTCTTAAAAATATATATATATATATATATATATATATATATATATATATATATATATGTAAGAGTTAATGTAGAGATGTAACTAAGTTTAGCTTGCAACAAGCAGATGCTGCTTTATGAATTAGAAGCAATATTTTCCTCCAGGCTTAGGAGGGGTAGTGATTTAAATAAATAAAAAAAAACTTATGTTTATGGAAACACCTTTAAAAGTATAAACTATAACTATGAAAATACAAAGATTTTTGTGCAGTAGCAAAGTGGTTTCTACCTCTAATGTACTCAACAGCATACAACTATATATATATATATATATATATATATATATATATATATATATATATATATATATATATATATATATATATATATATATATATATATATTAGGTGCATAGAGCCCCCTGAACTTAACCTAACCTTTACATTGACACTATTGTTTAAAAAAGAAGCATGGGCAAAGCTTTTTGGCCATTTTTCTCTTCTGGGTCACAAAGGTGCACTTACTTTTGCACTCTGATGTCACAGAGACAGTCCAAGCTCTGGAAGGATCCCAACAATAATGTCAGGGTCCACCCAGATTCCCAATTGACAGCTGGTTCAGCCTTTCAGCCAGTGAGTGCTGGAGGGGCTGACCAGTGAGTAATCACAGCTCTCTGCTCAGAGCAGACTGAGAACTGAGCAATCAGTGGTCAAGTAATCACTCAGTTCTCGTCAGTCTTGGAGTGTCATTAGATCAATGCTGCAGGTCTAAAGGTAAACATGCATGTTTATTTTTTTTTATTTACAACACTTCTCCTTTAAATAATTCCCATGACCCAAATTGTAAAGTATAACCTCTAAAATCCTCAATATTTAAACCCACAACACTTAAAGGACAGGTTTATCTTGACTTAAACTAGCCAGCCTCCTAATTTGCACAAAAAAAGACTCACTTAACTTTACCTCTGTTTCACAGCATTGGCCACGCCAGATTTAACCTCCGCTCTTGGTATACGACTACATTCCCCATTCAAGCCTATAGGGACTAATTGCATGGAATTACTGCAGAGACGTGAACACAGGAGTAAGCCACTGCTATCATAGAGGTAAAAAAGCAGCTGGTTTGAGAGACGTTTGTGCACATGGGTGTCCACAGAATTTTTTTCAGGGGGGGTGGGCATCATTTTAAGGTCACCCATGCTCCGCCCCTTTTCAACAATGTTATGATGGGGAGGGGCTTAGTCATTATCACATAAATTACAGGCATGTGCCCATCATATGCAGCCTCACTGTTCCCATCAATTGCAGCCTCACTGTGCCCATCAAATGTGGCCTCTACTGGATGAAGGGTGCACAGTATGTGTACATAGAGGGGGTGGATGGTATTAGTATATACAGGAAGGAAGGTGGGTGCATATTGCTGTATACAGGACAGAAGATGTATATCTGCAGTCAGTGATGATGGAGGAAGGTCTCTATATACAGGAAGGAAGGTGGGTATATACATATATACTGTATATATACACCCACCTTCCTTCCTGTATTTCTCCATCATCACTGACGGCAAATATACATCACCTCTCCAGTATACAGCTCAATATACAGGACAAATTGTGTATATCTGCAGTCAGTGATGATGGAGGAATACAGGAAGGAAGGTGGGTGTATAGAGCTGTATACATGACAGGACAGATGACATGATCTTTCCAACAATAGCTGTTCCACTTCCAACTTTCCAATATATATTATGTTCCTCCTAATGTAACTGCTTTTCTTCACTGCTGAAAGGAAAGGTATGCCACTTGACTTCAGGGTTTCCTGTGATGGGGCCTAGGCAGCCACAAGTCTATATCTGACAGTCGGGGACGTACCTATAGCATTTGACACCTGGGGCCGAACCTATATCTGGCACCCCTCTTCACTCGTAATGCCTGTGAATACTCATCTCCCCTCACACCTGTATGCACTCAGCCCACCCACATACCTGTACACACTCAGCCCCCTCACACCTGTATATACTTAGCACCCCTTACACCTATAAGCATTCAGCCCACCCACACACCTGAATGCTCTCAGCTGCCCCCCTCATCTGTATATATGTCAAGCCCCCACACACACATCTGTAAACACACACAGCTCTGCACCCCCCCCATACACAAACAGCCTCCTCCCTTCACTTGTACTCTCAGTCCCCACTTGTAAGGTAGCAAATAAATGGACGAGAACTGGACAGCCGCACTCCAAAATCACTTAAAAAAGTTGTCTTTTTATTTTTCAACTGCACAAACAGTCACTGCAAACCAACAAGATATAGTATGGCCGACGCGTTTCCCACTTACAGTCAGTGCTTAGTCATGGCTGACCCACTTGTAAGGTGGTCTTCCTTGTCCCAGTTCCGGTTTCTTCATGTCCCTGTGAAAATACATAACAGGCAGCACACACGAGGAGTGCATATACAGGAAGGCTTGAGCTGAGCAATCGCATCGAAGGGTGAGGGAGGGACGGGCAATCAGAGAGCAGCTGTCACCCAGCAGAGTCTGCAGTGTTACCTTCCGATTCCAGGGGGCACTCGCCCCCCCCCCGCCCCTACCTGCAGACTCCCATGTTTGTGCAGACTACTTTAGGATGGCTGGTGGAGGGGGGGTTAGTGGTAGTTTATATGAATTTAAACTGGTACTGTAACCATAAAGCCTGCTCCAGTCAATATTGTTTTATTCTGTGGGAGTAGGGAAGGGTTACAATTTTTGTCAGTTTTTTTTTTCTAGATTTCTGTCTGTGACTTCATTGCAGCAGTTCAGGCAAGCATTTGTACTATTGCCAGTAACATTACTAACACATGTGGCAAATTCAGGTAGTTCTTACTACCACCACTTTAAGAATCTACCACTATGCCAGCAACACACTTTAAATAACTACCACTAGTTATTTGTTTTAGAAACTGGCAGTAATTCAAGCAGAGTTCTACCCAAAAATGGAATTTCCACTTTGTCTCCATCCCCCCTTACTGGTCCACAGCACCATCCCGCGGAAGTTTGTCCCCCTCCTCCTTCCTTCGCCACCGGACCAATTAGAAAGTAGGGTTGTCCCGATACCACTTTTTTGAGACCGAGTACAAGTACCGATACTTTTTTTCAAGTACTCGCCGATACCGAATACCGATACTTTTTTTAATGTCATGTGACAGTGGCAGTATTTTTTTTTTTACTATTTTTTTTTACTATTTTTTTTTTTTTACAGTGATTTTAATTTATTTATTTTTTTAGGGGGGGGTGGGGGGTGAATTGTCAGTGTGTTTTTTTTTTTATTTATTTTTTTACATTTTATTTATTTTTTAATATTTATTGCAATTTTTTATTTTAATCAGCCCTGTTGGGGGGCTTTGGTGAGATTTCAGGGGTCTTAACAGACCTCTGGCATCTCCCCTTTACGACAGAGAAAGGGACTAGGGAAACAGATTCCCCAGTCCCTTTCTCAGCAGCTTCAGCTGAAATGAATGGAGGGAAGCTCCTCCATTCATAAACTGAAGCATCGTAAACACAGGAGGTTACGATGCTCAGTTATATGAATGGACAGAGTCGGTAATCACCGACTCTGTTCATTCAGAAAAGGTAGGAGCCAGGCTTAGCGGCTCCTACCTCCGCTCTACCCCCTAGCAGATTGAGGGGGGAGAGCGGCACGGACGGGATGGATGGAGAGAGACTGCAGGGACGGACGGGGGGGGGGGGGAGAGAGAACGGGATGGACGGACGGGGAGGAAAGAACACTGCATGGACAGGGGGGGAAGAGAGAACGGGACGGACGGGGGAAGGGGAGGAAAGAACACTGCATGGATGGGGGGGGAAGAGAGAACGGGACGGACAGACGGGGGAAGGGGAGGAAAGAGCACTGCATGGACGGGGGGAGAGAGAACCGGACGGACAGGGGAAGGGGAGGAGAGAGAATGGCACGGACGGACGGGGGGAGGTGAGAGAGCAGCACGGACAGGGGAAGACAACACTGACCATGGGGGAGAGAAGATTTGCAACTCCCCTGCCTGCCCGCTCAAGTACTCGGGGAAATGCTTGGTATCGGTCCCGATACCGATACTAGTATCGGTATCGGGACATCCCTATTAGAAAGTGCAGTTCGCTTTCGGGCATGTGCAGTAGGTTCCTTTAACGGCAATGGCGGTGGCTGCCACCGACAGCCGATCCAAAGATCGGCTGCGAGCTGAAAACGCAGTGCTCCGTGGACAGGTAAGTATCCATATATTAAAAGTTGGCAGCTGCAGTATTTGTAGCTGCTGACTTTTTCTTTTTCATGGGGTGGGAGGACCTCTGCTTTAAGACCAACTCTGAACTTGTGTACAGAGGTACACCAGTACTCAGAGTCGGACTAGTTCCACAACAGGTCATTTCACTTTTGAGGGACAGTGCACAGCAGAGGGTGGATTCAAAAGCACCTACTGCATTGAATGGCAGCTATGGATCTGTCCACTTCCATGTGCTGTCAATCAAAGTGGAGCAGACCTGATGGGGAACTAATTTCTCAGTTCCCTATAGTCTTTGCCCACCCATAGTATAAAACTCCCCACTGTCCCCAGCAGTGGTGGCTGGTGCTAAAAAAAAATTGGGGGGCGCAAACAAACTGAAAAGATTAGAAAAAAAAAACAGATCAATTGCAGCCTCACTGTGCCCATCAAACTCAGCCACTGTACCAAACACAGCCACTGTGCCATCAATTGCATCTATTGTGCCATCAAACACAGCCACTGTGCCCATCAAACGCTGCCACTGTGCCACCAAGACAGCGGGCGGGGGGCACAGAGGGATTTACCACTCATCTTAACTGCATTTGATTGTCACAGTATTATCTGGGATATGTCATCGATACTGAGTTTACATTTGGACTTTTTACTTACATTTGGACTTTTTACTTACGCTTATTATAGTTACTCATTTTAAGATTGCATGGCAGTTTATTTCACTGTTTATCAATATGTGATTATTTTCAAGTTACCATCTCCTGTTATTGTTGAATATTGTTTCACTTTGAACTTTAGCACCCAGCAAGATTGCACTGATTCACATTGGGGGTTATTTACTAAAGGCAAATCTACTTTGCACTTGAAATTGCACTGAAAGTGCACTTGGAAATGCAGTCGCTGTAAATCTGAGGGGTAGATCTGAAATGAGGGGAAGCTCTGCTGATTTTATTATTCAATCATGTGCAAGCTAAAATGCTGTTTTTTATTTTCCTTGCATGTCCCCCTTGGATCTACAGCTACTGTACTTCCAAGTGCACTATCAGTGCAATTGCAAGTACACTTTGCACTCGTAGTTTGCACTTGTAGTGCAAAGTGGATTTGCCTTTCCTAAATAACTCCCAACATTTTCCAATTTTTTTCCACGTTATCTGTTAACCCCCTTAGCGGTAAACCAGAGCGTGACTCGGGGTGGATTTTTTATGCTAAGAACGGTATCCCCGAGTCACGCTCGGGGTGGATGTGCAGAGTGTGCAGTGGCGCGGCTTACCTTTCGCAGCATCCACAGACAAGTTACTCACCTTGTCCCTGGATCCTGCGATGCCTCCCCGCTGTGTCAGCGAATGGGTCCTCCTCGCTCGATTCACAGTCTCCCCGTGTGCCGCCGATCTCCGTTCCCTGCGACGTTACGACGCACGGGGGCGGAGAACGGCACCAAATTAAAAAAAGTAAACAAACACATTACATACAGTATACTGTAATCTTATAGATTACAGTACTGTATGTAAAAAATACACACCCCCCTTGTCCCTAGTGGTCTGCCCAGTGCCCTACATGTTATTTTATATAATAAAAACTGTTCTAGATTGTCCAAAAGTGTCCCTTTATGTCAAAAATGGTTTTAGATCAGCTATAAAACAGCGATAATAAATTATAATCACTTGCAGAATTGTGCGATAGCGATTTGTGGGGAAATACGTCATAAAAAAATAAAAGTAATGACAGCGACAATTCTGCAACTGAGCAAATTTCAGTGATTTTGAGTTGATTACATTATTGAATAATTTTTATTATAATTATATTATTATTTGTTATAATTATTTATAATTATTTATTATATTATAATTTATAATTTTGTTTTTTTTAAAAAATCATACCCGGGATGCCTACAAGAATCTGTTTGGTCAGATTTAAGTGAGTTATTCCTAAGAATTACAGGCCTACAGTATAAAACGCAAAATGTCCTTGCAAAATAATTGTACCGCTTTTAGTACGTAATTCAAGACAGAATCATACCGCCAGGGAGGTTAAGGATCAGCTTACCAGTAGAGATGTATAGAACTGTTCGCCGGCGAATAGTTTGCCGCGATTTTCGCTTGTTCGCGTTCGCCGCCGCGGGCGAACATATGCGATGTTCGATCTGCCTCCTATTAATTAACATTGAGCAAACTTTGACCCTCTACCTCACAGTCAGCAGACACATTACAGCCAATCAGCAGCATACCCTCCCTCCCTGACCCTCCCACCTCTCGGAAAGCATCTATTTTAGATTCATTCTGAACTTGCATTCTTAGTGAGAGGAGGGACAGAGTTGCTGCTGCTGATTTTATAGGGAAAGCGCTAGCTTAGGCCAGTGTACTCCAGTCCTGAAAGACTCATCTGATCTCTGCTGTTAGAACAGCAGCCCAAACAGCCCTTGTTAGGGCTAATCAATCAGTCTGCTTTTTTTTCTCTCTGTAATCTGTGCTGCGTGATTTACAGAGAGAGAGACAGACAGAGAGAGAGTGTAATTTTTTGGAGTTAGATAGAGCAGGCAGGCTAGTCAGTTAATGTTGCAGTGTGTAGAGGATATATATACATCACCAGGAGTTGTACATATATTTATACACTGTATAGTTTAGTTAGATTAGAGGTGCAGGGTGTTGTGTAATATAAAGGGGTCCAGTGGTGCAGTGCTGTGTAATATAAAGGGGTCCAGTGGTGCAGTGCTGTGTAATATAAAGGGGTCCAGTGGTGCAGTGCTGTGTAATATAAAGGGGTCCAGAGGTGCTGTGTAATATAAAGGGGTCCAGTGTGCAGTGCTGTGTAATGTAAAGGGGTCCAGTGGTGCAGTGCTGTGTAATGTGAGGGGTCCAGTGGTGCAGTGCTGTGTAATGTAAAGGGGTCCAGAGGTGCTGTGTAATGTAAAGGGGTCCAGTGGTGCAGTGCTGTGTAATGTAAAGGGATCCAGTGGTGCAGTGCTGTGTAATGTAAAGGGGTCCAGAGGTGCTGTGCAATATAAAGGGGTCCAGTGGTGCAGTGCTGTGTAATGTAAAGGGGTCCAGTGGTGCAGTGCTGTGTAATGTAAAGGGGTCCAGTGGTGCAGTGCTGTGTAATGTAAAGGAGTCCAGTGGTGCAGTGCTGTGTAATGTAAAGGGGTCCAGTGGTGCAGTGCTGTGTGATGTAAAGGGGTCCAGTGGTGCAGTGCTGTGTAATATAAAGGGGTCCAGTGGTGCAGGGTGCTATGTAAAGGGGCCCAGAGCTGTGGGGTGCTGTGTAATGTAAGGGGCCCAGGCTCACAGGGTAAACTGTGCCCATCTGTCCAGTGCCACATCTCATCTATATTGTGTTGGCACAGTTGATATGATATAAAAACAAATTTCACTGCAATACATAATAGTAGTCATTTGTCTGCCAGGGTGTCTTTGCCTCACAGGGTAAACTGTGCCCACATGTCCAGTGCCACATCTCATATCTGGTGGCACAGTAGCTTGCACGCATAGAACAACTAAACTAATCTAAAAAAATGACAGGCAGAGGCAGGCCACCCCGCAGGGGCCGTCATGGTCATGGTGCTGTGATTCCCTTTGGCCCTAGAATAATGCCCAGTGTTCAGAGGCCACGTACCCTGAACTCGAAAAGTTCTGAGGACATAGTCAGAGTTTGGTCTTTCACTGTGAACCCTATTACAGACAGGGTTAGGGTTACAGATAGGGTTAGGGTTACAAATAGGGTTAGGGTTAGGGTTACAGACAGGGTTAGGGTTACAGACAGGGTTAGGGTTACAGATAGGGTTAGGGTTACAAATAGGGTTAGGGTTAGGGTTACAGACAGGGTTAGGGTTACAGACAGGGTTAGGGTTACAGATAGGGTTAGGGTTACAGATAGGGTTAGGGTTACAGACAGGTTTAGGGTTAGGGTTACAGACTGTAACCCTAACCCTATCTGTAACCCTAACCCTGTCTGTAACCCTAACCCTATCTGTAACCCTAACATTACCTGATCAATACAACATCATACCTGATGTTTTAAAGCATGTTATTCCAAACAATTTATGAATCTTAGGTGATTTATGCCCTTTATGGATTAAAAACAGACTCTGCGACAATTACGTAATTTTCCATGGGAGTTTTGCCATGGATCCCCCTCCGGCATGCCACAGTCCAGGTGTTAGTCCCCTTGAAACAACTTTTCCATCACTATTGTGGCCAGAAAGAGTACCTGTGGGTTTTAAAATTCGCCTGCCCATTGAAGTCTATGGCGGTTTGCCCGGTTCGCAAACTTTTGCCGAAGTTCGCGTTCGCCGTTCGCGAACCAAAAATTTTAGGTTCGCGACATCACTACTTATCAGGTGTTTGCTGCAGTGTACCCTTAAGCCTCGTACACATGACTGGTTTTCCCGGCAGGAAAACTGCCAGGAGAGCTTTTGTCCGGGAAAACCAGACATGTGTATGCTTCCTCACAGTTTTCCCGCCAAGAAAACAGCCGGGAATCCCGTCGGGAAAATAGAGAAAATAGAGAAAATAGAGAACTGTCTAATGGTTGTACACACCATCAGACAGAAATCCGCGCGTAAAAAATACGCAGGGACGTGGCCGCGCCGTCGCCGCGACGATGACGCGGCAACGTGGGCGGCCCTGGAAGTTCAAAGCTTCCACGCATGCGTCGAATCAGTGCGACACATGCGAGGGATGGCGGCCGATCGGACGTGTCTGGTGAGTCTGTATAGACGACCGAACACGTCCGACGGACAGGTTTACAGCGGACAGATTTCTTAGCATGCTAAGAAATTTTTGTCCGCCGGAAACTGTCCGAAATGCCGGACAATTGTCCGGTCGGGCCTACACACGACCAAACATGTCTGCTGAAACTAGTCCGTCGGACCAGTTTCAGCGGACAGATCCGGTCGTGTGTACGGGGCCTTACCGTATTTTTCGGACCATAAGACGCACTTTTTCCCCCCAAATGTATGGGGAAAAAAGTCTCTGCATCTTATGGTCCAAATACTGAATGGACAGCTCCCCCCCCCCCCCGTCACCGCCATTTAACATACCGGGGATAGCAGAACACAGGCAGGCAGCCGGCGCCATCAGCAGGCTCACAGGATCAGTCTGGTCCACGGTGACATGTAGGATTTTTCACGGCGGCATATCAGCATGGGAAGCGGGTGGCCTATGGAGAAGAAGCCCCAGGAAGCATTGCGCCATGTCCAGTGCACGGCGCTACGCCCACACGGCGTCACTACGTATTGCTCTGTGCACTCCGTGCTCTCCTGAGTCAGCTGACCCCTGAGTCAGCTGACCATAATAGTGTCACCTCATTGGTTGCTCCCTCACAAGCATCTGGACAGCATCTGTTAGCATACAGTATACAGTACACTAGAAGTGCCATTTTAAAAAAAAACAAACAAAGGAATTTACAGTAATAAGGAATATAAGGAATTTACAGTAACTGAATACTGGTAACACTGACCAGGTGCCAGCTCAGCCACCCAGTTTAGGGACCAGGTGCCAGCCCAGCCACCCAGTCTAGGGACCAGGTAAAAGCCCAGCCACCCACTTTAGGGACCAGGTGCCAGCCCAGCCACCCACTGAGAGGACCAGGTGCCAGCTCATCCATCCACAGCAGGGACCAGGTGCCAGCTCATCCATCCACATCAGGGACCAGGTGCCAGCTCAGTCACCCATTGCCGGGACCAGGTCAGCTCAGCCACCCATTTCCGGGATCAGGTGTCAGCTCAGCCACCCACAGCAGAGACCAGGTGCCAGCTCAGCCACCCATTTCCGGGACCAGGTGCCAGCTCAGCCACCCATAGCAGGGACCAGGTGCCAGATCAGCCACCCACAGCAGGGACCAGGTGCCAGCTCAGCCACCCACAGCGGAGACCAGGTGCCAGCTCAGCCACCCACAGCAGGGACCAGGTGCCAGCTCAGCCACCCACAGCAGGGACCAGGTGCCAGCTCAACCACCCATTGCCGGGACCAGGTGCCAGCTCAGCCACCCATTGCCAGGACCAGGTGCCAGCTCAGCCACCCACAGCAGAGACCAGGTGCCAGCTCAGCCACCCATTGCCGGGACCAGGTGCCAGCTCAGCCACCCACAGCAGGGCCCAGGTGCCAGCTCAGCCACCCACAGTAGGGCCAGGGACTAGGTCCTAAAGCAGAAAAGATGATGAAGCAGAAAAGGCTTGCATATAAAATTCCTTTTAAATTGAAAGTAGTAAATAATGCTAAGAAACATGGGAACAGAGCAGTGGAGAGACATTTTGGGCCACCTCCAACTGAAAAAATGATAAGAGAGTGGAGGAAACAGGAGGATCAGCTTCAAAAAGCAAATAAAAGAAAGCACACTTTTCGCGGGCATCCTGCAAAGTGGCCACAGTTAGAAGTGGCCATGAAAGAATGGATCACACATCATCGGAATAATGGCTTCTCAGTCTCTACAAAAATGATAATATATAAAGCCAAACGCCTTGCTGTAAAAAAAAAGCCATTCAGGATTTTACTGGATCACCATCGTGGTGCTACAGATTTATGAAGCAATGTGACCTTGTTATGCGCACCAAAACTAGAATTGCGCAAAAAATGCCTAAAGAATACGAATATAAGATTCTGTCTTGTGATTGATTCTAGGAAGAAAAATGGTTTTGAAATCGCCCAGATTGGGAATATGGATGAAGTCCCGCTAACCTTTGATGTGCCATCTAATAGGACTGTTGATCTGAAAGGTGCCAAAACCATAACTGTAAAAACCTCAGCACATGAGAAAACCTATTACACGGTTGTGTTGTCCTGCTGTGCAGTCGGCACCAAATTGCCGCCAATGCTAATTTTCAAAAGGAAAACCTTTTCAAAAGAAGTGATTCCACGAGGAGTTGTTGTACATGTTCATGACAAAGGATGGATGGACGAAAATGGAATGAGAGTATGGGTTGAAAAAGTCTGGTCCAAATGTCCCGGAGGGCTTCTGAAAAAACCTGCCTTATTAGTGCTTTACCAGTTTAGAGCACATATTAGCGAAACTACAAAAAAGTGCTTTAAAGAAGTGAAGACTGATCTAGCTGTGATTCCTGGGGGTCTTACCAGCCAGTTGCAACCTCTCGACGTTTCCATCAACAAACTATTTAAAGTCTTTATGCGAGAAGAGTGGAACAAATGGAAGGCTGCTGGTAATCATGATCTGACACCTACTGGACGAATGAAGAGGCCCACTATCACTCAAGTTTGTGAATGGGTGAAAACATCATGGCACTCAGTGAAGGAGGAAATTGTTGTACAGTCATTCAAAAAATGTGGCATTAGCAATGCCTTAGATGGAACTGAAGATTGTATTGTATATGAAGATAGCGAAGAAAGTGATGTCAGTGATTGTGAGCAACTAAGCTTTATAAATTCTGACACTAGCGATGATGAGTTCTTGGGGTTCCCAGAAAACTAGAAGAGTACTCAAACCTTAAAGTCTCTCCTGATGTGTTAACGACAGTGATGATGGTTCTTAATGTCATTGTTGACTGCTGTTCACTTTATATGGTTGAAATATAATTCTGTTAAATTTTATTAAATATTTCAGTACACCATTTGGGTCAGAATCTTTTTTTTCAAATTTTTCTCCTCTAAAATCTAGGTGCGTCTTATGGTCAGGTGTGTCTTATGGTCTGAAAAATACGGTACCTATGGGAAACTCTGCGAGGCAGTGCCGATGGAGCATACACAAGGACGGGATTCCTGGCCAAAGCTCCATGGCAGTTTTCCTGCCGGGTTCCCCTCGGTTTTCTCGGTGGACTTTTTACCGCAGAGAAAACCGAGCGTGTGTACAGGGCTTGAATCTTCATCAAACAGTGTGGGAGTAATACATTTATTATAATGAAATAAAAAATATTTTCCTTAACCTCCTTAGCGGTAATCCCGAGTCTGGCTCGGGGTGAATTTTTTATACCAAAAGCGGTATCCCCGAGCCAGACTCCACAGGCACAAGTTACTTAGCTTGTCCCTGGATCCTGCGATGCATCCCCGCTGTGTGTGCGAGTGGCATCCTCGCTCGATTCACACAGTGCCCCGTGTGCCTCCGATCTCCGTTCCCTGCGACGTTATGACGCACAGGGGCGGAGAACGGTGCCAAATTCAAAAAAGTTAATAAACACATTACATACAGTATACTTTAATCTTACAGATTACAGTACTGTATGTAAAAAAATACACCCCCCCCCCCCACTTGTCCCTAGTGGTCTGCCCAGTGCCCTACATGTACTTTTATATAATAGAAACTGTTCTTTCTGCCTGCAAACTGGAGATTGTCCATAGCAACCAAAAGTGTCCCTTTATGTCAAAAGTGATTTTAGAGCAGCTAGAAAACAGCGATAATAAATTATAATCACTTGCAGAATTGAGTGATAGTGATTTGTGGGGAAATTCGTCATAAAAAAATAAAAGTAATGACAGCGACAATTCTGCAACTGAGCAAATTTCAGTGTTTTTGATTTGATTACATTATTGAATATTTTTTATTATAATTACATTATTATTTGTTATAATTATTTATAGTTATTTATTATATTATAATTTATGATTTTGTGTTTCAAACTTTATCATACCCGGCCGGGATGTTTACTAGACTCTTGTTTGGACAGATTTAAGTGAGTTATTCCTAAGGCCCCGTACACACGAGAGGATCCATCCGCTGAAAAATCTCAGCGGATCGGTTTCAGCGGATAGATCCCCTGGTGTGTACGTTCCAGCGGTTATTTCCGCGGATATTTCCGATTTCCAGCAGATAAAAATTTGTTAGCATGCTAACAAATCTATCCGCTGGAATCGACTCCAGCGGATCGATCCGGTGGTCTGTACAGACTCACCGGATCGATCCGTCCGAACCCGTCCCTCGCATGCGTCGTAATGATTCGACGCATGCGTGGATTTCCTTATATGACAGCGTCGCGCACGTCGCCGCGTCATCAGCGCGGCGACGGCGCGACACGTCACCGCGGTTGAATTCCGCGCAGATTTGGATCCGATGGTGAGTACATGCCAACGGATCCAAATCCGCCAGAGGATTTATCCGCGGATACGGTCCGGAGGACCGTATCCGCGGATCTATTCTATCGTGTGCACCAGGCCTAATGCCGCGTACAGACGGTCGTTTTTTGCGATGGAAAAAAACGACGTTTTGTAAAACGTCATTTCAAATGACCGTGTGTGGGGAACACGTCGTTTTATGTCTTGAGAAAAACGACAAAAAAAAAATTCGAACATGCTCAAATTTTTTGTGTCGTTTTTCAAAACGTCGTTTTATGTGTCAATTAAAATGATAGTGTGTGGGCAAAACGACGTTGAAAACTATGTTTTAAACCCGCGCCTGCTCAGAAGCAATTTCTGATACGGGAGCGCTTGTTGTGGTAAAACTACTGTCCAGAATGGCTTCAGCACATTCGTTCGTTTTAATAGTAATGAAGAAAAGACTGCGCAGCATTTGACACAATGCATTTAAATGCTACACTAAAATCCTAGTTTGTTGTGGCTCATCTTGTTACATAGTTCTGACAACCTTTTTTGTTTTTTAATTATTATTTTTTTTTTTTTTTTTTTTTTTAGTTTATGCACATCTCCATGTCCCTTTTTTTGGGTTGTTTAATGTATTTGAGCAAATGAATACCATTTTTAATGTTTGTTATTTTGGAGTGTGTGAAGTCACCACAACAACATAATATATTTTTTGGAAAATTACCCACAAGGAGGTTGTTGTCCCTTGTTAATGTTTGTTTTGCTTTTTGTTTTGAAATGTGTTTGCCTCCTCACTAATGATCTCTTTAAATTTGAAAAAAATACACATGTTGAATTTTTAGCCAAACCAACAAATACATTTATTAATGTATAAAATCAATAAAATAAACTTAAACACATCTGGCAAACAAAAATATAAAAAAAAAAAAAAAAGAAGCCAGGAATAAAGTAAAGGAGACCCTGCTTGGATTTTTCAAGGCAAGGGTCCAGCAAGCAAATAATCAAGGCTGGCAATGCCAATGTTTTGGGATTAGGGGCACCATCTCCTCACTTCTTCCTCTTTGGTTGAGTCTTCCCTGCAGTCTTCCCTGCAGTTTTCCCTGCAGGCTTCCCTGCAGCCTTCCCTGCAGCCTTCCCTGCAGTCTGCCTCCTCGGGGGCTGGGTTTCATGAGCCAAGTTTGTGGCAGGAACCAGAGCAGGCTCAGGAAGAGGAGGAGAAGGATCAGGAGCAGGAGAAGGATCAGGAGCAGGAGAAGGATCAGGAGCAGGAGAAGGAGCAGGAGCAGGAAGAGCAGAAAGGACAGGAGTGGGAATCAGCCCAAGATCAATATTGTCATTTAGGTTGCCCAGTGAGGCCATGCTTATGGCCTTGAAGATGATGTATTCGCAGCGCACACGCTGGGCCCGCTCTAGATTTTTTAGCTTGGCTGCGATGAGCGCTGCGAATCCCTCTTCTTCAGACGGTTGTTCTCTGATGGCCGCAGTTGCTTGACGGAGAATGGCCTGGGTCTCCTCCTCCATTTGCATCAGTCTCCTTGTCCTTTTTCCTGGAGCACGAAAAGGAGGGATCTGGGAGATGCAATCCCACCTGCGGGACTCCTGTATCCCACTGGGGCCTGCCACCTCCTGGCTCCGAGTGGCCTCTGCCTCACCCTGGCTCCCTGTGGGGCCTGCCTCCTCCTGGCTTTGCTCTGTCTGTGGCTAAAAAAAAAGGATCTTATTTTATTTTTTGTCTTCATTAATCACACACATTTTACAGATCATGACATATGCGAAGTGAATGCGGAAATATATTTAAATGAGGCCCGCCATCCCTAATTATGTGGCCCCTTACCCAGCTTCAGATATTTGCCCCCTGGAGTTGTGTGTGGGGGGGGGGGTGTTTGATGCTGACTGAACCTGCTAAGTAGGGTGCCTTTCTCAAAACTAGGAATGTCTGTTTTCTAATTTTTTGTTTGTCAAAATTATATTTAACCCAAACTTTGTTAGATATCTGTGACCCCTTCCAGGTGTCTAGCATTTACCCCCCTAATGGCGTAACATAAAATTACCCACAATCATTATGACCTCTGCATTTATGTATCTTGTCCCCATTCTGTTTTGCCCGTATTGGCTATTGATATTTTACCAATGTTTTGCCAACTCAGCTAAATTTTACACCACTTGTAACCTACATTTCTAAGCATTATTATACTTTGCATTTCATTAATTAGTATTAAAATGCAATACCTGGCTCGATGGGTCACAATCTGTGTCCTCCATGAAGTCTTGATCTTCATCTGATGTAGCCTGCTCTTGGCTGCAGGGAACACTGGACCGATTCCTTGGGGGAAGGGTAGACACGGATGCCCGGGTTTCGAGCTGGTCATCAATGAAACTGCATCTGACTATAGTACCACAGGTTGGGTTGGTAGATGCTGTCAGCTGCAGCTCCAGATCTCATAGAGGCCAGGACTAGTGACCGTTGGGTCCTGTAGGTGCCCCTAATCGCATTTATTTTGTTTTTGACAGTGTCAGTTGTTGCGTGTGGGAGCCTTGGGCTAACAAATGCAAGCAGGGTCTCCAGTGCTTGCTTCCTGGCATTTTTGTTTTTATTGATTTTTTTCTTTGTTTGCCAGAGCACAGGAAGTTCTTTCCAGCGTTGGATAAAGTCCGAGAAGAATTCTGGGTCCTTGAAGGGGTCCATTATTTCTGTATGTAAAAATTAAAAAAAAAAACCTAGTGTCAGTAAAGCCACTACTACTACAACAAGCTTTTACCCCAGGGATCTGCAATTAGTGGACCTCCAGCTGTTGCAAAACTACAAGTCCCATCATGCCTCTGCCTCTGGGTGTCATGCTTGTGGCTGTCAGAGTCTCGCTATGCATCATGGGACTTGTAGTTCCGCACCAGCTGGAGGTCCGATAATTGCATTTCCCTGTTTTACACCATATCTTCTAGGCCACAAACTGATCCACTCTTCACTAATAGAAATGTCAAAAATATAGTTACGTACCGTCGTATTTCCCGATCGTTTACTTCCGCCTTCTTCCACAGACTGTGTACGTCGCTTTCAATGACGTCGGATCCCTTTAAACACTGCGCACGTGTGACGCAACGCACGATACCCCGCCCCTGACGTTCCGTCTCGTCCTTTACACGCCCCTTTCTCGATCTTTTTTTGTGGGTGTGATTTATGGTGGTTGAAGACATGCAGCGAAATATGTCAGGCTCAAGATATGAGGTAGGCCAGGCCCAGGCAACAGGAAGATCCAGGCGGAGGTACAAGGCCAAAAACATGGCATTCCAGGAGATGGTCGAGATGGTCACCATCTTCACTAATGAGGACTATGATGGGAAGCACGGGCCTTACCTGCACCCCAATAAGGTGAAGGCGAACATTACAGATAAAGTGATTAGAAGGCTCCGGAAGAAATTTGGAGAACGCAGGTCGAAAGAACAAATAAGAAAGAGGTGGTCAGACCTGAAAAAAAGAGAGACAGAGCAACTTCAGGCAATAAAAAGATTGATTAGAGCAAAAAGTAAGTTCATTTTATGTGCCCTAATTGTAGGTGTTTGTTCTTTGTGCCATGTGCTTTTCCCTTCAGGTTGAAATGTATTTGTGTGGGCACAATAATTTGTCGTATGAGTTGTCGTTCATTCGTTAATTTAGCTAATATTAAACGACGATCTTCCCGATAAATTGCAACATGCCTAGTTCACATGGACAAATTGTAGTGCAATCACTGTATCAGCCACAAATAAAAACGTATTTGTCTGATTTATGTTATAACGAACGACGACTCATACGACCAGTTCCTGTGTTCCCAAATATTCCACTTTACACAAATTTTTGGGGTTGAATGTGACATCAATTTGTAAACATTTATGTAGATGTTTACCTAATTAGATCTTAATAATTTATATCTAAAATATGCACAAAAAGGACAGTGTACTCAGCAGAGGATTATACACATAGGGATTTATTTGGTTTAAAATTGTGATTTTAAGTTTCATCCCTCTAAAATGTTACCATTCGGTTTTCCCTTTCTTCAATCTCGTAGGGCGAAAGGAAGCATCAAGGCAGGACGCAAGTTCGCAAGCCACACCCCCTAGGGATCTTGATGAAGGGGAAGCTGCCACCACATCTGGTAAAGTATCATATACGAAAGATACACAGGTAATGTAGATGTAGGAGAAACATATTTGTAATACATGGTTTGCTTGCACATTTCAGGAGCAACTCGTGCTGGGTCTTCAATTGACAGGGACACTGCCCAGCTCCTCATTGCAGAAATTTGGTCCTGCCGGGAAAAGAATGAAGACCTACAGATAGCAGCCCGGAAAATATTAAAACATGCAAAAAGTGTTGGGTGTTTTGGGTAGGGTGTGAATATTTTTTTTGTTTTGGGATATTCTTGAACCATTTTTATTTTTTCAAATTTTTTTTTCCTAAAAAAACGAGCTTAATAACCCCCCAAAAAATGTGATTTGACCTGATTCTTGAATATAAAAAAAACAAAAAAACAAAAAAATGTGATTTTATATGATTCTTGAATATAAAAAAAAAACAAAAAAACAAAAAAATGTGATTTGACCTGATTCTTGAATATAAAAAAAAAACAAAAAAACAAAAAAATGTGATTTGACCTGATTCTTGAATATAAAAAAAATAACAAAAAAACAAAAAAATGTGATTTGACCTGATTCTTGAATATAAAAAATAAAATAAAAAATGTGATTTTATATGATTCTTGAATATATAAAAAAAAAAAAAATTTGATTTTATATGATTCTAGAATATAAAAAAAACAAAAAAACAAAAAAATTTGATTTTATATGATTCTTGAATATAAAAAAAAACAAAAAAAATAAAAAATGTGATTTTATATGATTATTTAATCGAAAAAAAAAGAAAAAAAATGTGATTTTATATGATTCTTGAATATAAAAAAAAGAAAAATAAATAAAAAATTTGATTTTATATGATTATTTAATCGAAAAAAAAGAAAAATAAAAAAAAATGTGATTTTATATGATTCTTGAATAAAAAAAAAAATTGTGATTTTATATGATTATTAAAAAAAAAAAAAATGTGATTTTATATGATTATTTAATCGAAAAAAAAAGAGAAATAAAAAAAAATTGATTTTACTTGTTCGACCAACAAAAAAATACATGTAGATATGTGAGAAGGAAAAATTTGGTTCACAAAAGTTGGAAAATAAAAATAATGCAGATCAAAAAATTTGTGGCTTGTTATTTTCGATCAATGCTGACATTAAACCTAAAAATGTTAAATGTATGCTGGGAACATATAACAAGGAAGGATATTTAGTCCATCCAAAACACATGCAACTATGATAACCTAGGAGACAAAGAAAATACACAAACATTCAAAAGAATAAAAAAACATTACAATGTTTCTTGCAGAAAATATTTATTAGGTTCATTCACCCAAGATCAGGCATTGGAATGGCCCCCCTACCCATAAAATAGTCAACATATGCCTGGCGCACTGCACGTGCGTTTCGGGGGGCCAAGCCTGGATGGCCTGCCTCATGGGCCGCCTCTGGGACATCAACTGCCTCATCAGGCAATAATGTCAAATAATTTGAAGAATGTCTTCGTAGAAAGTTATGTAATATACAACAACATAAAATAATATTGTTCCACTTATATTCTGCCATGTTTATGGCGGTTAAAAACAAGCGAAATCGACTGACCATGATGCCAAACGCATTTTCAACCACTCTTCTGGCTCTGGCCAGCCTATAATTAAAGAACCTCCTCTCAGGGGTGAGGGCACGTTGGGGAAATAGCCTCATGAGGTGGGGACCCAAGGCAAACGCCTCATCACCGATAAAAACGAAGGGCAGCCCCTTTTCATTATCCTCCGCACGTGGCAATGCAAGGTCCTCCGCCTGAAGCCGTTGGGCAAACTCGGTCTCGGCAAAGACCCCGCCGTCTGACATCCGCCCATTTTTTCCCACATCAACATAAAGAAAGTGATAATTGGCAGACACCACCGCCATCAGTACGACACTGTGGAACCCTTTGTAGTTGAAATAATGGGATCCAGAATGGGGTGGTGGCACGATGCGGACGTGCTTGCCATCAATAGCTCCTCCACAGTTTGGAAAATTCCATCGCTGAGAGAAGTCCGCTGCCACAGTCTGCCATTCCTGTGGTGTTGTGGGGAACTGTAAATAAAGCATAAAAAATTGTAAGATAGTACATTACTAACAGAATATCACCAAAGATTATTGGATCCTAAAAATAAAAAAAATAGTTCAGGTATTATTGTAAAAACAACAATATTAAGGAATCACTAAGCAGATTAATCACACCCTCTCATGGTCAGAAAAATTAACCTAAAAGTGTGATGGGGGCCCCCCCCCCAAGATGAGTTTGTGACCTACAAAAATTGCTGGTTTAACATCAAATTAATGAAATTAGACAGTTACAAAACTAACATGGGGGGGGGGGTTGGTTTGGTCGTGCACTACAATGGAGGGGAAAAATCAAGGGGGATATAGGGACTAAGCTAGGTGGGTTTGCCACTAACAAAATAACACAACATGGACATGTGGGCTATATAAAAGATGCATGTAGGACCAAAAAAAAAAAAAAAGACAGCATGCATGGAGACAAAGGTAACATTACCAGCATATTATTAAAAAAAAGGTTAATTAGGGACTGTTTAAAAAAAAAAAATTGAACATAGTTTATGCATTTAAAGGACAGAACTTACCTTAATATAGTCCTCCTGCAAAACCTGGATTATGGCAGAACACGTCTCCGGGATTATGACGCCCAGAGACTGGGGGGAGATGCCCGTAGAGAACTTCAAGTCCTGAAGACTTCTCCCTGTTGCAAGGTATCGCAACGTAGCAACTAGCCGCTGCTCAGCAGTTATGGCTTCCCGCATATTGGTGTCCTGCCTGGTCATATATGGCGACACCGAAGCCAAAAGCTGCTGGAATACGGGGTCAGACATCCGAAGAAAATTCCTGAAATCATCAGGGTTATTTTCTTGGATCTCCCGCAGCAGAGGCATATGAGAGAACTGGTCTCTGCAAAGAAACCAGTTCTTGGCCCACAAAGTCCTTCTCGCCCTCCTCAAGGACCGGAGCCGGGTGTCAGGGCCAAAGCGCTGTACTTCCTCCTTTGCCACACCTGCGCAGTAGATTGGCTTTCCGGCGGCTAATTGGGCACTTCAGACATGTGCGCACGGGCACGTGACCTCTCGGGGCCAATCACCAACGTGACCGCCCTATTTAAACCAGCTCCTGTCAGTAGACAGGTTGCTGGTTTATCGTCAGCTACTTCCTAGACCTGTTTCTCTGGAACCCTTTCCTGTTGGAATTTTCCTTTCGACTCACCTCTCACCCGGAACCTGACCTCGGCTTGCTTCACCACTCTATTTGAACTCTCCTGATCCAGACCTCGGCTTGTGACTTGGACTCTGTTGTTGTTTCTCCTGCCCTTGAACCTCTTGACTTGTGACCCGGATTTGCTGTCTTCTCTGCTCCCCGAACCCTGGCTTGCACCCCGGACTATACAGGTTGTCTCCTGAACTCCTTCAGTACCGGCTGTCCGGATTCATTACTGTCTGTTTCCTGTTCCCGTCTACCGCCATCCAGAAGCACCTGCTATCTACGACCATCACTAAGCAACGCTTCCCCACTGGCACCGGTACCGCCTCGTGCTTCCGCCACCTGTTCCAAAACTCAGTGGGCGGGCGCGCCTGGTCGTAAAGGTGAACCACCCTCTGCATTTCGGTCCCGGTGAGTACTTGATTCCTGATAGTATAAACCAGCCGTAAAACGAAATGTCCGAGACCGACAGGGTGCGTTCACCTTTCGAGACACTTTGCCAGCAGGTGTCCGCGCTTACCGAGGCGGTACAGAAGCTTCAGGAGGGATATGTCCAAGTTGATGGCCACCTACAACAATTAACTGGGTCTCCTGGGGTATCAACTCCTCCTGCTGCATCTGTTGCCGGGATTTCCTCACCACAGTCCACTCCCGGTTCAGCTGTCGGATTGATCCACCCGGAACCCCGGGTCCCTCCTCCAGAGCGTTTTTCCGGCGAACGCCGAAAATATCGGGCGTTCAAGAACGCATGTACTCTATACTTAGACCTCCAGCCTAGAACTTTTTTCTCCTAGGCCGTGAAAGTTGGGTTTGTTATTTCCCTCTTGTCCGAAGAACCCCAAGCTTGGGCGCACAGCCTAATGGAAAAACGAAGTCCGATCCTAGATTCACTGGACTCTTTCTTTGATCATATGGCCTCTGTCGAAACCGTCCTCCATAATCTAACTCAGGGAAGGCGTCCGGTAGAGGATTATACCGCGGAGTTCCGCAAATGGTCAGCTGACACCGGTTGGAATGACGCAGCATTAAAATACCAATTCCGCCAGGGACTCTCAGAGACTCTCAAAGATGAGTTGGCAAGAACCAAGGCTCCTGCTTCATTAGAGGCCTTGATCCAGTCCGCCACTCAGCTGGATCGACGTTTACGAGAACGGCGCACTGAGCGTTTTCAGACCTCACGCCCTGCCTGGATTCCACCCAGAATAGTTCCAGTCTCATCTCCTCCTGCAGTTCCTCAACATGGTAGTCTCCCTGACCCGGAACCCATGCAACTCGGACTGGTCCGAACTCCTCTCACCAGTGAAGAGAGATTACGTAGACGCCAGAATAACCTGTGTCTGTATTGCGGTGCCACTGGTCATTTTCTTCGCACCTGCCCTATAAGACCAAGTAAGTTCCCGACTCAACCCGTTTTCAACCTTCATGTCTCAAACAGTTCCCAAACTCATCTCGTCCTCTTCATCTCTTTACAGCTACCGGAAAAGACCATCTGCCTCCCAGCCATCCTTGATTCAGGTGCATGCAGTAATTTTCTGGACTCTAATTTAGCCCTTAAACTCCACATACCCCTTCGCAATAAGGATCAACGCCTGCAAATCCTTCTGGCCGATGGCTCTCTTCCTAAATCGGGACTAGTCTCACAAGAAACTGTGCCTCTTCTAGCCATTACTGATTCAGGTCATCAGGAATTTCTACGACTAGATCTCATTCCTTCACCGCTTTTTCCTATTATTTTGGGACTCCCCTGGTTGCAAACACATCAACCCTGTATTGATTGGCTACGGAAAGAGGTCAACTTTACGTCTTCCTTTTGTGCCCAAAACTGCTGTGCACCCACGGTAGCCACCTGTTCAACTGTGGTAATCTCACCTGAACTTCCATCTCACGTCCCCTCTGTTTACCACGAATTTAAAGACGTTTTTGATAAACAGCAGGCTGACTCTCTCCCTCCCCATCGGCCTTATGATTGCCCGATTGATCTCCTACCCGGCTCTGAGATACCTTTCGGCCGCATTTTTCCGCTGTCTGAAACCGAGCTTGCGGCTCTTAAGGAATACATTGACGAAAACTTGCAAAAGAACTTTATCCGACCCTCTTCTTCTCCAGCAGGGGCAGGTATCTTTTTCGTCCAAAAGAAAGATGGCTCTTTACGACCCTGTATCGACTACAGAGAACTGAACCGGATCACCATCAAGAATAGGTACCCGTTGCCTCTCATACCAGAGCTTTTTCAGAGATTTCGAGATGCCCAGGTGTTTTCCAAATTGGATCTGAGGGGTGCCTACAATCTTGTTAGAATGCGGGTCGGGGATGAATGGAAGACCGCCTTCAGGTCGCGTTTTGGTAATTTTGAATACCTCGTCATGCCATTCGGACTCTGTAACGCTCCGGCCACCTTTCAACATCTAGTTAACGATATCTTTCGTGAGTATTTGGACGATTTCTTGGTCTTATACCTGGACGACATCCTATTTTTTTCCCCTTCTCTTGAACTTCATAGGCACCATGTCAAGAAAGTTCTCACTATCCTCAGGAAACACAAATTATTTTTGAAAGCCGAGAAATGCGAATTTGAAAGAACGACCATACAGTTTCTGGGATTCGTTATCTCCACCGGCGGGGTCGCCATGGATCCCCAGAAGATTAAAGCCATCTTAGACTGGCCGACACCAGTAGATAAGAAGGCAGTGCAACGGTTTATTGGCTTCGCCAATTTTTACCGGCGATTTATCGTCGGGTTTTCTGCCATCGTAATTCCTATCACTCAACTTACCCACCACGGCAGCCACTTTCATTGGTCACAAGAGGCTCAGGAAGCTTTTGAGAAATTAAAAATAATTTTTTCTTCAGCACCTGTCTTACGGCACCCTGACCCAAAGTTGCCCTTTACTTTAGAAGTAGATGCCTCTGAGACAGCCCTAGGGGCCATTCTTTCACAAAGGCAAGGGTTAAAGTCCCTACTCCACCCTGTGGCCTTTGCCTCCCGGAAGCTAACAACTCCCGAGAAGAATTATGACGTAGGGGACAGAGAACTTCTCGCTTTCAAATTCGCCCTCGAGGAGTGGAGGTACTTGTTGGAAGGAGCGATCCACCCGATAATAATTTTTACTGACCATAAAAACCTTGAGTACCTGCGCTCCGCAAAACGTTTGAGACCTAGACAAGCTCGATGGGCTCTTTTTTTCTTGCGATTTAATTTCCATATTACTTATAGGCCTGGTTCAAAAAATGGAAAAGCGGACGCACTTTCCAGGATGTTCCCGGAGACTCCTTGCACAGCTGAACCAAGTACCATCCTGCCTTCCCGGAATTTTCTTTTGATTTCTGAATCTGATCTATTAAATTCCATCAAGGTTGCTTCCAGACAACTCTCTGACCCAGAACTACCGTCACTAAAGGAGCGCGATGGCTTGTTCTGGCTTCACGACAGGATCTATGTTCCAACTGAGACTAGGCAATCAGTTCTGAGCACTTTCCACGACCGTAAGTTAGCAGGTCATTTCGGGGCAAGGAAGACCTCTGAACTACTTTCCCGATATTTTTGGTGGCCAAAATGGAAACAAGACTGTAAAGCTTACATTTCTTCTTGTGCAATCTGTCAACGCAACAAAGGTCCTAAAACCAAGACCTGGGGATTACTTAAACCTTCCAGAACGTCCTTGGGCTGATATTGCTTTAGCTTTCATTGTAGATTTACCTCCATCGGATGGCTTCACGACGATCCTGGTAGTCGTGGACCGTCTGTCTAAAATGGCACATTTTCTACCTATGGTTGGAACCCCTTCTGCTGCCGAAACGGCAAATTTTTTTTTCAAGGAAATCATTAGGCTTCACGGGGTCCCCAAGACCATTGCCCCTCGGCTAATTCGTGCCTTTCACCAGGAGCATCCGGAGTTGATGGCCGGTTTGGGCGTCCAGAGTCCGCCCCTTGGGGGGGGGGCACTGTCAGGGCCAAAGCGCTGTACTTCCTCCTTTGCCACACCTGCGCAGTAGATTGGCTTCCCGGCGGCTAATTGGGCACTTCAGACGTGTGCGCACGGGCACGTGACCTCTCGGGGCCAATCACCAACGTGACCGCCCTATTTAAACCTGCTCCTGTCAGTAGACAGGTTGCTGGTTTATCGTCAGCTACTTCCTGGACCTGTTTCTCTGGAACCCTTTCCTGTTGGAATTTTCCTTTCGACTCACCTCTCACCCGGAACCTGACCTCGGCTTGCTTCACCACTCTATTTGAACTCTCCTGATCCAGACCTCGGCTTGTGACTTGGACTCTGTTGTTGTTTCTCCTGCCCTTGAACCTCTTGACTTGTGACCCGGATTTGCTGTCTTCTCTGCTCCCCGAACCCTGGCTTGCACCCCGGACTATCCAGCTTGTCTCCTGAACTCCTTCAGTACCGGCTGTTCGGATTCATTACTGTCTGTTTCCTGTTCCCGTCTACCGCCATCCAGAAGCACCTGCTATCTACAACCATCACTAAGCAACGCTTCCCCACTGGCACCGGTACCGCCTCGTGCTTCCGCCACCTGTTCCAAAACTCAGTGGGCGGGCGCGCCTGGTCGTAAAGGTGAACCACCCTCTGCATTTCGGTCCCGGTGAGTACTTGATTCCTGATACCGGGATGCAGCACACATCATAACAACATGCACAGCACGATCTCGGTGACGAGAACGTACCCGCAACATGGCTAGAAAACGGTCGTCAAATCAGATTGGACTCCAAATTACGCCCTGAAGTACAGAAAGGCCTCTGAAGAACGACCTGCAAAACAGCAATGTGCACACAAGAACGCACTTGCAAAACAAATACGTCCTGAATACAAGCACTGTATCACAGATCCGACTACAAATACACAAACTGTACGACAGAAAATGAAATTTAAAGCACAAACACTGAAAAGCGTGAATCGTCTCTCACCAAACTTTTACTAACACACAGCAACACGATATCAGCAAAAGAGGCCGTCTTCCGCATGGAAATTACCCTTTATAGTCCCGTCGTACGTGATGGACGTCAGCGCGCATTGCTAGAGATTTTTCAAAAAACGATGGTCTGTATGCTACGTCGTTTTTGAAAATGAAGTTTCCAAAACGTCTTTTTTTACATCACATAAAACGTCGTTTTTTTTCCATCGCAAAAAAACGACCGTCTGTACGCGGCATTAGAATTACAGGCCTACAATATAAAATGCCAAATTTCCATGCAAAATAATTGTACCTCTTTTGGTACAAAATTCCAAACATAATCATACCACCAGGGAGGTTAAAAAGAGGTATTTCTTTATCACAAATCCACAAAAATAACTAAAACGTAGTATTAGTGTTCAAACTAAAGTATATACAGTACACAACACAATAAAAGATTTATGTTTTGCACAGATTATTTTATACCTCACATGTTTTATTTTGAACAGATACATTTCATAAGCCATTCATTATATATATATATATATATATATATATATATATATATATATATATATATATATATATATATATATATATATATATATATATATATACCCATTATGTGACAGAAAAAAAAAACTTGGTAAAAAAGAAGGATAATATATGAGCTACACATCAAGCATATTGTATAGGGTACACAGCAGGTAACAGTTGATAGCCTGAAAAGCTAATCAGAGAGGGTGACAAACTTTTTAATTTAATGACAACCTGACATTATTATTGTAAAAGTAATTTATCATATTCAATTTAAAAAAAAAAAAATTCCTTCCAGGCATAGTTGTATACTGTATACTTGCCTTTAAACACAATAAAAACTTTTATTTCTGATGGCGTCAACTAAACAATTACTTTTACAAAGCACTAAGACTTTAAAAAAATTCTTGCAAAGTACACTTGCATACACAAATAATCAAGCTTCATTTAGAGTTGCAGTAATAATTGATATAGCTTTAGGCTGGCTTCCCACCTATGTTTTTCAGTAACGTGCAGTAAAATGTGTGTTTTACCTCACATAACCACAGCACATAGTTACATAGTTAGTCAGGTTGTAAAAAGACACAAGTCTATATAAAAAAAAAACATACAATCCCTTGTACACAATCCTATACCCACTGTTGATCCAGTGGAAGGCGAAAAAAAAAACAGCAAAGCATGATCCAATTTGCTACATCAGGGAAAAAAAATCCTTCCTGATCCCCGAGAGGCAATCGAATATTCCCTGGATCAACTTTACCTATAAATGTTAGTACCCAGTTATATTATGTACATTTATGAAAGAATCCAGGCCTGTTTTAACCACTTCAGCCCAGGAAGGATTTACCCCGTTTCTGACCAGAGCACTTTTTGTGATATGGCACTTCCTCGCTTTAACTGACAATTACGCAGTCGTGTATTGTTGCACCCAAACAAAATTGACGTCCTTTTTTCCCCACAAATAAAGCTTTCTTTTGGTGGTACTTTAACACCTCTGCGGTTTTTATTTTTTGTGCTATTAACAAAAAAAAGCGACAATTTTGAAAAAAAAGCAATATTTTAAACTTTTTGCTATAATAAATATCCCAAAAAATATATATATAAAAAAAATTCTTCCCCAGTTTAGGCCAATATGTTTTTTTCTACATATTTTTGGTAATAAAAAATCACAATAAGCATATATTGATTGGTTTGCGCAAAAGTTATAGTGTTTACAAAATAGGGGATAGATTTTTGGCATTTTTATTATTATTATTTTTTGTTAGTAATGGCGGTGATCAGCAATTTTTATCGTGACTGCGACATTGCGGTGGACATATCGGACACTTTTGACACTATTTTAGGACCATTTATACACCGATCAGTGCTATGAAAATGCACTGATTACTGTGTAAATAACACTGAGGCCCCCGTACACACGAGAGGATCCATCCGTTGAAAAATCTTAGCGGATCGGTTTCAGCGGATAGATCCCCTGGTGTGTACGTTCCAGCGGATATTTATCCGCGGATATTTCCGATTTCCAGCAGATAAAAATTTGTTAGCATGCTAACAAATCTATCCGCTGGAATCGGCTCCAGCGGATCGAACCGGTGGTCTGTACAGACTCACCGGATCGATCCGTCCGAACCCGTCCCTCGCATGCGTCGTAATGATTCGACGCATGCGTGGATTTCCTCATCATCGCGGCGACGGCGCGACACGTCACCACGGTTGAATTCCGCGCAGATTTGGATCCGATGGTGAGTACATGCCAACGGATCCAAATCCGCCAGAGGATTTATCCGCGGATACGGTCCGGCGGACCGTATCCGCGGATCAATCCTATCGTGTGTACCAGGCCTGACAGGGAAGGGGTTAAACACTAGGGGGCGATCAAGATGTTTACTGTGTTCCTGCACTAACTGCGCTAACTGCACTAACTGCACAAAAGTTATAGCGCCTACAAAATAGGGGACATAATTATGATTTATTTTTTATTTTTTACTAGGAATGTCATCACCGCCTGTCAGGAGGGACTTATCTGGTCAGATGGCGGCGTCTCCTGGCCCCCTCAGCTATGCCAAGATGGCGGCTCCACGAGGCCTGCCTGCAGCGGCACGGCCTGAGGACTCCATAGCTGATCAGGACCTGCTCCCCCCGCAGTCTCCAGGTACTGACTTCCCCCCCTTGGCTGTAGCAGCATCTCCTTCCTCCACTGAGTCACTGCTGGACAGGGGGATGAGGATGGACACTATTGAACAGAAGGCTGACCAAGCGGTGGTACGGATTAATCAGAATTCCGCCAGGTTGCAAAAGGTACAGGACCAATTGGAAACGGCCTTTGCTAAGATCGACGACCTTGAGAACCGATCGAGATGCTATAACTTTAGGGTACGGGGGCTCCTGGAATCGGACAAAGAGGTACAAGTGGCGGTGAAATCCCTCATCAAAAGCCTCATCCCTGATATTGCTGAGCACCGTCTGGAGCTAGACAGGGCACACAGAGCCTTGCAATCTCCTCGATCGGATGGATTGCCCAGAGACATCATTGTAAAACCGCACTACTATGCGGTCAAAGAGGAGATTATGAAAAGGGCTAGGCGCGCTGACAATCTCACTTTGAACGGCCACAGAATTCAAATCTTTGCTGACCTGTCTCCTTATACAGTGCAGAAGCGGCGCGCCTTTAAACCGTTGCTGCAGGTCCTTATGGAGAAGGAAATCACATACAGATGGTCCTTCCCGCTCCGTGTAAATTTTTCCTACAGAAACAAAAGCTTTGGATTTTCATCTTTCGCAGAGGGGGAGTGCCTGCTGATTCACCTGGGACTGATCGCCCTGGACCCTTCAGCTTCACAGACCAGCAGGGGAACTCCCGCTTCCACGAAGAGGCCTTCTCCTGCAAGCCCATTGCAACAAACCTGGCTGAAACAGACCCTTGGAACTGGGGCAATTGACTTGGACTCGTGGGGGGGCGGAGCCCCTGTGCTCCTGGGGGATCCTTATTTTTCAACATTATATCTGGTTTAGGTTTATTTCCATGTCTTTCGGCCTTTTCCTAGCAGATTAGGTGAACATTTCGGTTTAGTCTGAGACTTCTTGATAGGGGGGGTGCCATCCCCGGTTCTATCTTTTTAATCATAGTTAATTCCCTGGGTGGGATCTGCTTGTCCCCCTAGCTCCTCAGTATTTGGGGTCTGGGGGGGGGGGTAGGTCCTTCTTAGGAATCCTGGTGAGTTAGCTTTATCTTCCTTTTTGTTTTTAGTTACTTTTTTGGGGTTTTACCTACTCGGTTCGGGCGTTCAGTTTCTGGGAATCATAGGCTCATAGTTAGCCCTAAGTTATGGTTTAGTGGTGACGGGGCTGTGGTGGACCCAGTGCACCTCCATTGGATCGGGAGCACCATTGGTGCAGATAGATCTGTTTCCGCTTTAGGGCATCTCCGGATCTCTAAGGATTTTGGGGTAGGGGCAGGCTTTCCCACTTCAGCCCAGGGTGGGGAGGGGTCGGGGGACTCCCGGGTTCAGATTATGCACTGTTTCTTTTTTGTATGCTTTTATTTGTTTTGCTGCAGTTATATATTCATAATGTTGTCTCTTTTCTCATCTTTCTCCTTTTCATTTCTTTTGTTTCTGCTTTCCTCTCATGACCCTTGGATTGTTCGTAGGTTCATGGCGGATTCCAGTCCTTCGTCCCAGGTCCCGGGTCCAGAGCGCTCCGGTTGCCCGAATTCTGCAGGGAGTATTCTTGGCTGGACCAAGGTAGGCTGCTCTTGTCTGGTATAGTTTTCGCACCTCTGATCCATGACTGACACACATTCTCCCCCACCAACCCTCAAGCTCATCTCCCATAACGCTCAGGGCCTAAATTCCCCCCCTAAATTCCAACGCAGGAAACTTCTCCAAATCTACCACTCTATGCATGTGGATGTCCTTCTGATTCAGACACACTTCCCATCCTCCTACAAACCCATGTTCCTCCATCAGCATTACCCCCAATTTGTTCTATCATCGGCAGAAAACAAAACAAAGGGGGTGGCCATCTGTTTTGCTAGACACATAAACCTCTACCTGGTGGAATCGATAGTTGACCCTCAGGGTCGCTATGTCCTGGTCTCGGGCCACATAGACGGGGAACTATACACTTTTGTTTCTTACTATACTCCTAATAAGGGACAAAGATCCTTCTTTGAATCTTTGATACACAAGCTACAACCTCACTTTAAGGGTTCTGTCTTCATGGGAGGGGACTCTAACGCAGCTTTTGACTTTTCACTGGATAAATCAGCGGACGGCGCGTCTAAACCTAAGCGCCCTTCCAAACAGAGTTCCAAAATAGCCAAATTCCTTCACTCTGTAGGGTTAGTGGATGTTTAGCGAGAAGCCAACCCACGCACAAAGGACTACACCCATGTTTCTGCCCCCCACAACTCCTATGCCAGGATAGACCACATATTCACCCACGCCATGACAATTCCTCTATTATGCAACTCCAGGATCGTAGACTCCCCCCTTTCAGACCACTCCATGGTCACTCTGCTAACTCAGAGGCCAACGGGATGTAGAAATCCGTCTCACTGGCGCCTGAGAGAGTCACTTTTGAGCGACCCGATACAATGTTCCTTATTGGAGGAGGCCATTAAGGAATACTTCCTTATCAATGCGACGAGCGAGGTGTCCCCTTCCACGGTCTGGGCGGCGCACAAGACGGTCATCAGGGGGAAACTGATTCAGTTAGCTGCTTAAACTCACAGAGGAATTTCTCACGTTGGTGAAAACTCATAAACGACAGCCCACAACCGATTCACTCGCCCGACTGGACGAAGGACCGGGGCTAAGTTTTACTCCCAAACCTACAGGATGGGCTCCCGTTTGGCCACCAAGCTGAGACCCCAAACAGCGTTCACTAGCCTTCCCTAAAATCCGGGCGGCCACAGGGGAACTGACACAGAACCCGACTAAAATGATGGACGCTTTCTTACGGTTCTACTCGGACCTATACAATCCTCCCCGTTCTCCTCCCAACCCGACAGGGAAAGCATTTCTGGACGACCTCCCATTACCGTTTCTGTCTGAGTATCATGGCGATCTCATGGAATCCCCTTTCACTCAGGAGGAGGTGTTGTCGACCATTAAGGCCCTTAAACTAGGCTCCTCCCCAGGACCGGATGGCTTCTCCACCGGTTACTATAAGAAATTTGGCGCATGTCTGGCCCCTCACTTGACGCGACTGTTCAACTCTCTCAGGGATGGAGCCCGTCTGGGGGCAGACTTAAATTTCGCTTATATCTCGGTCAAACCGGATATGGATCCCAGCGAGGTGTGTAATTATCGCCCCATTTCTCTGATTAACAATGACGTTAAAATTATGACAAAAATATTAGGGAACAGATTATCAAGTTTCATCTCCTTATATGTTCACAAAGATCAGGTGGGCTTCATCCCTGGGACACAGGGAACGGATCAGATCAAATCGCAATGGGATGGGGGATCGCCACAGAAGGGTTTCTTGCTGTCTATAGACCTACATAAGGCATTTGATTCTATAGATTGGGAGTACTTGAGGGGTGTTCTGGGAAGGTGGGGATTCGGCCCTAGCTTCCTTAGCCTTATCAGGTCGCTTTACTGGAGCCCCTCTGCACAGGTACGCCTAATTGGCAGATACTCAGATTCATTCCCCTTCGGCATGGGAACCAGACAGGGGTGTCCACTCTCCCCTCTCCTCTTCGCGGTGGCCATCGAGACATTGGCAGTGGCACTGAGATCGAATACTGACATCAAGGGGTAACCTGTGGGCCACAGGAACACAAATGCGCACTATACGCTGACGACCTCTTGCTCTTCGTCACATCTTCCCTAATATCCACCCAAATTATACTTAAGACACTACGGGTCTTCAGTGAGATTTCTGGATTGCAGGTTAATTTGGGTAAATCTCTAGCTATGAATATCTCCGTCCCCCCGGATTTGCTTAAACAGCTTTCCAGTAATTTTACCTTCACTTGGGCTCCCTCGCAAATTCCATACCTAGGAATCAAATTAACGCCCAAAATTAACGACCTGTTTAAGGCAAACTACCCTCCTATGATCCTTAGATGTAAAGGGGATATTGAGCGAAGGGGCCAAGTGTGGGTTGTCTTGGTTGGGTAGAGTGAATGCGGTTAAAATGACCCTTCTTCCACGTCTTCTGTATTTATTCCGCACTCTCCCAATCCCGGTGAAGAAACATTTCCTCAGCAAATTTCAATCGGAGATTGTCCGATTTGTCTGGGGGGAAAAGGGGTATAGGTGTCCCTCGGGCATACTCTTTCGCTTAAAAATGCAGTGTGGTCTGGGGCTTCCTAACCTATGGGGGTACTATCAAGCGGCTCAGCTGACACAAATGTTGACGGTTTTCTCTGAGGGACCTAAACCTGATTGGCTCGCAATGGAACGACAAGCTATCCCGTTAAACACCATTGATTACATTTTGGGGTGTGACCCCAAACGCAGACCAGCCATTTTGTCTCCCACTCTATCCCACTCCGTACCCCTCTGCTCCAAACTATTTTCCCTTTGCACCCTGATTTCCCCCCTGAAACCTCTAACGCATTTATTTCATAATCCCGACTTCCCACCAGGGTTGGATATCAGGGCATTTCGTTGGTGGACGGATAAGGGCCTATACAGGATAGGACACTTTCTCTCCCTGGTGGGCACGCTTTTCCTTTCACACTACAGGAAAAAACTGGACATGCCCAATGATGAACTCTTTAGGTTCTCCCAAATTTCCCACTTTCTCCATTCTATTTGGACGAATAAGTCGGTGCCCCCCAATATAACTCCTTACGAACACTGGTGTGCAAACACAATGGATCAGAGGGGTGGAATTTCCTTGATATATATAGCTCTGATGTCTCAGACAGATAAGCCATCTTATGCACAGGCCTGGGAGGTGGACTTGAACACCTCATGGAGCACTGCGGTATGGTACAGCGCATCGAATCGAGCGTATAAAGGTACTCTTAATATATGTCTCATAGAAGCAAGTCTTAAACTGATTCTTAGGTGATATTACGTTCCTTCCAGGCTGGCGAGAATGTTTCCAGGGACCTCTCCACAATGTTTTCGGGGATGCGAGCTGGAGGGCACCATGTTCCACACGTGGTGGTCCTGCCCCCGCATTAGATCCTTCTGGAAGAGGGTTTTTCACACCATCGGATCTTTGCTGGGGGCAGTGGTACCTCCGCAGCCTAATGTGGCGCTGCTGAACCAGTGTATCCCTGGCCTTTCTAAACAATCCCAGATCTTATTGTTTTTCATATTGTTGGGGGCTAAAATGACCATAGCCAAGTCGTGGAAGAAACCTTCAGTTTCCTTCCTGGTATTTAGGAGAAAAGTCTCCTGGATAATGTTGCAGGAGTAAATCGTTGCTAAATGGGCAGACCAATCGGAAAAATTCAGATCCACATGGGAACCCTGGGCTACCAACTGCAATGTGTCTCTCCTACCTGGGCTCCAGCCTGGAAGCGGGATCACTCCAATCCATTCTTGACTGCGTCTCTCTGACCCTCTTCTCTTTCTCTCCATCCTACGTTTCTCTCTCTCTTTTCTCCTCTTGCACCTCTCTTGGTGTTATGTAGTGTTGTCGTGATTATTAGGTTGTTTTGTGACATGCTCTAATGTTTGCTGCTTGCTCTGATGCAGGCAGACTTCCTTCTCCATGTAGGATGAGCGCTGCTGATCATTGCGGCGCGGGGCTCAGTGGCCTTGAATCCTGGGACGTAGTGTGACCCCTTTAGGGGCGTCCGGGGAGCCGAGAGTTGCGGGACCTGCGTGGCTGTATTATATTAGTCTGATTATCTTGGTAGCGTTCACAGGGTTGGTTTTACCATCACTGGTGTTATAGATTGGATGATTTAGTTTGCTATGTTAGCATGTCCTATGGGAGAATGATTTACTAGCTCTGTTACTCTGGATGGACTTGGCTCAGTACTTTCATGTGTCATTGTCTTCTGCCATTTTGTTATGGAAACATTTTTCAATAAAAATGTTTAAATATAAAAAAAAAAAACATGTAGCCAAGTATGATACCGGTATAAAAATGTGTACAACGATGCCACTGCTGATTCCAGATGAGGAGAGGTTAACATCAGTCCGTCAGCATGTAGATGTCCCGTGAAGGGAACTATCTCAACTCCCAGTGGATGGTTGTAGAATCCCAGGTTGATAGAGGAAAGTGATAGAGGGAAGTGTAACAGCCCTTGCGTGTGGCAGATAGTAAGGTCCCGCCGGCATGCAGATAAGAAGGCACAGCAAAGGAGCCCTTCAGATGGACACGACAAGCCCCGCCGGTGTCTGTGACGTCACCGGATCTCCGACGGAACTCCCGCAAGCCGGCGGAGAGGTGAGTACCAATCAAAAGAATTTTGATCGATCAAAAAAATTAAAGATTAATCGATTAATTAATAGTTAATTTCCACAGCCCTAATATAGATAGAAGATTCGACATGACGCTGACAATAGCAATGTGTGTCTATCGAATCTGCGGTCGAATGTGCCTAACCTTAACTCTATTAGTCCAAGATTATTCTACAGAGGAAAGATTCAACATAGAGAGAAAAGATTCAACATTATAGAGACAGTGTTGGGGTAGACCATTCGACATTTCTGGTCAAATGCTCGGCCCATAGGCTATAGAAGAATTTGAATGTTGGTTGACTAGTAATAATAATTTATAAATATAATTATCACTAGTGTCATACAACATTAGAATTCTTCTATAGCTTCTAGGTGGAACATTCGTCCAGAAATGTACAATTGTGGTGTCGTACAGTTTAGCTGCTCCGTCAAATCTTCTTAGAACATTCGACGGACACCATAAGCCTTCAATGACAGATTCGACCTTAATTAATTTGAATTTTCGGACTAATGCATTTTTTAACACAACAAAATAAATAAAAACTAATTTTGGGAGTAACTAAATTAATAAATTTTTCTGACGAAAAAGAAATTCCGAAACTAAGTATTTCAGTGTGTCTAGTAAAAAACACTTTAACAATCATAATATTTGTCATGACAAAATACATTTAAATAATCTCCCTTGCCAGCTCAGTTCTCCTGCAGGTGTCAGGAAATAATCAGCAAAATATTCCCTGTTGTTGAACGCTTGTGTTGGACCACGCACAGTAGGCCATTCCACAGGAGCTAAATCATGACCCAGCGTGTCCTCAAAATTAACACCATCATATTCTCTTACCACATTATGTAAAACACATGCAGCCTTAGCAACCCTACACGCATCTTTGATTTTTAAATTGACGGGCTTGTGCATAATTTGCCATTTATTGGCAAGAATTCCAAGCGGACACTCCACAAGGTGCTGAGCCCTGAAGAGACGATAAATACAAATTTAAATAGTAGAAATGCAGCTCTTAAATGTCCATAAAAGCAAAGAAAACATCCATCAATCCACAGAGGCACCCGATAGATGAATGAACCTTGACTAAAAAGATGTACAGTGATCTTCCACCAACACCACAGTAAGCCAAGCCTATTAGCCTTACAACTGGACCACTAGATTATAGGTGGTCAAAAATGCCCAAACATCAATCCACCACAGACTGCTTCAGCATATATCCTGGCATCACTACTCATGTTGAAAGGTGTAAAAACAAAACCACTTCATGGTGTAGTACAGGAATATGCAATTAGCGGACCTCCAGCTGTTGCAGAACTACAATTCCCATGAGGCAAAGCAAGACTCAGACATCCACAAGCATGAACCCAGAGGCAGAGGCATGATGGGACTTGTAGTTTTGCAACAGCTGGAGGTCCGCTAATTGCTATCACTGGTGTAGTATATCAAAACTATTTGAATTTATTAAAACCATATCTATATACTCACACAGTAGTAGATATGAACAGTAGAGTTGAGCGGACACCTGGATGTTCGGGTTCGGTTCCGAACCCGAACTTAAAAAAAAAGTTCGGGTTCGGGAACCCGAACCCGAACCCGAACTCCGAACCCCATTGTAGTCAATGGGACACAGACTTTTAGAAAAAAAAATGCGCGGAGGTCCCCGCAAATTCAATAACCAGACCCTTTAGGTCTGGTATGGATATTAAGGGGAACCCCGCCGTCAATTTAAAACAAAAATGACGTGCGGTTCCCCCTAAATATCCATAACCAGACCCGTTATCCGAGCACGTTGACCTGGCCGGCCGCAGAAAAGAGGGGGGGACAGAGTGCGGCCCCCCCTCTCCTGAACCGCACCAGGCCACATGCCCTCAACATGGGGAGGATGTGGCCAAGAGGGCATGTGGCCTGGTGCGGTTCAGGAGAGGGGGGGCCGCACTCTGTCCCCCCCTCTTTTCTGCGGCCGGCCAGGTCAACGTGCTCGGATAACGGGTCTGGTTATGGATATTTAGGGGGAGCCGCACGTCATTTTTGTTTTAAATTGACGGCAGGGTTCCCCTTAATATCCATACCAGACCTGAAGGGTCTGGTTATGGATATTTAGGGGGAAACGCACGTCATTTTTTTTTTAATTGACGGCGGGGTTCCCCTTAATATCCATACCAGACCTAAAGGGTCTGGTTATTGAATTTGCGGGGACCTCCGCGCATTTTTTTTCCCGAACTCCGATCCCGGACCCGAACTTTTTCCAATTATTCGGGTTCGGGTCCGGGTTCGGGAAAAACCCAAAGTCCGTACCGAACCCGAACTTTAAAGTTCGGGTTCGCTCAACCCTAATAAACAGGCATGTCATATGAAAAGTTCCTGAAGGTTTTAAACTAACAAGATGGCCACGGTCCTTGTACACAGCGATGCCACACATCCAAAAACTACACCCTACGTGGCGTTTCATGGTATCCAACGTCATCAGGAACTTTTCATATGACATGCCTGTTTATATTGACATACATGCCTATTGACATACAGTAAATTACAGAACTGTGCATGTTAACTTATTTTTTTTTTGTTTTTGTTTTAATACAGCCGTTTTATTTATAGGAATGTTGTTCTTAAAGTCTTTTTGAAGTAAAAGTTCAGCATGTAGCAGAATGTTTGTGAAAATACACATACAAGTAGAAGCTGACATGTTTTTTGTCTTCTTTGCTGTTTAGCTATTATATATTTGTAGCCAAGTCCCGGGCCTCTTCAGGCCTAATGGTGACCTCCAGAGTTCTATACCTTTCACACTGGGGCGCAGGTCGCTATTTTTAGCCGCGCTTTACTGTCAATTGCGCGCCGCTATTCGGCCGCTAGAGGAGCACTTTTAAGCCCTGCTATCGGCCGTAAAAACGGTTAAAACCACCCTCGGGGCTTTCACATTGGAGAGACAGCAGTGGCTCTTTCAGGGCACTTTGCAGGCGCTGTTTTTTGTGTTATAGCGCCTGCAAAGCACCTCAGTGTGAAAGGAGTCTTTGGGACAACTGACATCCTTCTGTGTAGGGTGGGTTATGAGGCATGGTGGTGCAATGCAAGGTAGATTAATGTGTGCCAGACACTTCTTGAATGCGAAGAGATTTATTGTCTCTAATGCCGCATACACACACGATCAGATTTTCTGTCGGAAAAACCTTGGATGGTTATTCAGACGGAATTCCGCTCAAGCTTGGCTTGCATACACACAGTCACACAAAAGTTCTCGGAACTTTCGTCCGTCAAGAACGCAGTGACGTGCAACACTACGACGAGCCAAGAAAATGAAGTGCAATGCTTTCGAGCGTGTTGAGATTGCACGCATATATATGCACAGGTATATAAATGGCAGCAACAAGTTGTCTTTGAAATGTTTCATTTCACCAAAATAATTTTTTGAGGGTAATTGATGTGAGTCGTAATGGAAGTTTGCTATTTTGGAATTGTGTTCTTAATAAATTGCCTTTATGTTGTATGGAACAAAATAGTTAATTATTCACCATTATCTACATTGTGCTAATATACTTACCTAGATGGCTACAGCAGTTCCTCTTTAACTTCATATTGGATAATTTGTATTGCATACAATCTTTATTTTGTTTTGATGCAGATTTCACACTCTCAAGTTTAGGGAATCGATGCTACTCTGTGTATTCTGACAGCACCGACTCCTCTGCTCTGCAAATACCATCATGTTCACAAAAAAAATGACCTAAGGGTGACGGAATTCTATCGGAGCTTGGAGAGTATTACAGTTCAATTATATTTGTGTATCTGTTACATATTTACGCTATGTTGTGTTTTGTTTGTTTTTTGTTTTGTTACAGTATGCTTTTTAACTGATCATTGCATGTGTGAAATTATCTATGTTATGTCTTTAATAAACGTCTTTTATTCTATGCTAGTGGTGTTGCTGCCTTTAAAATCCCACCAAGGGGGGTCTTTCCTTTTTCCTACGCAACAGGGATGTGGCAGCAATCCACTATTTTCTGAAATAGTGAAACATATTGATATATCTCTCACCCTAATTCCTAGTATCCACTACAATGCTTACCCTCTTATACGCTCTAATCTTTCTACACCAAACATGAGCTTGGAAATGTTCTAACCAACCTCTATGCTAACCCTAGTACAGTGGAACCTTGGATTGCGAGTAACGTGGTTAAAGAGTAGGGATGAGCCGAACACCCCCCTGTTCGGTTCGCACCAGAACTTGCGAACACACCAAACGTTCGTGTGAACTTTAGAACCCTGTGGTACTCGAACATTTGAAATCTAAAGTGCTAATTTTAAAGTCAAATATGCAAGTTATTGTCCTAAAAAGTGTTTGGGGACCTGGGTCCTGCACCAGGGGACATGTATCAATGCAAAAAAAAGTTTTAAAAACTGCAGTTTTTTTGGGAGCAGTGAATTTAATAATGCTAAAAGTGAAACAATAAAAGTGAAATATTACTTTAAATTTGGGGGGGGGGGGGTGTTTCCAGTACTTAGAACTGTCACTGCACAAAGTGTAATTTCTGAAAGAAAAAAGTCATTTAAAACCGGACTTGCGGCTATAATGAATTGTCGGCTACCATCAATTCAGAGAGGATTCATTCATAAAAAATAAAAAAATTGCGTGGGGGTCCCCCCAAATTCAATTACCAGGCCCTTCAGGTCTGGTATGAATATTAAGGGGAATCCCACCGTCAATTTAAAAAAAATTACGTGGGGTTCCCCCCAAATATCCATTCCAGACCCTTTAGGTCTGGTGTGGATTTTAAGGGGAACTCCACCACAATTTTTTTTTTTTAAATGGCGTGGAGTTCCCCCAAAAATCCACACCAGACCCTTTATCCGAGCACGTTAACCTGGCCGGCCGCAGAAAAGAGGGGGGACAGAGTGCGCCCCCCCCTCTCCTGAACCGTACCAGGCCACATGCCCTCAACATGGGGAGGATGTCCCCATGTTGATGGGGACAAGGGCCTCATCCCCACAACCCTTGCCGGTGGTTGTGGGGGTCTGCGAGCGGGGGGCTTATCAGAATCTGGAAGACCCCTTTAACAAAGGGGACCCCCAGATCCTACCCCCCCTATGTGAATTGGTAATGGAGTACATTGTACCTCTACCATTTCACAAAGGAAGTGTAAATAATTATAAAAAACACACACACACCATAGAAAAAAGTCCATTATTAATAAAAAAAATTCAGAGGGTCCAATCAATAGTAAAGACAGCTCTGCAATCACTATATCAGTTATGACTATAAGGCCTCATGCACACATGATGTTTTTGGACGTTTTTACAGCAGCTGTTTTTAGCAGTAGACGTTTTTTTCTACAGTCAATAAACTCTCCATCATGTTATCCTATGTGTCCATGCACACATAGGCTGTTATCAGCAGTTTTGGGCAGTGGCGTTTTTGAGCAGCAAAAAAAAAAAAAAACTAGTAGGTTCTGAGAAACGTTGTTCACCTGTAAAAACACTCTAACGCTGATAAATGCTGATAAACGTCAATAAACGCTCAAAAACGTCACTCTCCAGCGTTTTTTAACGTTTTTGATCCATTGAAAAAAAAAATCTTCAACCAAAAAACACTAACGCGGAAAAATGCTAAAAAACGCGAATAAACGCTAAAAAACTCTATTGAAAAAACATAGAAAAAAGCTGAAAAAAGTTGAAAAACTCACTGCAAAGCTACTGGCGTTTTTATAATGTTATTTTAACGTCCAGTGTGCATGAGGCCTAAAAGTCTTCAATCTGCAGGTGAATACTGCCAATCTCAGTCTGCAAGTGGGATCTGCAGTTATGAATGTTTAATAGTGTGCTGTAATTGTCAGATACAAAAAGTTTACATAGTTACATGATAGATAAGGTTGGAAAAAGAAACGGGTCAATCCAGTTTAATCTATGAGTGTGTGTGTGTGTGAGTTTGAGTGTTCTGGGAATATACATAATACACAGTATATGCAGTATGCTCTACCTATTGAGGAAGGCACCTAGAAGTTTTTTGAACCTGTCAACACTCTTTATTGATACCACTACCTGGGTAAGGGAGTTCCACATGCTGCTCTAACTGTAGTGTACCCTCTGCGCAGTTTCAGATTAAACCGTCTTTCCTTGAACCTCAAATTATGGGCACATGTCCTAATCAAAGACCTTAGATTTACCAGTTTGTTATCATCATTCTTCATAGCAAAGGCCCTCCAGCCCAATCCCAATGGTGACCAAAATATACTCAAGATGGTCCAGAACTAGGCATGGGCCAAACACCCATGCCTAGTTCTGCCTAGAACTCCCAAGGAGAGGAAAAGTTTCAACCTGAACGGTGAACCCCATTAAAGTTTATGGGAGCCGAACAGGAAAAATCAAAAGTGCCCATTTTGAAAGCTTATATGCAAGTAATTGGCCGTAAAAAGAGTATGGGGTCCAGGTATTGCCCTGGGGGACATGTATCAATGCAACATTTTAAAATGTTTTTTTTTTTTTTTTTTTCAGGAACAGTGATTTTGAATATGCTTAACCTGGCCAAAGACCAGTCCACTTTTTGACAATTGTGCGGTCGAGCGACGTGGCTCCCAAACACATTGACGTGCTTTTTTTCCCCACAAATAGAGCTTTCATTTTGGTGGTATAAACAAAAATAGAGCAACTATTTTGAAAAAATTCAATATTTTTTACTTTTTGCTATAATAAATGTGACCAGAATATATATAAAAAAAACTGTTTAGTGCCCTTAAACCCGGCACTGGGGCTGCAGGCTTTGCTAGGAATCGATGTCTCTCCCACCTCCGTGGGGGGATGCGTGCCACCGGCCGTTGACACTAACCAGATGATCCAGAAGTGACGAGGGGCATAGTACACGTGACCAGGTACCGCCGCCGACATACCATTTGTATGGCCATATGAAATGTACCGCCACCGACATACTTTCGTGTGGCTTACGTCTTCAGGCCCCCTGAAGATGTAAGCCACACGAAACATACGTTAGCGGGGGGTACCTGGTCACGTGTACTATGCCCCGCATCACTTCCGGATTATCTGGTTAGTGTCAACGGCCGGTGTAACGCACACCACCACAGAGGTGGGAGAGCCAGCGATTCCTAGCAAAGCCTGTAGACCCAGTGCCGGGTTTAAGGGCACTTTTTATGAGTAGCCATTTGGCTGATGTTTTTATACCATGTTTTAATAAAATAGCGTTGCACTATGGAAACCTTCTGTTTGTATTACATGTCCTATCCATAATACTACTAGGGTGAAGTACCATACAAGCTCCTGTCCACATAAATGTCTGCAGGCATTACCCTACTCAAGCGCATCTGACTATCTTTTTAATTAAAGAGGTCAAGTAGCTCTGGTAAGCACAATTCATATCCTGTGCACTTTGGGTGTTATCGAAGGAAGGAAGGAATTTCTATTGCATGATTGGAGAAGTCATTGGAGCACAGCGAGATTTTCTATTTTATTATCGGATTTGAAGCACTTTATTTCAACAATATTTTGCACAGTTGGGACTACAACCGTTGTTGTTCATCACAATTATGGACTTACATATATTTATTTTTTATTCTATGCTTATGCCTGGTGGTTTGTATTTTTCTAAATATTGTGCACTAGTTTATTTGCACTATTAGAGCCCCCTAACAACTCTTTATGTAAATACAATTGCCTCCACACCTATAGACATTAGTTTGTAAATTAAGCATGTGTGGAACACAATGTCAAGTCAAGTTTGCTTTGGCAAAATCCAAAAACATTGGGCCAGATCCACAGAAGAATTACACCGACGTTAGTACGCCGTCGGATCTTAGGTGCAATTTTTCGGCGGCCGCTCGGTGGCGTTTCCGTCGAATTCCACGTCGAGTATGCAAATTAGCTATTTACGGCGATCCACGAGCGTACGTCCGGCCGGCGCATTTTTTTACGTTGTTTGCGTTCGGCTTTTTCTGGCGTATAGTTAAACCTGCTATTATGAGGCGTACTCAATGTTAAGTATGGCCGTCGTTCCCGCCTCGCATTTTGAATTTTTTTACGTCGTTTGCGTAAGTCGTTTGCAAATAGGGATTTGCGTAGAATGACGTCACCTTCCTAAACATTGGCTTGTTCCGGTTTCATTTCGAGCATGAGCACTGGGATACCCCCACGGACGGCGCATGCGCAGTAAAAAAAAAAAAACGTTGTTTACGTCGGGTCACAACGTATTTACATAAAACATGCCCCCATCACAGATATTTGAATGCCGCGCCATTACGCTGCCAAAGATACACTACGCCGCCGTAACTTACGGCGCGCATTCTTTGTGGATTTAAAAAAAAAAATAAGTTACGGCAGCGTAGGGTATCTTAGATACGCTGCGCCCGGCAGAGAGAAGCGCCAAGGTACGTGGATCTGCCCCATTATGTCTACTGCCTTCCTTCTATCCAACTACTGCCTACTTCTTCACAGAATGCTTCACAGAATGCCAACAGGTTGCTCTGGTTGCCCCTCACAAATCCATGTAGGTTGTTACTTATAATACCATTTTCTCTGACAACTTTTTTCCAGTATAGTCCCTCAGCATCCCCTCAAACACCTAACACACTATTGATGTTAGTCTGACTGATCTGTAGTTTTATTGTATAGCTCTAGACCCTTATTTGAATATTGGTACAAGACTTTATCTCCACCAATTGGCACAATTCCAGTCAGTTAAATGTCTTTAAAAAACTGGAATAGCACCTTGGCTATCCCTGAGCTAAACTCACTGTGGTCTCACGGGTGTAAACTATCAGGTCCTGGCAATTGTATTACATTTTGTTTTTAAAGCTATACTATAGTGATATTAGCTCTACTGTTTTGTCCAAATTTTTCCTGCATAAACTGAAGGGAAAAAAAATGCATTTAGCATGTTTGTCCTTTCCCTGTCATTTGTGATTAAATGCCTGTTTTTATCCTTCATGGGGCCTACTTGGCTCAGATTAAGCCACAAAGTTTTAACTTGTCTTCACTTATATGGAATGCACGTGAGAATGCCACTGTTTAAAACATCAATAAACATTCCCACTTCTCTGAACTTTGTGTTGAGAATATTCGGTCCCATTTAGTATTTCACATTAGGAAGTACAGTTTATTGAAGTTTTTTTTGTTTTTATTCAGAGCTTCGTGGTATCCACATGTCTCTCTTATCAGTAGCTTACAGCGTGTCAATCCTAATCTCACTATAATCACTTTTGCTAAATTGTCCCTAATTTTCACATCTGTATTTAGCTCTACATTATTCTAAATGTATTTATTCAACAGAACATTTTTTTTTCTAGTTGGGGCATCTAACATTTGACCCATGAAATTGTTAATATGTTCAAAAACTGGCAAGCCATAGTTGAGTATGCTGTACCATTTGTTCAATTAATATGTACCATAAATAACTGAAGGTCCAATTCATCCTGTTTCACATGTTGTTTTACCTGAGAAAATAAATTCATCTCTTCAACCTCCTTATGTTGTATAGCCTATAACAGGGTTTGACAAATTTGCTTGGAATCTAGGAGCCAGCTAAAAAAGTTAGGAGCCAGAAAACTTACCCCGTCCCGACGAGCTTGCATGCAGAAGCGAACACATACGTGAGCAGCGCCCGCATATGTAAACGGTGTTCAAACCACACATGTGAGGTATCGCCACGATTGGTAGAGCGAGAGCAATAATTCTAGCCCTAGCCCTTCTCTGTAACTCAAAACATGCAACCTGTAGATTTTTTTAAACATCGCCTATGAAGATTTTAAAGGGTAAAAGTTTGTCGGCATTCCACGAGCGGATGCAGTTTTGAAGCGTGACATGTTGGGTATGAATTTACTCGCCGTAACATTATCTTTCATAATATTAAAAAAAATGGGGATAACTTTACTGTTGTCTTATTTTTTAAATAAAAAAAGTGTATTTTTTTCCCAAAAAAAGTGCGCTTGTAAGACCGCTGCGCAAATACGGCGTGACATAAAGTATTGCAACGATCGCCATTTTATTCTCTAGAGTGTTAGGATAAAAAATATATATATAATGTTTGGGGGTTCTAAATAGAGGGAAGAAGATGACAGTGAAAATAGTGAAAAATGACATTAGAATTGCTGTTTAACTTGTAATGCTTAACTTGTAATACCAACGGCCACCACCTGATGGCGCCAGCTCACACATCTGGTGGTAATAACTTGTAATACCAACGGCTCACCACCAGATAGCGCCCACCTTCCAAGCCAAGTCGCCAGGACACCATTTCTAGTCGCCATGGCGACCTGGCGCCCGGGATTTGTCGAGCCCTGGCCTATAACATACTCCCATAATTAATTTACTACTTGTTGCATTTGTTTAAATCTCTGGCTAGAAAGACTCGGCTCTGACCATAAAAACTCTGCTTCGTCACATTACTCATTGTTGATAGCCTTTCACATACTCACTTTCAAAATGTTCTGGTTGTAAACCTTTAATTATACTCAGTGAGGTGACTAGCCTCAGATGATACACAGAGATGAAACAAATCCTCCTACATATGTTGTACCTGTTTATTTGCAGCCATATATCTTGTACATCCTTATAAAACTCAGAAATAAAATCAATTTTTCACAGACTCACAAAACAGGGGTCAGGGAGCTGCAGTAACTCTGTGTAGGAACTCTGAGAGCTGACAGGATAGGGAAACACACCCCTTCCAACAGCACAAATGAACTGAGCTTGTTAATCACAACTTATCAGAAGTGACTCATGCTGATAACAGAGAAACTAGGCAGCAGAGATAAATTACACTTAGGGCCAGATTCACAAAAGAGATACGACGGCGTATCTCCTGATACGCCGTCGTATCTCTGTTTCTAACTATGCGACTGATTCATAGAATCAGTTACGTATAGCTAGCCCTAAGATCCGACAGGTGTAATTGTTTTACACTGTCGGATCTTAGGATGCAATACCGCGGCCGCCGCTGGGTGGAGTTTGCGTCGTATTCCAGCGTCGGGTATGCAATTTAGCAGTTACGGCGGATCCACAACGGATTTTCGCGTTCGCTACGTCGTCCGTAGTCAAGTTTCCCGTCGCAATTTTAGTCGTTATTTGACATGCCCTAACTTTACACAGCAATCGTATTGCTGTATAAAGTATGGCCGTCGTTCCCGCGTCGAAATTTAAAAATTAACGTCGTTTGCGTAAGCCGTCCGGGAATACGGAATTACGCTACGCGCGTCGCCGTTCAAACAAATGACGTCACTGCGCGCAAAGCACGGCGGGAATTCCGAAACGGAGCATGCGCAGTAGGTCCGGCACGGGAGCGCGCCTAATATAAATGGCACACGGTGCGGCGGTGTAACGTATCTACGTTACGTTACGCCGCTGCACTTCTACCTGAATCTGGCCCTTAGTGCTTTAGAGAGAGGGAAGTAAACACTATAGAAATAGTGTATGTACTTCGTTCAGATTTTGATGTCTGAGGTTTACAGTACATTAATAAAGAATTGTCTTTATAGATTCTTTAACCACTTCAGCCCCGAAATATTTGCCTGGTTAATGACCGGGACATTTTTTGCGTCGCTTTTACTGACAAGTGCGCAGTCGTGCAATGCTGTGCCCAAACAAAATTTACGTCCTTTTTTCCCCACAAATAGAGCTTACTTTTGGTGGTATTTGATCACTTCTGCGGTTACATTTTTTGCTCTATAAACAAAAAGAAAATTTTGAAAAAAACACAATACTTTGTACTTTTTGCTATAATAAATATGCCCAAATTGTTTAAAAAAAAAAAAAAAAAATTTCCTCCGTTTAGGCTCATATGTATTCTACAAATTTTGGTAATAAAAATCGCAATAAGCCTATATTGATTGATTTGCGAAAAAGTTATAGCATCTACAAACTATGGGAAAGATTTATGGCATTTTTATGATATTCTTCTTCTTATTATTTTTTTACTAATAATGGCAGTGACCTGCGATTTTTATCGGGACTGCGAAATTATGGCAGACAGATCGGACACTTTTGACACATTTTTGGGACCATTGACATTTATACAGCGATCGGTGCTATTAAAATGCACTGATTACTGTGTAAATGTCACTGGCAGGGAAGGGGTTAACACTAGGGGGCGATCAAGGGGCTAACTGTGTTCCCTTGTGTGTGTTCTAACTGTAGGGGGATGGGAGTGACTAGAGGAGATGACAGATCGTTGTTCCTAGCTAGTAGGAACACACAATCTGTCTCTCCTCACAGAACAGGTCATCACAACTGCCAGCCACACGCAACGGGTCCCCTGCAGTGCGGCAGGCACACGCACGTGCCTGCTATCCCCGCTTAAAGGGCTGACGTACAGCTACGTCAGTAGTATAATGTCATCAGCTGGTCGGCAATCGGTTAATGAAAAGTTTTTGATTCTTTGAGTTGATTAATTTTTCTATCTTTTGTAAACAATTTAAGATAGCTTCATTGTAATTTTCTTTCAAGATCAAACCAATATTATTTTGAACCATTGTCAAGGAGCCCTTAAATCGTGTGGGGCCCATAGGATGGTGTCTATTCTACCTATTTGATAATGTGGAACTGTCTATAGTTGAAGATGGAGAATGTTCCCCAATGTGACTATAGACTGCCAAGTTGGAAGAAAATTCTTTGAGGGGAGGTGTGGATGAGAGGTATGTTAAGGTGGGGGTATAACATGTAACATTGTGCAAAAGGTGAATTTAGACTTTAAATCCACCCTTTGTTAGGAGCAATGTTGAAAAACAGTTTGCTCATCTGTTATCAATTTATCTTAAAATGAGAAATAAGGGAAGATTTCACTTGGAATCTGAAAACACGTTTACAATGGAGTAAAAAGGACAGGAATAAAATCAATTTTTTTTATTATTATCAATTATTTTTATCAATTACAAAAATTGGTATTATTTATTAAAACATGACTATGAAGAAAACGATTCTTACAGCCACTAGAAAGTAATAAAAATGTCCAATTCATGTAATAAAGATAAGGTAAGAGAAATTCTTGTTTCTGAAAGAAACAAAGACAGTCCATCTTTCAAAACATTTTGCTAATCAAAATGCTTGGTGGATAACAATGTTAATTAAGAGCCGGTTCACACACAGGTGGCATGACTTTGGGGGGCGACTCGGCAAGGCGATCTCAAGACGACTTAAGAGGCAACTTGCAAAATGACTTCTGTATTGAAGTCAATGCATGTCGCCCGAGTCGCCCCCAAAATCGAACAGGAAACTTTTTCTAAGTCGGAGCGACTTGCATCGCTCCTATTAGAACTGTTCCATTGAATAGAGTGGACCGTGACTTGTCAGGTGGCTGAGTCGCCTGACAGGTCGCCACCTGTGTGAACCAGCTCTAAAGAACAAATGTTTCATTCAGGAATGTATACATATATTGTTTATCTTTTCTGTATCCAAAGGCTATATAATAATACTTGTGAATAGAAGTAGATATATGAAACTGATTTTTTTTTTTTTTTTATGATATTTGCATTTGCAGTAATGCATACATTTTCATTTCATACTCAAATAAAATGTATAGTTTTTTGTTTTGTTTTTTAAACATATTTTTTCCTTTCATGTAGGAAAATCCTGGTAAACGGACCTGTTACATGAATGTTAGTAAGTTAAACTGCATTTGGCTGAGACTTTTCCAGAATATTTTATCATGCATGAAGATTATCTTTTCAACCATAAGGAGAAGAAGGCACAGAGAGTCAACAGCTTTTCCCTCTGGGAATCCCTGAGGAAACAAAGTAGACATTTCTTTCATTTCTCACTTGTACACATCAGAGGATGAGAAGTAGTTTAGGCTGACTGCCACGCTTTGTGTTCAGCCTGGCAAGGAAGTGGTAAAGTAGGCCTTTGCGATGAGAGTTCTACATTTACTTAAGAAGATGAATAATAGGTACAGCTTAGCATTATTTTTTTATATTTCTAATATCTATTATAATACTTGTGTCTATGACATAAAATAGAAAGTAGAAATAAACATGTTTTTTTATGCAACAAATCAATACACATTTTGTAGACAAATTAATATTTGACACATTAATGGTAAAGGTTTTGTGGTATATAAACATGCTTATGTCAAGTAAAATATATCTAAACTTTTAGGTTTTGCGTGTGGAGAAATGTTTAAAAAAAAAATCAAGCTTTTGAATGATGTCTGATCCCACTGGGGAGATTTACAGCCTCTGGTTGCCATTCTCAGTAAGACACAAATGGCCAGATTCAGAGAGAGTTACGCCGGCGTATCAGTAGATACGCCGACGTAACTCGGAATCAGCGCCATCGTAAGTTTAAGTGTATGCTCAAACTGAGATACACTTAAACCTATCTAAGATACGACGGCCTGCGCCGTCGTATCTTAGGGTGCAATATTTACTCCGGCCGCTAGGTGGCGTTTCCGTTGTGTTCGGCGTAGAATATGTAAAAGCCTAGATACGCCGATTCACGAACATACTTGCACCCGTCGCAGTAAAGATACGCCGTTTACGTAAGGCGTTTTCCGGCGTAAAGTTATTCCAACAAATAGCTGGTCTAGTTAATGTTAAGTATGGCCGTATTTTCCGCGTCAAAATTTGAAATGTTTACGTCGTTCGCGTAAGTCGTCCGTGAATGGGGCTGGACGTCATTTAAGTTCACTTCGAAACCAATACATCCTTGCGGCGTACTTTGGAGCAATGCACACTGGGATATGTACACGAATGGTGCATGCGCCGCTCGTAAAAAACTTCAATTACGTCGGGTCACCAAACATTAAAATAAAACACACCCCCCATCCTCATTTGAATTATGCGCACTTACGCCGGCCCCAATTACGATACACCGCCGTAAGTTAGGAGGCAAGTGCTTTGTGAATACAGTACTTGCCTCTCTGACTTAAGGCGGTGTAGCGTAAATACGATATGCTACGCCCCGCCTTAAAGTGCAAAAAAGTCCATACAAGTAATTTATGGACTTATATGGACTTATTTGCACTTTTTTTAAGTCACATTTCTTGAACACATTTGTAATTAGTTGTTTTCACTAATTCTTGTATGATTGGGGGTCTCAGTCCTGCTGATTTCACTTGTTATTATTGATTTTAAGCACTGCACTGTATTTATATTTATGGATGAGTATATAGATGTGTATAACAGTTCCTGCACTAATGGATGGGTAACTTGTAAAAAAAATGCCATTTGAATATGTGTGTGAACACTATAAGTAAGGGATGCTGCTCTCAAAGTGTATGTGCCTTTAAATGTGTGATTAGCACGAGGTAGCGCTCTGATTCTGATCACACTGTACTTATATTATCTGGTTAGCACATTTGCTGATACTTTGGCACATGCGCAGATCAAACAAAAAGTCCTGTACCTAGTTAGAGGCTAGGTAGAGTGAGAAAGCTGGAAGTGCTGCCCTGAAGCATTAAAAAAAAGTGAAAGTAAAAAAAATATATATATACCGGTATTAATTATATCTAATTTTGGGAGGGGGCTGGAGCCAGATACAAACAATTATTTTTTACGTAATTACAAAGTTATTGATGAATAAACAGGTCCATAGCAGAAGTGCAACAACTGCTCTGGTCCATAGAAGGTATACTAAGAGGGGAAGTGGTTAAAGGGTTTGTGAACCCATTTGTAAACGTCTATGCCAGCCCCTCTATTAAAGGCTGGCATGGCACACTGTGTTAAGCATTTTTTAAAACAAATGTTGTAAATACCGATATTTTGCTGTCTTCAGGACGTTCACATGACTCGCCACTGCTTTCCAGCTCCGACGGATGGCTTCTGAGGGAGGGGCCGTGATCTCCCTCTGATGTCAGCCAGGGAGATCAAGTGACCACTCCTCTCCTCCACAGAATCCCCGTCTCATAGCTGTAAAGCGGCCGCGAGTCACATGACCAGCCTGAAGACAGCTAAAAATTGGTATTTACAACACTGGTTTAAAAAATGCTTTGCACAGTGTACTATAGCAGCCTCTAATAGAGGGGCAGGCAGTGACAATTATAGGTTTATTTATTTTTTATAATAGCAGCGGGGGGCTGAGCGGAGACAGGCAGAGAGGGGTGAAGGGGGAGAGCAGAGGGGACAGCAGCCTATCACTGAGGGAGGCACTTTGACCACAGTGATCAGGGCAGAGCTGCCCTGGTTATCGTGGTCTGATTAGAGAGGGCATACAGGAAATGGTAAGTTTAGAGGTTTTTTTGACAGTTTAGAGGTGGACAGATTACATAGCACAAATGTTGTGCTATGTAATCTGCTTTAAGGGATCAGGATATGAATTTTCTTTTTTGTTGGGATAACAAATGGTTTAATCTCTCATTGCTTCTTACATACCATTGCTTCCGAGATTCACATAAGCAGGAAGTCAACAGAAAAATATTAGGCCACAAAGCTTTAGTCAACACAAACCTTAGGCCCCATACACACGAGAGGATTTATCCGCAGATACGGTCCAGCGGACCGTTTCCACGGATAAATCCTCTCAAAGATTTCCGCTGATTTCGATGGGATGGAGTGTACACACCATCGCATTGAAATCCGCGCGGAAATCCTCTGCCGATGACGTGTCGCGCCGTCGCCGCGATTATGACGCGGCGACGGGCGCGACGCTGTCATATAAGGAATTCCACGCATGCGTCAAATCATTACGACGCGTGCGGGGAATCCCTTTGGACGAATGGATCCGGTAAGTCTGTACAGACGAGCGGATCCATCCGTTGGAATGGATTCCAGCAGATGGATATGTTGTGCAGCACAACAAATATCCGATCTGCTGGAATCCATCCCAGAGGAGATTTCTCCGCGGAAACAGATCCGCTGGCGTGTACACACCATAGGATCTATCCGCAGAAACCCATTTGCTGGGATTTATCTGCGGATGGATTCTATCGTGTGTACGGGGCCTTACAGTTAGGATCCAGGGAAATTTGGGGTATCTGTTACTCTACAAGACAGCACAAATACATTTCTGACACATCACAATATGCAACAATAGCATGTTTTTTTCAAACATATGTGTATTTTGCAGGTAGAAAGCAATTCTTGAGCTGAAGTCTAGTGACTTTATCTAGGCTAAGATAATGACATCAGTCTGACACATACAAAAATAAGCATTACTTGCCCCCTGTCCCCAGAAAATCCAGCTGTAGCATTGTAACTTTGTAGTAAATTACAAAGTGACAAGATGAAAGCCTGTAGCAGGGGGATTTCTGTGTCAGACATTTCTAAACACAGACATACATGGCACATACTCCAGGATTTACATTGTAGTATCAGTCAGCATCTCAGTCCAGGAAGTAGGTACTGACCATGAATACTGTCTTAACTGTTTACAAATCCTGAAGGGAAAAGAAAATTAAGGCATTGTCAGGGTAAATAATAATAGTAATAAATGTGATCAGCGCAACTTTTTAACCACTTGACCACTGGGCAATTAAACCCCCTTCCTAACCAGATCAATTTTCAGCTTTCAGTGCTCTCACAATTTGAATGACAATTACTCAGTCATGTAACACTGTACCCATATGAAATGTGTGTCCTTTTTTTCACACAAATAAAGCTTTCTTTTGGTGGTATTTGATCACCCCTGGGTTTTTTATTTTTTTGCGCTATAAAAGAAAAAAGACGGAAAACTCTGTAAAAATAAATAAATGTTTCTCGTTTCTGTCATATTAGCAGGTTATTTCTCACACAGCATATGCATACCACAAATTACACCCCAAAACACACTCTTCTATTACTCCTGAGCAGGGCCGCCATCAGGGGGGTACAGGCAGTACACCTGTAAGGGGCCCGGAGGTCCCCAGGGGCCCGGATGGCAACCCCCTTTAAAAAATATATATATATATTTTTTTTAAGGGGTCGGGGGTCTACAGGGGCCCGGAGGCCCCCAGGGCCCCAGAGGCCCCCAGGGCCCCAGATGGCAAGATCCATTTTTTTTAATTTATTTTTTATTAAAAAAATATATATTTTTTAATATATTTTTATTTTATTTTTTATGAAAGGGTCAATTTTTTTTTTAGAGGTCTGGAGGTCCCCAGGGCCCCGTATGACAACTCCCCTTTTTTATATTATATATATTTATATATTTATTGCTATTATTATTATTATTAAAGGGCCCAGAGGTCCCCAGCCCCCCAGATGGCAACCCCCCCTTTTTCATACTGAATATATATATTTTTTTTCTTATATTATTTGATTTCTTTTTTTTTCTTTTTTTTATATATATATATATATATATGTATATATATATATTTTTTTTTAATTAAAGGGCTCAGAGGTCCCCAGGGCCCTGGATGGCAACCCCCCTTTTTTTTATAAATGTTTATTTAATTTTTTTTTATATATTTTTTTTATTTATTTTTTATTAAAGGGCCCAGAGGTCCCCAGGGCCCTGGATGGCAACCCCCCTTTTTTTTCTTTTTTATAAATGTTTAATTTTATTTGTTTTATACATTTTTTTTATTAAAGGGCCCAGAGGTTTCTTTTTTATTATTATTATTAAAGGGCCCAGAGGTCCCGGATAGCAACCCCCCTTTTTTTGTAATTTCTTTTTATTAAAAAAAAATTCTTAAAGAGCCCAGAGGTCCCCAGGGCCCCAGATGGCAACCCCCCTTTTAAAAAAAAATATATATATATATTTTTTTCTTTTTATTAAAGGGCCCAGAGGTACCCAGGGCGCCGGATGGCTACCCCCTTTTTTTATATTTTTCTTTGTTTTTTTTTAAAAAGCCCCCCCGCTTCTCAACTTCAGGCGGCAGCACCCTCCCCCCCCCCCGGTTCTCTGCTCCAGGGGACCCATGCCTGAAGCTGTGTAAGGGGCCCCATAATTCCTGATGGCGGCCCTGCTCCTGAGTATGGCGATACCACATGTGTGAGACTTTTACACAGCGTGGCCACATAGAGAGGCCCAACATGCAGGGAGCACCATCAGGCGTTCTGGAGCACCCAGGCCAATTCTGACATTTCTCTCTTACATGTAAATATCATCATTTATTTGCTAGAAAATTACATAGAACCCCAAAACATTATATATGCTTTTTTAGCAAAGACCCTAGAGAATACAATGGCGGTCATTACTTTTTATCTCGCACGGGATTTGCGCAGGAATTTTTCGAACGTGTTTTTAAAAAAAAGTTTTGTGCTTAAAAAAAAAACACAAAACAGTAAAGTTAGCCCAATGTTTTTGCATGATATGAAAGATGAAGATAGGCCGTGTAAATAGATACCTAACATGTCACCCTTCAAAATTGCACACGCTCGTGGAATGGCGCCAAACTTCGCTACTTAAAAATCCCCATAGGCGACACTTTAAATATTTTTACTGGTTACATGTTTAGAGTTATAGAGGAGGTCCATAGACGTCCTCCCAGAATAACTCGACCCCGCTGTAGCCGTCTTTCGGCTATGGCACGGTCGTCAAGAGGTTAAATAAACTCCAAATAAATAAATATATATTTAAATGTGATAAAAAGTGACGCAAATGATAAAAGCGATAAAAAAAGTCCACAATGTCCAATGTGCAAAAAATTATTCTAAACAAAAGGTAATCTTGTGAACTGTGTGCCAAAATTAATGAGTTAATTCTTCTGTGTTGATTCTTTGTGACACTCACAATCACTCATTTTAAGAATATAGATGCCAACAGCTATTTATCTATGAACAGTTGCCATCATAAACCATGGCTTTATTACATCCCAAAGGGCCAACTTGTAAGGATTAGAAGGAACAGCACGAACGAAGATGACTTTATAACGCAAGCAACATTTATATGAAATAGATTCAAAGATAAAGAATACACTGAAGAATTCATAGCAAAACAGATCAACGATGTCAAAGCAATGGATAGAACAGTGATGTTACAAGGAAAGAATCCCCGACAATTCAATATGGAAGCCCTTTTCATAATTTTGGATTACAATATCCAACACAGGGAAATAGAAAAATTAATAAAGAGACATTGGCATATATTAAAAAGTGATAAACATCTGAACAGCATTCTTCCAAACAAACCAAACATAGGGCCAGATTCACGTAGAGCGGTGCATATTTAGATTGGCGTAACGCATGTCTATTATGTTACGGCGGCTCAATTTTGTGACGTAAGTCCCGTATCCACAGAGTATTTGCGCCCAAATTTGCGCCAGCGTAACGTAAATTCCGAGGCATAAGGTAATTGAAAGTGGGAAGGAAGTGGGCGTGCTCCATTGAAATGAGCCGTGACCCCATGCAAATGAAGGGCCGGCCGTACTGCGCATGCGCACACGATTATGCACCTCACTGGGCATGCTCAGAACTCGGTCCGGCGCAATCAGTGAGATAGGAACTAGGCCCGGCGTACTTAGTGAGATACGCCCTGTGTATAAATAGGCCCAAACAAACGCCCTTCCATTGCAAAAGTACATCCATGTGTTTCCCTTCCTGAAGCAAGGTGCTTTTGTTCTGTTGTTTGCGGCTGTTTGTTGGTTAGTGTAGTAATGTTAGTAAAGATTTATAGGAGTAGGAGATTGTATTAGCTGTTTGTTTTTTCTGAGTGTTTTTTGTGTTTGTTTTTTCTGTGTGATTTTTGTGTTTGTTTTTTCTATGTGATTTTTGGAGTCTGTATTAGCTGTTTGTTTGTGCTGTTTGATTTTGGTGTATTGTTTGTGCTGTTTGATTTCGGTGTCTGGTTTTTGCTGTCTGATCTTTGTGTCTGTTTGTTCTGTGTCTTTTAGTGTCTGTTTGTTCTGTCTGATTTTTGTGTCTGTTTGGTGCTGAGTGTTGTGTGGTGATATGGCACCAAAAAGGAGAAAGCTCAACTTCTCGGTTCGTGAGAAGCAAATACTTGCTAGGGCAATCACCCAACATGGGCGATTTTTGCATGGCCCTGAGAGCCAGGACATCACCCGGGCCAGGAAGAAGGAGATCCTCCAGCAGATTACTGATGAGATCAATGCGGGGGGGGGGGGGGGAGACGAGGACCGCCAATGGGATCGCAAAGAAGATCAATGATCTGAGGAGCCTGGTCTGTGATAAGCTGGCCAAGATTACTGCACATGCCAGGGGCACTGGCGGGGGACCACCTTGCACCATCAGGTGGACTGATGAGGAATGTGCAGTGGTCCAGTGCTTCCACAGCCAGCAAGTGGTGGGCCTGCCTGGCTTTGACTCCGATGAGGCCGTGAGGACAGGTAAGTTATTTTTTTATTTTCTATCTGGTGAGTAGCATGTGTGGGGGGGAGGGAATATGTGCCAAGTGTGTGGATCCTCCAACCTGTGTATGTTTTGTGTCATCCACAGATGGCCAGGAGAGTGCTGGGCCATCTGGCCAGTCTGCTCCATCCCCTGGACATCAGGCTGCTGAAGAGCCCTAAGAAAGGCAGGAGTTCTCAGGGCAGGGGAATGGCCACAACTCACCTCATGAGGAGGTTGAGGGGGAGGAGGATGAGGGGGGGAGGTTGAGGAGGATCAGATGGACATTGCCAGTGAGATACTTTGGCTTTTGGATGATGCTCCCCCTGTGGCTGGCAGCAGTCAGGCCTCCATCAGGGGTAGCCCCTCCCACTCCTCCCCCAACAGGGCTCACCCCCAAGGGTCTCTCTCTCCCCTATTCCCAGGCCCCAAGCCTCATCTGCAGGCAGGAAGGCCACCCAGAAGACCAGGGGGTGGCCGAGTTTCTGCCTGCAAATCTTAGGAGGGACCAGGCCCGTCAGACCCACCATCTGGGTCAGGTCACCCGGACTTTGGCCCAGATGGAGCACAGCCTGGTCTCCATAAAAGACTCCGTCAATGATGTGGGCACCAACTCATTGGCATACATAACTTGCCTTTGCGACCTGCAGACCACCACAGCAGGCATGGCTCTGGAGGTGAATGCCCTGACCCAGGCTGTCCAGGCCAATACCCAGGCTGTCCAGGCCAATACGGCAGCCCTCACTGTGGGCCTGAACAGAATAGCCGTGGCCTTGGAGGGCAGGCCAGCAGGTGGGCAGAGCCCAGGGGAGGCTCCTCCTTCCCCTGCTTCCCCCCCATGAGTCTCCCCTGAGGGCCCGTGGCCATGGCCGGCAAAGGCGTAGCTAACGCCGTCGGTAATTTTGGATGTTCTTTTGATTTTCTTTTTTTTTTGGGGGGGGATTTGTACTGTGATTATGATTTGTTTTATGTGTGTGAATGATGTATGAATGTGGGGGTGACATTCCTGTCAGAAAAGGAGTGTCACCCTCATTTTTGGTGGAGTAGGGATCCCCAGGACCAGGGAGAAGTGATTCCAGGTCCATGTGAATGGTGTATGAATGTACAGTGACATAATTGGAGCCTTGGCGGGGCGTTGCTGTTCCCTAGTACCGTGCGGTGTACTTCGGTCTAATCAGATTAGATGAGGATGTGGGGTGTGTGTGCTAGGGACCACAGTGGGTGTGCATGCATGCATTCTCGTTGTGCCATGATTAATGTGTGTGTTTACTGTGCAAAGATGCCTTCTGCGAGGCGTCTCCTGGCTGCTCTTCCCTCAGTAGACCGGGTAGAGTTGGTCAGTGGGGGAATGTCTGGTTCGGGGGTCAGGTCCTCACGTATGTAAATCTCCAGGCCCCTTCTCATGGCGAAGTTGTGCAGCATGCAACATGCACCGATGATCTGGCACACAAAGTTTGGGGAATACAACAGGGTACCCCCAGACTTATCCAGGCATCGGAAACGAGACTTCAGGAGGCCAAAGGTGCGTTCCACCACTGCACAGGTATGTATGTGTGCAGCATTGTAGTTTTCCTCTCCTGGGGTTTGGGGGTTCCGCAATGGAGTCATGAGATGGGGTCCAAGTGCATATGCAGAGTCACCTGGAAGGGAAAAGACAGGAGGATGTTAGTCATGCATGTGCCCCTCGTGATGTCTGCATCATGGGGGGGGGACAGTCATGCCTGACACCCATGTCACTCACCAACCAGCCAGCTGTCCTTGTACACGTTCTGTTCAAATTCTCTTGGGATGTTGCTTTGACGGAATATGTAGCTGTCATGGCTGGATCCTGGGTGTTTGGCACGTACGTGCCATATGAGGTATTGGACATTGGCTATCACCTGTACATTGATTGAATGCCAATGCTTCCGATTGCGGTACATGTGCTCTGTCTCATGGGGGGGCTGTAGTGCCACATGTGTGCAATCAATGGCCCCCACGGTGCGTGGGAATCTGGCAATTCTATAGAAATCTGTAATTGTCTTCAGCCGCAGGTCCTCCTGGGTGGGTTTGATGATTTGGTTGGCCATGCGTCTCAGGATTGCAGGGACAACCTGGTGCACACATCTGCTAATGGAGGATTGTGCCATCCCAGCCACCACTCCACTTGTAAGCTGAAAATAGCTAGTGGCAAGGAAATGGAGTGTTGCTATCACCTTGACCAGTGGCTACAGTGCATGTGAGCGGTGTGTGGCTGGTGATTTCATCTTCCAGGGTTCTGGTTAATTCCATGATGGCTTCAGGGGTGAATCTGAAGTTGCGATACACCTCAGAAGCAGCCATGCCAAAGACATCTAGGTGTCTGCGGTATATCATCTCCTGTGCCCTCCTCCTCCTCCTCTGTTCCCTCCTCCTTCTGCGTGCCTCTAAAGTCACTAGTATAGCTATGAGCATGGATGCCCCAGGCATGTTGGCATAAGGATTGTTGTCCTGCAAGTGTGTGTGCTCAGCTCGTCCCTAATGGTGTTGCTTTAGCTGACCTGCACACGTCTGGTGTAAAGTTAAGGCAGCTTTTATAAGGTGTAACTTTCCGCCGGGAAAAAAGCAGATGCGCACACGACGTAGCCTGCGCTGCACAAGCGTACTTTTGTGGATCGCCGTATCTCCCTCATTTGCATATTTGACTAGCAAATCAATGGTGCGTCTAGCGTATTTTGCGCTCCAAGATGCGCCGGTGTAATAGTTTTATGTCGGACGGAAAAAAATGGTTTTCAGGCGTATCTCATTTTGAGGATACGGCGCATAGATACGCATGGCGCACTTTTCAGTTACGCCGCGCATCTCTAGATACGCTGGCGTAAGTGCTTTGAGAATCTGGCCCATAGTGTACAAGAAAGCATCCACTTTTAGAGACATGGGGCCAGATTCACATATATCTGCAGCGGCGTAATGTATCGTCTTTACGTTACACCGCCGCAAGTTTTCAGCGCAAGTGCCTGATTCACCAAGCACTTGCGTGTAAACTTACGGCGGTGTAACGTAAAGCCGTCCGACGCAAGCCCGCCTAATTCAAATGGGGCGTGTACCATTTAAATTAGGCGTGTTCCCGCGCCGAATGTTCTGCACATGCTCCGTGTGAAAATTTCCCGACGTGCTTTGCGCGAAATTACGGCCCCCCCCCACGTATTTTTTGAACGGCGATGTGCGTTACGTCGTTTCGTATTCCCGGAAGTCTTACCAAAAAAAAAATTGAAATTCGACGCAGGAACGATGGCCATACTTTAACATGGCTGTTCTAAATGTAAGCCATGAAAAAGCAGGCCTAAGTTTGCGATGGGAAAAACCGACTAGCGAAGACGTAAGAGATTGCGACGAACGCGCGTATCTTCGTGGATCGCCGTAATCAGCTAATTTGCATACCCGACGCTGGAAAACGACGCGAACTCCACCCAGCGGCCGCCGGAAAATTACACCTAGGATCCGAAGGCGTACGAAGCCGTATGCCTGTCGGATCTTAGCCAAAAGCCGTCGTATCTTTTTTGTGAATTACAAATAAAGATACGACGCGGCAAATTTGAAAATACGCCGGAGTATCAGTAGATACTCTGGCGTATTTCCTCTGTGAATCTGGCCCTTAGTTCTTCCCACATATTGCAAACTGCAACTATATTGTATAACACCTAGTATAAGTGACTACCATTCAGTGTCACTTCAATAGGAAGAAGTTTTATTATTTTTTTCCATATGTTCTTTACCTTCGGTCAAAAAAATTAGAACTTGCTTTAAAATTGAACCGATGGACACCTAACCGATAGGTCAAAACCAATCGTTAGTAAGCAAAACGTATGGTTGTGATTAGTGATTGTAATGATTTTTAAATATAGACTTATGTTTGTAAGAGTATGGGATTGTCATTTGTCAACTTTCGCTTTTCCCAGTTTCTATATATAGAGATCGTAACATTATTTAATTATCCAACCTTCAATATGTAATTTAGATTAATTTTGGCATTTAATATTCTTATTTTATAATTGGGCACTCTGGTTATTTTAAATCCGCCTATTTTTAGGGTTATAATATGTTATGAGGTTTTTATATTATGTCCTCCAATAAAATGTCCGCCGCTATTGGTTTTACTTTTATCTTCCAAGCAAATGGCCGCTACCATGATGGTGACATATTCTCAGACAAAATGGCCGCCAATTCACTTCCTGTCTGTGCATATAAATTGAGGTACCCGAGAACCAATCCTGTTCACCTGATGAAGTCACGTGACGTGACGTGACGCGTAGGGAGTGGCTGGATATACCAAACGGACCGTAAGTGACGTAAGAGGCGTCTGTGTTTGCTGTGTTTGCACATTTCATGCTTGTTTTATCTTCTTAGATGTAAGCGCCCATTTGGCCATTTAAATAAAAGCTATTGGCTATACGTTTTTACACTATGGGAGGTTTTCTTTTTGTCCTTATTATATTGGCGCTCGTAATCACTGCATGATCGAGAGTTCGGAATCTGTGACCATCATTTAAGGCACCCTTCTGAGTAATGTATCCCTGAACATCGGATTGATTTCTGGATATCAGGAGCCATATATCTATCCTTTGCTTCATAAAAGGACACCTCAGTCCATTACAGCGTGAGGAATCTCAATTACAAACACTAGTTTTGCCAGAACAAGCACTCCTGTCTCATACTTGATTCTGAGTATGTGTGTTTTTTTCCCCTTGGAAAAGCATACACACGAGCGGTTTTCGCGAAGAGAAAAAGAACGACGGGAAAAACGACGAGAAAAATAGAGCAGGTTCTAATTTTTTTGCGGGCAGTTTTCTTGTTGAGAAAAATGCTATGGAGCATACACATGACGTTTTTCACGACCAATCAAAAAAATGGCAGCTTTCTCGTCATGAAAAACGGTTGTGTACACGGCATAAGAGATAATATGGGAAAAAGGTGTCTCCTCTGTACTGATGCTTTATCAACAATCCTTGTTTCACTAAAAAAAAACAAATTTTCAAAAAAAAATTGTCATTGGGACAGAAAGTGAGGTGAAATCTTCTGAACAGCTGCACAGACAGCAAAACAAATGTTACAGGGGTGGTAACCCTTCTCTATGTTTTCCAAAAAGCTTAAAACTTTTTTTGGCTGGAGCTACACTTTAAAAATGTACCAGTTCAAAATTACAAACAGATCCTACTTAACAACAAACCTACAGTCCCTGTCTTGTTTGCACCTTCTGTATACTGCTTTTAAGAGTATATAGGGCCTTTTCTTTTTTAATTTGGGTGTGGGGTTCCCCTTAATATCCATACAAGACCCAAAGGGGCTGATAATGGCCTGGGGGGGGGGGGGGGTGGAACCCATGCCATTTTTCTCAATGATTTTTATCTCTATTGCCGGGACCAGACATTGCATTAAAGCCGCAAGCAGTTTTAAATTACTTTTTTTCCTATAGAAATTTAATTTTGTGCAGGGACAGTTCTAAACACGGGAAACATGTGCCACTTCACAGGCATACTATAGGCACCCAATAGGTAAGATATTTAAAGGAATATTTCACTTTTTTTTCACTTTAAGCGTCATTTAAATCACTGCTCCCGACAAGAACTCATCTATGTGGTCTTTTAATAAACTCTCCAGTATCTTCCCAACTATAGAAGTTAAACTAACAGGTCTATAGTTACTTGGTAAAGACTTTGATCCTTTTTTAAATATAGGCACCACATTGGCCCTATGTCAGTCCAGTGGTACCACTTTTTTTTTCTCAAAAGTGGTGTTACCCTTTAAGGAGGCATAGGACTGGAGAATAGCACAACTAAAATCTCAGGAAACATAACATATTTTAAGGGAGTCTATTTTCACTTTGGCAAACAGGGGCCTGATTACTGGTTTACAATGGTACTCACATAAATGAAGTCTTCTAACCAGTCCTGTTTAATAAATGTCCATGTCATGCACGAGGCATGTAATATATAAATATGTATATATATGTATCAGATTATACTGGAGTTTAAATAATTGATTATTGCTCACAGTAGTGACTGATGTATTATACAGTGTATAATTTGTACTAGATATCTTAATACTGTGCTATACAAGTGAAATTGGTAGCAATACATTATAAAGGTCTTATACGGCTAATGTAGATTTTACAGCCTCTGTTTTCTACTTAGTTCAGTTGTAGGCTTTTAATTCCAGTGTATATTCTTTTAATTCACATGCAATATCTAACAGAAGCTGGATATTGGCTTATCTGTTGGTTATCCATGAACTGAGTGGAATTTGATTATAGCATTTACAATATAATTGATTAATTCCCCTGCAGCTAATAAACTAAGCTAACCACACTTTCACACAGCTCAGGATCTCCTGTGCTGGAGAAGAAGATCATTACCATTGTTTCTCAAGTGCTGTGTTGGATTACATGTATTTAAGAAGCACTTGAACTAGACTTGCTGGAGCTTAGCTTTCTCTTCCTTTCAAAATGAATGTAAGGCCTATTTCTTTAAAAGTGATCTTTGCTTGGTGGCCTGGTGAGGATTAATAATGTTTACTCTTCCTCCCTGTAAAAAGCATGCTCCTTAATTATAATGTTTGTCTTAGGACAATGCTCCTTCAGTAATGTAGCTTACAGATAGTAATGGAACCTACTTTAGCTAAAAAATATTAAAGTTAAAGTGGTTCTAAAAGCAGAGGGTTTTTTATCTTAATGCATTCTATGCGTTGAGATAAAAAACCTTCTGTGTACAGCAGCCCCCCTCAGCCCCCCTTAAATTTACTTGAGCCCCATCTCGATCCAGCAATGTTGCACAAGAGACTTGGATGTCCGGGACTGCCTCCTGATTGGCTGAGACATACAGTGGGCACCACTGACTCCGCTGCTGTCAATCTAATCGAGTGAGCCAATGAGGAGAGAGAGGGGGCGGGCTGGGCCACAGCTCCATGTCTGAATGGTAACACATAGCTCAGCTCAAGTGCCCCCATATCAAGCTGCTTGCTGTGGGGGCACTCGGCAGAAGGGAGGGGCCGGGAGTGCCGATAAGGGACCAGATAAAAGACTAGGTAAGTAAAACATGTTTGTTATTTTTAAACAAAAAAAGCAAGACTTTAGTATCACTTTAAACTTTAAAGCTGGCCATAGATGAGCAGAAAAACAAGCAACATTTGGAGAAAAAAAATTAAATGTTCCTTTGATCTAACATTCAATACCCCAATTATTGTAATGTAAATATTTCAGTGAATTTCAAAATGTTTGCAAATGTTTTAAATTTTAATTATTTGCGTTAATATTTACTTACATATATACACTTTTGCCACATTTTCCTGTCCAGAACAATTTTCAGCTTTTAGCACTGTCAGGCCGAGTACTCACGAGCAGACATGTCCGATGAAACCGGTCCGCGGACCGTTTTCATCGGACATGTCTGCCCGGGGACTTCTGTTCGATGGCCGTACACACCATCGAACAGAGGTCCGCGCGTAAACAATACGCGGGGCGTGTCCGCGGTGTCGCCGCGTCGATGACGCGGTGTCGCCGCGACAATGACGCGGCGACGTGGGCGGCCTGCCTTTAAAAGGCTTCCACGCATGCGTCAAAGTCATTCGACGCATGAGAGGGATGGCGGGCGGCAGGACATGTACGGTAGGTCTGTACAGACGACCGTACATGTCCGGGCGGACAGGTTTCCAGCGAATTGTTTTAAAGCAAGTCCAGGAAACAGTTGTTCGCTGGAAACCTGTCCGATCCGCCCGAAAATGGTCCGCTCGGGCCTACACATGGCCAAACATGTCTGCTGAAACTGGTCCCCGTGAGTACGGGGGCTCACACTTTGAATGACAATTGCGTGGTCATGCAACACTGTACCTATATGACATTTTTATCAAAACTTTCTTTATGTGGCATTTAATCACTGTTTTCTTTTTTTTACAAAATAAATTAACCACTTGACAACCGCCCCATAGCCAAAGTACGGCTAATGGGTGGTTGCTTAACTCTGGGAGGCCGTTAATTAACGGCCTTCCGGAATTGCGCTCCCGCGCGCCCCCTGGGGCGCGCACACGGGAGTGTCCGTGACTGCCGGGTCCAGAGGACCCGGCGCATCACAGATCACGGTAAATCACCGCTGATAGCGGCGGTTTACCACGTGATCACTCTGTCCAATGACGGAGCGATCACTTGTAAACAAACCGGCATCATGTGATGACGCCGGTTCCTCCCTCCCCTCTCTGTACCGATCAGTACAGTGTGAGAGGAGAGGGAAAGGAACGGATGTCAGCAGCAGTGCTGTGGGCTGGATCTGTGACAATTGCAGTCACAGATCCACCCATCCATCCCTCCCTGCGTGCTCGGCCATCCCTGCCCAATACTCTGGGCATACTCTGCAATGCTCTGGGCATACTGTGGGCATACTCTGCAATACTCTGGGCATACTCTGCAATACTCTGGGCATACTCTGCAATACTCTGGGCAATACTCTGCAATACTCTGGGCAATACTGTGCAATACTCTGGGCAATACTGTGCAATACTCTGGACAATACTGTGCAATACTCTGGGCAATACTGTGCAATACTCTGGGCATACTGTGGGCAAACTCTGCAATACTCTGCAATACTCTGGGCATACTCTGCAATACTCTGGGCATATTCTGCAATACTCTGGGCAATACTCTGCATACTCTGGGCAAGACTCTGCAATACTCTGGGCAATATTGTGCATACTCTGGGCAATACTTTGCAATACTCTGGGCTTACTCTGCAATTCTCTGGGCATACTCTGCAATACTCTGCAATACTCTGGGCATACTCTGCAATACTGTGGGGAATACTGTGCAATACTGTGCAATACTCTGGGCAATACTGTGCAATACTCTGGGCATACTGAGGGCATAATCTGCAATACTCTGGGCATACTCTGCAATACTCTGGGCATACTCTGCAACACTCTGGGCAATACTCTGCGATACTCTGGGCAACACTGTGCATACTCTGGGCAATACTTTGCAATACTCTAGGCATACTCTGTAATACTCTGGGCATACTCTGCAATACTCTGCAATACTCTGGGCATACTCTGCAATATTGTGCATACTCTGGCCAATACTGTGCATACTCTGCAATACTCTGCAATACCCCACAATACGCCCCCCTCCTGCTTCTACCAACAATGCTACGATCGAAACCAGGATAGTTTTTTTTTTTTTTTTTATTTCAGACTTCCCAGCCTAGAGGTGAGATGTGGGGTCTTATTGACCCCACATCTCACTGTAAAGAGGACCTGTCATGCCATATTCCTATTACAAGGGATGTTTATTTTGTATTTTTTTGTATTTTTTGTGGAAAAACGTGTCAAACTAAAATAAATAAAAGTAAAATGAATAATAAAATATATATATTTTTTAAAGCGCCCCTGTCCCAATGAGCTTGCATGCAGAAGCGAACGCATACGCAAGTCCCGCCCATATATGAAAACGGTGTTCAAACCACACATGTGAGGTATCTCTGCGAACGTTAGAGCGAGAGCAATAATTTTGTCTCTAGACCTCCTCTGTAACTAAGAACATGTAACCAGTAAAAATATTTAAAGCGTCGCCTATGGGGATTTTTAAGTAGCAAAGTTTGGCGCCATTCCACGAGCGTGTGCAATTTTAAAGAGTGACATGTTGGGTATCTATTTACTCGGCGTAACTTCATCTTTCACTCTAAGCAAACACATTGGGCTTACTTTACTGTTTTTTTTTTAAGCACAAAACAGTTTTTTTTTTTGTAAAAGACATGTTAGAAAAATTGCTGCGCAAATACTGTGTGAGATAAAAAGTTGCAACGAACGCCATTGTATTCTGTAGGGTCTTGCTAAAAAAGCATATATAATGTTTTTGGGTTCTATGTAATTTTCTAGCAAATAAATGATGATTTTTACATGTAGGAGAGAAATTTCAGAATTGGCCTGGGTTCTCCAGAACGCCGGAAGGTGCTGCCTGCATGTTGGGCCTCTGTATGTGGCCACGCTGTGTAAAAGTCTCACACATGTGGTATCGCCATACTCGGGAGGAATAGCAGAATGTGTTTTGGGGTGTAAATTGTGGTATGCATATGCTGTGTGTGAGAAATAACCTGCTAATATGAAAATTTTGTGAAAAGAAAAGAAAAAAAATCTCGATTTTGCAAAGAATTGTGGGAAAAAATTACAACTTCAAAAAACTCACCATGCCTCTTTCTAAATACCTTGGAATATCTTCTTTCCAAAAAGGGGTAATTTAGAGGGTATTTGTACCTTTCTGGCATGTTAGGGTCTCAAGAAATGAGATAGACCGTCAGTACTTCAGGTGTGATCAATTTTCAGATATTGGCACCATAGCTTGTGGACTCTATAACTTTCACAAAGACCAAATAATATGCACCAATTTGTACTTGTTTTTACCAAAGATATGTAGCAGTATAAATTTTGGCCAAAATGTATGAAGAAAAAATACTAAGTTGCTAAATTTTATAACAGAAACCAAGAAAAATTCATTTTTTTTACAGAATTTTCTGTCTTTTTTCTCTTATAGCGCAAAAAAATTAAAAACCCAACGGTGATTAAATACCACTGAAAGAAAGCTCTATTTGTGTGAAAAAAAGGACGGAAATTTAATTTGGGTACAATGTTGTATGACTGAGTAATTGTCATTCAAAATGTGAGAGCACCGAAAGCTGAAAATTGGTCTGGTTATTAACCCTCCTAGCGGTATTCCCGAGTCTGACTCAGGGTGAGATTTTCATACCAAAAGCGGTAACCCCGAGTCAGACTCGGGCTTGCCTCGCTGCAGCAGCAGACAAAGTTACTTACCTTGTCCCTGGATCCAGTGATGCCACCGCGCTGTGTGAGCGAGCGGGACCTCGCTCGATTCACACAGTGTCCTCCTGTGCCGCCGATCTCCGTTCCCTGCGACGTTACGACGCACGGGAGCGGAGAACGGCGCCAAATTCAAAAACGTAAACAAACACAATACATACAGTATACTGTAATCTTATAGATTACAGTACTGTATGTAAAAAATACACACCCCCCTTGTCCCTAGTAGTCTGCCCAGTGCCCTACATGTTCTTTTATATAATAAAAACTGTTCTTTCTGCCTGCAAACTGTAGATTGTCCATAGCAACCAAAAGTGTCCCTTTATGTCAAAAATGGTTTTAGAGCAGCTAGAAAACAGCGATAATAAATTAGAATCACTTGCAGAATTGTGCGATAGCGATTTGTGGGGAAATTCGTCATAAAAAAATAAAAGTAATGACAGCGACAATTCTGCAACTAAGCAAATTTCAGTGATTTTGAGTTGATTACATTATTGAATAATTGTTATTATATTATATTATTACTTGTTATAATTATTTATAATTATTTATTATATTATAATTTATAATTTTTTTTTTTTTTTAAATGTCATACCCAGGATGCCTACTAGTCTCTTGTTTGGTCAGATTTAAGTGAGTTATTCCTAAAAATTACAGACCTATAGTATAAAACGCCAAATTTCCTTGCAAATAATGGTACCGCTTTCAGCAGCTTTTTTCTGAAATAATCATACCACCAGGGAGGTTAAGGGGGTTTAAGTGCCCAGTGGTCAAGCGGTTAAACAAACTGGAAACACTGGCACTGACAATTATCAACAAACTGAAAACCCTGGCACTGACTCTGATCAGCAAAACGTGAAAACTGCCACTCACTCTAATCTGGCATTTGCACTGGATGTGCATATAAGGGGCACTGTGGGGCACTGTGACTGTCAGATCAGCAGTGAAACACTGGCTGTAATCAGGCACTGGCTGTGGTAACTGATACAAATTACAACATAATCAATCTGGAATACTCAAGCTGCCTTTGGTTTTACCTTTGAACATATGTGGAAATAAATACATAAATACTATGGCCCAGATTCACGTACAGCGGCATATCTTTGTGCGGGTGTAGCGCATCTCATATGCGCTACGCCGACGTAACTTAGAGAGGCAAGGCCAGTAAGCACTTGCTCCCTAAGTTACGGCGGTGTAGCGTAAATGAGCCGGCGTAAGCCTGCCTAATTCAAAGTAGGCAGGTAGTGGGCGTGATGTATTGAAATGAAGCGTGACCCCATGTAAATGAAGGGCCTAACGAACGGTGCATGCGCGCGCATGCTCAGAATCACGTTGCATATACTCCCTAAGATACGCCGGCTCAATGCTCAGTGAACGTAACCTACGCCCAGCCACATTCACGTACACCTTACGTAAACTACGTAAAATACGACGGCTGTTCCGAAGTTTCCGACGTCCATACCTTAACATGACTTACCCCTGCTTTTGGTGGAGTAACTATACGCCGGACGTACGCCTTACTTAAACGGCATATACTACTGCGCTGGGCGCAAGTACGTTCGTGAATCGGTGTATCTAGGTCATTTAAATATTTGATGCATAAATCAATGGAAGCGCCCCTTGCGGCCAGCGTAAATATGCGACAGCGTAGGAGACTTACGTTGGTCGTATCTAGCCAAAATTCAGGCTATCTTGTTTGCTGAATACGGCGCATAGATACGACGGCGCATCCGTGGACTTACGCGGCGTATCAGAAGATACGTCGGCGTAAGTCCTTTCTGAATCCGGGCCAATAGGACTCTAAAGCCGCGTACACACGATCAGTCCATCCGATGAGAACGGACCGATAGACCGTATTCATCGGTTAACCGATGAAGCTGACTGATGGTCCGTCGCGCCTACACACCATCGGTTAAAAAAACGATTGTGTCAGAACGCGGTGACGTAAAACACACGACGTGCTGAAATAAACGAAGTTCAATGCTTCCAAGCATGCGTCGACTTGATTCTGAGCATGTGTGGATTTTAACCGATGGTTGTGCCTACTAACGATCGGTTTTGTCCTATCGGTTAGGATTCCATCAGTTAATTTTAAAACAAGTTGGCTTTTTTTAAACCGATGGTTAAATAACCGATGGCGCCACACACGATCGGTTTTGACCGATGAAAACGGTCCATCAGACCGTTGTCCTCTGTTTAACCGACCGTGTGTACGCGTCCTAAGACAGCCCATAGATGGTTGAATGAAAAACAAAATGACTCGATTTCCCTATTAACACTCTCTTGGGGATGGTGAATCCTTTCCCTTTGTATGCTGATGTAGGGGGGAAACTTCCCCCCAATCAGAATATTCTGATTAGTGCTGCCAGCTGTAGCAATCAGGCCCTGGTTGAGTGGCAAAAATCCAACAGGGTGGGTGTACAGAAGTAAACGGAAGACTTTTATACAACCACTCTCTCAGGCTGGGTTCACACTATACTACACGACAGCAGTACAACTTTCATCCTACTTTGCTCTGCGACATCTGTCCTACATTGGTCCTACATTGATCCTACATTGGTCCTACATCCATCCGACTTTCATGAACAGCATACTACTTTGATCCGACTTTGTGATAGTCTGACTTGTTCTTTGACCAATCAAAACAATACCAGACTGAGATAAATTCTTTTTACTGCTGCTGTAATCACATGTCGGATGTCAAAAGTCGGATGGTAAGAACAAGGCTCCTACTTTGGTCCGACTTCAATGATATTCAATGGGCTGAAGTAGGATCAATGTCGGACCAAAGTAGTACAGGGAGTGTTTTTAAAGTCGGACCGACTTGTGTCGGACCAGTTAAGACGGCTCTCATAGGGAAACATTGATTTTCACACGTCATGCGACATGAGCTCCTAATGTCGGGGGCGTTTGTCGGACAAGTGTGAACCCGGCCTCATACATGGATTGAAATTCGGCTGGTCCCTGCTAACTGCTTAACTGACTAAATTTCGATCCATGTATGGCCGGCTTAAGACATGTTTGTTTGGTGCTCTAAATGCAGATAGATTACTCAATTCAGGTGACCTCTGCCACTCTGGAGGGGAACATGTTTTCTGGAGAGCTGCCACTGAACTGAGCTAAGGACTTCTATTTGTATTGGTTGGAGGTTCATGTCCAGAACCTTACTCCTAGATATCCTTTAGAGCTTTGGAACACTGGCTGTTATCAGCACTTATTTATCTTCCTTGTGTGTGAGAGGAAGGGGAAAGATGACTGCTAATTGCAGCTAGTGTTTACACTTGTGATCACTGTGAATGGTCAAAGCCACATGGTAAAGAGTCACTCGCATTGGCTCTGTACTTTCTGTCTGTGTTTAGCACTGATCATTGACAGTGTGATCACAGGCATTATTTACAGTTCTGATCATTGTCATTGGTCACAGTTATAACATAGTACAGAGCTACTTTCATTGGCGCTGTACCCTTTTGTCTGTGATATGCACTTTCTAATGACATTGTGACCACAACAAAAAATAGATGGCCGGTCCAAAGAGCAAGTGCCTCCAATGTCAGTTTAACTAAAATGGCTGATAGCGGGGTAGTTAAAAAATCGAAAGAAATAAACAATGCCCTAGTTATAAATCCAACCTCAATCACATTGCCCAGAGATGCAGATTCACATCAATCACACTGTGCGACACGTGATACACAATGATATGGATTTGCCAGCATAATGCCAGCATAATGGTCCACTGCCATAGGGATGCTGCCCCTCCAATACCTCCACCATAAATGATAGCACCTCAACACTGCTATAATGCAAACACAGCAGCAGAGATCCCAGATGATGTCATTAACCAAATGTAGTCAGGAATATATTTGGTCAATAACATAACACATGATTAATTAATTCCCTTTTGATTATGAACAAGCCAGTGAGAAGTTGTAATTTAGCTGCAGTAGTGTTTGTAATGTCCCCAATGACAATGCCCAGCTACCCCATGGCCCTTTTTAAGAAAAAAAAAATACTTGCAAATTGGCTTTAAAAATGGCCATAAAAATAACTTTTCATCTGCTATAAACTTAATTTGGGTACAATGTTATGTTCGTGTTCATCAGATTTTTTTCTACGTTTATTGAACCTCCTGCAAACGAAATTTTAAATGGTTTGCTGTTCCCTAGATATACAAACTTTGTAATACTCTTTTATGGACTATGTTGTTTACATTTTATGTATGGAAAACCACAGGCAAGGCAAGAACTAAATGCTGTTATGTGATTCAAATCTAATTTGATTGAAAATTTTCAGGTTACCATTTGAGCCAAATTAATTACTTCTCACTATGAGGTGTAATAATCACATTATACATGATGTACGGGGGATGAGGAAGTGCATAACATTGCAATGATTAAGTAGAACTAAATGTAATACTAAATGTAATACTTTGTCGGTTTCTTAAATGAAAGCAGTAGATAGAAAAATACATTTCAAACTATAATGTATCCCTGAAATGGTACTCATAACTGGTCAATTACATTGCACAGGTTTTTATATATTTTGGTTATTGTGTCTGTTTAGTACATACATTTATTCAAGAGCATATGATTTTAAAACTAAATTGCAGGCAGATATAAAATATAAAAAATTGTAAAGATATGTGTGTTAATACATAACTAAAATAATAAGTGACTATAAAGTGTATTTTAAAGTGTTTTTTTTTCCTTTGAAACCAAGAATTAAATCAAAATATATTTTAGATTATCAGTCCTAAAATGTGGCGGCTGCACCAAATTTATTTTTTTGTAAGCCTCTTTTCCCTATGTTTTAACCTAGAGATCATCTAAACCTTTAAACAAGTGTAGCGTGCTTTTCCCTGTTAGAGTTTATAGACAGGTCACCCCCTTTGGACTTGTATTCAAGATTGTACATAAGTTGAACAATTGTCAGGAAGTTATGCATTGCGGGGCTACTAGTAGCAGGAGACACGGACTCCGTAGACTCTTCGGAGAAACAAACTACATTTCCCGCAATGCTTTGCCAGCTAGAAGGATGTGATGTTTTCGCTCAGGCCATTGAAGGAGGTTACTTAAGGGCGGGGAGTGGCGCTTTTTCGCTCTCTCAGGACCAGCTTTCTCTCCTGCGCGGAACGCTGGAGAGAGTGAACTCCACTATTGCCATCCAGACGAACGCAAGACCTCAGCGTACCAGCCCGTGTTCCAGAGATCGGAGAGGCAGCTCAGCTGACAAGCGTAGCAGTGGAACACCCTCGCCCGGGATCCGGTGTGTCGTGAAGCGACATCTGGCCAACGCGCCCTTCTTCTGAGGAAAGAATCAGGCGGGTCGGCCTGTTGGGTGAGAGAGCACCTGCTCAAGTTTGACTTTTATTGGTTGTTGTAGACATTCAGCCCAGTTCTTTTTAGGCCACAGACATGTGTCGGCCCGTAGCTGAAATTTAGAGGCCTAGTTAAACGCTTCCGGCGTTTCACAGAAGTAATCTATACAGACGAGCGAACAACCTCGCAATATTCTACTACCATAGACATTGTGTTATGAAAAAAACTTTTTTTTTCCCTCTAACTACTACCAGTGGATTATAAACCCTGATGTGCACCAACCGGCCGCTACGTGGAAATTGACTAAGCTGCAGGACTGCCCGCTAGGGGCGCTCGCGAGCTTAGAAGGGTGGTACCACCTTTAGGTTTAGATTATTATTTCATACCCACGTTCACCGCTGATTTCAGCAAGGGCCCTTGCGGATCAGACTGAGTTACTGTTAACAATAGTGTTTATGTCAAAAACTCTATGTCCGAAGTTATTGAGTTCCTTATGTCTTTCTATGTATATATATATATATATATATACAGTAAACCACTATATATATACATTTGACTAGATGCATTGTGTGGAGTGTATTTCTTTTTTTCATCTGGACGGGTCATTCATAACCTCAGGTAACTTATATCAAATTGTTGTTGCATTGTGTGCCTACTATTGTGACCCCCGCCCAGCAGAGGTCACAATATCTCATTCACCAAATTTCTGATGTGCCAAGGGAGGGTTCGAGCTAATTAAATAGGGGTGAGCTAAGCCAAAAGAGAGTTGATCCTGAATCAAACAATGGCTCCTTAAAGAATAAATTAGTGAAAAGTAAATACTTCAGGACTAACAGGAAACATTGTTCCACATATGGAACGTATCCATGTGGCCACTGTGCCCATTGTCCATTTATCCGCAGGGAGAAATCATTTGTACTTCCAGACGGAAAGACTTTTAAACCAAAACATTTTGTAAACAGACAGTTGGGGTGGTTTACCTGATGACCTGCGAATGCGGAGCGTTCTAAGTGGGGAAAACCCGACAACGCTTTTGGTGTAGAACCTCCAAACATGTTTATAACATGGAGATTGGCAATATTTATCTCTATTTATCTCTAGGGCAGTGGTTCTCAACCTGGGGGTCGGGACCCACTTGGGGGTTAAATGAAAATTTGCCAGGGGTCACCGAATCCTGGGATGTTCCTAAAGCCTGCACCGCTCTTCCAGTATTTTCGCAGATGCCCAGCTGGCCTGTTCCTGGAGCCCACGGCAGCTCACTGAGACTCTTTGCAGCCGCCCATTCAGTTCACGGCATGGGTGGGGGGCAGAGGCTAGAGGTCAGCTGACTGGTGAGGAATGTAAAGTGGGAGGGGCTGAAGGAGACCCCACCTCCCGGTTTTGGCATAGGTCTCACTGCTGCAAGACACCACAAAGCTGGAGACACTGTGAAGCCGGAGACAGAGTAACACTACCTGTGATTAGAGTTGCCATTAAAAGTCCCCACTACAGTTCTCAGATCAGCAGATGACCTTAATCAAGAGCACCCAAGTTGGCTGATCAGAACTCTCCCCAGCACTGCCACTGATCCCACCCCCCACCAGCACTGCCACTCATCCCAACTTCCCGCCAGTACTGCCACTCGTCCCATTTCCCCCACCCCCCACCAAGGAGTAAGAGAAGGAATAAAAAATAAGTTTACTTTTAGGGGTCCCTACAACTTGGGTAATTTTATCAAGGGGTCACGGCACTAGAAAGGTTGAGAACCACTGCTCTAGGGAGACATGTAATCACTCAACATGATTACTCAATGCCAAAAGTATCCTTTGCCGCCCTGGACCGAATTCATATACCAGGCAGAGGTGGCAATTGGAACAAGAGACTTCTTCAGATAGAACAGAAATGGATTTTTAGATTACAGGCTATGATGTTTCCTGGCCTCAATGAGGCCATCTCATATGTACCATTTCTAAAAGGCTTTGTCTCTGGCAAAACAAGTTAGGAATGGCGGTAGTAATACGAAATATTTTTGTTTGGTAAAAGGACAAAAAGAAGCATCATAATACATGCTTCTATATATCAAGAAAAAGTTGCAATCCATGAGTTGAGTAGAATAGGACACACAATATTATTTAACATAAACCAAAAGAGTATTTTACCGTATTCCAGCCCCCTCTTTTTTCCTATTGTGTCTTGAACCAGTTGTAAAAAAAAGTCTCTTATTTGGATCATGAAATGTGTAACATTACCAAATTTTACTAAGATTGATTATTTAATTATTGTTATATATTTGCATTACATGTATGCTGTTGTAATTTTGTCCCAGAGTAATAGGTTCGGTGTGGTGGATCGGTGTCCCCTCCAAATCACTCCGTGATAGGGGCTGGGCTTTGCAGCTCTCCAGCTTTCCGGCACTGGGGAGGAGAAGAGACATACTCTGTATCTCCTCCTACAAGGTCTGCAGTGGGTTTAGACACCACTGGGTGGCGTACAGACAGTGCCGCGTCGTTCCATGTTCGCTGTCGGGCGGGGGGACAGGGTGGTGCGCATGCACGGTGACGGCTGGTGCAAGTTGTGCATCATTGCCGTCCTGCGTGTGCACTCTGTGCCGCCTCCGAAGCCATAGAATTGGTCGGCGGCAGTACCAGGGCTTGCGCCACTGGAACGACGAGGGGGCCACACACAGGAGACACCTGTGTGGATGGTCGGGGGGAGGAGCCCGAGATCTGAACAAGACGTGGGAGGTCCCCACTCTCAATTAACAACAATAGAGCAGGTATTTATGGCACACTCTCCACCGGACTGTGTCTTCTGACTGCCGGGGAGAGTACTGCACTGGTCGTTTGTTGCATGGGAGGTAAGTATGGAACTAGCAAGCCACTGCTACAGGTCACATTAAGCCCTTTGGGCTAATCGCATTATTATTACTCATATCAAATAATTTAAAAGAGCTCTGTTTCTTTGCTTTTCCCTTCTTTAAAGGCTTCTAACCACATTTACTTACTTCTGTCACTACATCATCAGGCTCATCTATGTGAGTACAATTTGAAGTTAATCTCTATATCCATGATTTCTCACAACTAATATATTGCAATTTATTCATCGATTCTATGTACACCCTTTTCACTCTACCAGCAGTTCACCATCACGATTCATTTCACATTAGCACCAGCACACATATTTCACATGACTCCATTTTCTTTGATCCATACCTATTTATTATATGCAAACTCTTCTTTTCTTACACCCATTAATGATTCAATTTAATTTCTCAATTGCATCACACTGTATTTATATCTCCATTTTTCTTTTCGCATTTTAATATATTATATTTGTCTATTTAACTGATCCACTCATATTCATTCATGCTTCCTGATGAAGCATTAAGTTGCAAAATGCATAGAGGCTGCGGGACCATTGCCAGCTCGTCATGTCCAGTCTGAGTATAACGAGGCTGGGAACGCAGGGGACAAAGTGAGGCATCACACGTGTGGACCAGGACATACTCGTACATTTGTATACTCCTATTTACGGCTGGATTAGCTCAGTGCCGGCTCCCAGGCACTTTTACATGTGAGTGGAATAACTATATATGTTTTAATCATAATAAATTATTTGATATACTACACCATGATAGTCTTTTATATGTTACATGAGTGGATATAGACTGAGACTACAGCCAAAGCATTGGGAGTGATTGCTGATAAACCTGAGAGAGGGAGTGGTTATCCATATGAACCAAAGACAGATTTCTGGGTCCATCTGGTGAGTGGCCATTTTATCCGGTGACGGTGTAGGCACTATTTGCGGTGAAGGTGGAAACATAGCTGGGTATCACTGCAAGAAATTATATATTAAGGACTTTCTTAGCACATATACATATATATATTTTTATATATATATATATATATATTTTTTTTTCGTATATAATACATTTTTCTTGCTTTCTTGGGGCACATTCAGTCTGTGGATTGTAACAGTAGCATACTTGAAATCTTTTTGGATTTATTTCTCATTTCTTTGATGGATTGAAAAATTCATATGTTACAGTTTGGCACAGGGCACTGTATTGGTATTTATTTCACACTATTTGTTGATTGTTTGCACTTTAATTAATAATCATAGACACATGTACATACTTTTTGTTTTTTGAGTAACAAGTTCACAGGATCAGTCGTGGTAAAATGTTTATATAAACATAAGTTAGCACAATACACTTCACAAATACACAAATCTAAATCCAACCCTTGAGGTTGCACTTTTATTCTTTTATTGCAGCAAGACTTAATAAGAATATTGATATTATCTTGGCGCCGATAACACACACAACTTTTTCCATATTCATTCACTGATTAATGCATATTTTTATGCATTTGGCACTTATTTATTATTATCTTCCATTCACTATTTTGAATCTCATTTAACATAAAATATATTTCGGTGGTGCTGATATGCAACATCATGACACATATAATTGTCAGTTTTTCTACCTTATTCATCTACTTATCATCCCTGATCTTTCAAATAAAAAGAACCAACATATAACATAGAAGAGACGTTATGGGTAAGTTTTGGAAGCATATGGGACTGGGCAATTTGTCTGCCCTTGCACCTGCTCCTTCAATTGACCATATACGCTAATTAAAGAAAAAATAAAGGAAGTTTAGCTACGCCTGCAACTATCCCATATACCCCCCAAGTTGACGACCTGTAATGCCTGTTCTTAACTTTACACAAAAATGCAAATTTACACTAAACGATACTCAATTATAACTTTCAGGTGTCGTGGTTTATGGTATATATCTGCCTTCCTGCCCCTGTTTCATTATTCACGGTTGGGGGATCCATTAGCTGTGTGACCCTTTGAAGGCCGGATAGTCTGTAGGGCCCGTCCACATTGGAGTTGGGGGTGGGCGCACCACCCACGCCGACCTGCACTGTGAATCCTGGGAGATCATATGGAATTACGTTTTGTTTTTTTTGTTTTTTTAATCAAACACTTTTTATTTTACCATTTCTCATTTAGTACATTTATATGTCTTTACGATTCAAGTGAAATACATTATAGAAAATGTAAATTCTTATATTATAGCAATATCTATATCTATTTTGCCTATAACATTTTGATACTACCAACGGGCACATCTGTTGCTGTGCCTGTAGAGCGTGCCGGAGCTGGAGATATTGATAGAAGCCCCTAGGGGCTAGCTGGAATTCCCTACACAGCTGTTCATATGTTTTCAAAAAGCCCTGTAAATCCTGAATCTCTGCATATCTAGGATTATGCCATATTGGAGTAAAGGGTAATGGTCCCTTTATCCTCAGGGCCTTCCGTATCTTCCCCCATACTTTTTTAAGGAGAATTTCTGTGGGTGCGGAGTGTGGTATACTAGGCAAGTCCATCTCCAAATGGGAAGCCGCCTTTAATAAGGGGGCCGAGCTGGTTATCAGGTTACTAACCGGATCCTCTCTTTCTTCCCGCCCCATCCCGCCAACTGTTGAAACTGAGAGGCCAGAAAATACATTTTGGGGTGGGGGACTGCGAGTCCCCCCTATCCTTTCTATATTGCAAGGTGGTTAGACTGATCCTGACTGCCTTTTTCTTCCATAACAACTTCTGCATTAATGTGTCGATTCTTTTAAACCATTTATTCAATATCCACATTGGTGAATTGTGGAAAACGTATAAAAGTTGTGGAGCCCATACCATTTTTATTAGGTTGGCCCTTTCTACCACCGATAAGGGAAGTTTACACCAGCTATTGCTTTTCTCTCTCTGCCTTTCCAGAAGTGGACCCAGATTCAGCCGAAGATACTCAGCCACATCTGGGGAGACCACCACTCCCAAATAGCCAATACTCTTGTATGGTAATCTGCTCTGCTCCTACTGGCAGCTGTTCTCAAAGGCATTAACATTGATTTAGACCAATTTATGTTAAAGCCAGAAAAACCTCCAAATTCTCCTATAATCCCCATCGCTGTCTGTAGCGAGGCTGCCATGTCGCCTAGGTATATAATTGTGTCATCTCCATATAGGGAGATTTTATCTTCCCTCCGGCCCCTGACAAAACCGACCACCTCCGGTGTATTGGGGATCAGTATCGCCAGGGGCTCAATTGCCAAGGCGAACAGCAGTGGGGATAGCGGGCATCCCTGGCGGGTGCCTCTATGTAGCTCAAATGAGGGGGAGAGATTATTGTTGATGTGGAGTCTGGCTCTGGGTTTGGAGTAAAACACCTTTACCCATGCTATAAACCTGCTCCCCAGTCCAAATCTTGTCAAAATTTCCAGGAAGTAGGGCCACTCCACACTGTCAGACGCTTTAGTAGCATCCAGTGACAGAATGGCCCTACCCCCAGGATAATCCACCGGCACCTGCAAATTCATATATAATCATCGTATATTGTCGGCCGTAGAGCGGGTGGGTATAAAGCCAGACTGCCGATAACCTGAGATAATCTCAGTAGCTTGACGTCTGTATTTAATAAAGATATTGGACGGTATTAGTCCAGCGAAAGCTTATCTTTGCCTGGCTTGGGGAGTACTATGATTATAGCCTCCTGCATGCTGTCCGGTAGATTTCGGCGGCGTTTCGTGCATATGAAAAACACTCATCAGGGGCGATGTAGTGGGATATCTGGAATACAGATTTGATTAGTGATCAAGGTATTAAAATTGGATCCACCAAAAAAGAGGTAGTAAGTCAATTCTGGTTACTTACATAGTATATCAAAGTGGTAATGTAAATACAGTTAAGACCAAACATATGCCCGTCCCGGGACAGAGGTGGCAGACCAGCAGGCAAACAGCAGAGCGCATAAAGCATCCTTCCCAGACAGCACAGCGACCATTGGTAAAATAAAATTATAGTGTATCCTCATAGTACAGGTAGGTATCTGTAATGAATGAATGAATAGGTCCATCAAACAGTGACCCACATGGTAAGGGGATAAGGGCATAACAAATACATAGAAATTAACAAAGGATACCTGGAATGCGAGTAGGATGGCCACATCTAGCGACGGCTGTAAGGCCTGCATAGAAAATGGCCACTGGCTGAATAGGTGGGAAGGTGCTTAAATACGTCCAGCAAATGCACCAGACTGCCCCCAATGTCACATCAGCTGGACAGTGTGGGGGCGGGGCCCTCAATCAGACAGCACAATTGCCTGTACTAAAGAGATGCTACACACACCCACTTGATCAGCTGTGATGGATACTAGCCATACAACAAGGCGACGCCCAATAAGGACATCACTCGGATGGCATGTAACGCTGATGCACTGATGGTAACCGCCCGTACCCCCAAAGGGGAGGAAGGGAAGCACAGTGAGTGCATCGCAATCCCGGGATGCAGACAAAAAAAAAAAAGGTCTAAACAGTGCGTGATGTTTGCAAGCAGCTAAGTGGTGTGTTCAGCAACTGAATGGCAAATTAAACCATAATTAAAGTATGCCGTTTGTGTGGACAGATTATGCACACTTTGCACGGACAGCCCCATATAGGGCTGGCAGGGGAACACTGCCAGCTTCCGACCACTGTTTCCATCCTTGTTCCATCCTTGTGTCTGGACTTTATATGAGATTACATCCATACTGTATCTCCATCCCATATGCGGAAAATTGCAACAAAGGGAATTTGGGACTTTAAATGAAACAGTAGGGTTAAATGGGGACAAAGTAATGAAACAAACCATAGATGGAATGTTCATATATTGAGAAAATAGAATATTTGGTAGAAACAAATAGCTTGTACAAAAGTACAGAACATACATTTCATACATAATACAATAGTTGATATAAAAATACATTGAATAAATAACAGTCGATGACAACATATATAGCCACATAGAGGTTGGGCATAACCACGCAATAGGTGAAGTATAAAATGTAAATAGATCATAGAAGTACTGGTTGATCAGAATGGGTCCCATAAACGCGTATAGCTACATCTTTATAAGCCCGACGCGGGCTTATAGTTTGTTTCATTACTTTGTCCCCATTTAGCCCACTGTTTCATTTAAAGTCCCAAATTCCATTTGTTGCAATTTGCCATATCAGAGTTAGCAAAATTAGTTTTAGAGGAATATAAATCCTTGGATGGAAATAGGGTCAACCAAAAAGGGTTTACTTTCCACAATGGGTGGCCAGATGCAACCGTAGCATCTAACCATACCCAAAATGTAGAGTGATCCGACAATAGTCGCGGCTCATAGGCCGAGTCCCTTACCCGTTGCATTAACGCATCGTTCCCCAAGCCCTGGGTTTTTAATACAAGTCTATGGTCTAGCGATTTAACGTGGCAAAGAGGGTAAATATACAACCAATGACTAATGTGATGGATACAGCATTATTTTTTATCTATGTCTCTCCACATTAAAAAAATAGATGACTCTTTAGAAATTGTTTGTTAGTTGATTATTATAGAAGACATTAGAAATGTGCTGTATTCTAACTTTTTTTTTTGATGTTCTATAGAAAAATAAAATCCCCCTGAGGAAGACCTAGATAGGTTGAAATGCATTGGGGTCTCTCTTTGTGCATCAGACCACGTTGAAGATGATTTATGCAAGATTGCATACCATATTATTTCCAAATCTTTGCATGTATTTTGCTGTGTTTTGTAATTACCAGAGCTCATAAATTCATGTATTTACACATTATTTATTTCCATATGTGCCTTCTGCCGCTGTTTTCATTAATAAAATCAACCTTTTTTTCCTAAATTGATCAATTGATTTCCTGCTGCTAAAAAGTCCCATGGGAAAATGTTTCTCTATTGTTTAAGAGATCCTCTCAGTAACACGGGGGGGGGGGGGGGGGGATTTACCAAAACTGGAGCACGCAGAATCTGGTGCAGTTGTGCATGGGAGCCAATTAACATCAAGGTTTTATTCGCACCCAGGGTTACAACATTCACAAGATTATATATTTTTTGCCATTATTCGCAAGACATTATTAACAGACAAAAAAAAAGTAATACTGTATTTAACGGACCAAAAGGGGCAAACAAGGGGACCTCACATCAAAAACAAAAATGGTGTGAGAATCCTATTCGTGTCTGATATGGATTTTAAAGGAGAATAAAAAAAAAAGCATGAGGCCTTCACATGGCTTTCCTGAGTTTGTAGCCTTGCAGGCCAGAAAAGGAGGAACAAGGATGTGCTCCCCCACACCTGAACAATACCAGGCCACATGTCCTCAACATAGAGGAGATACCCTGCTAGGGAGGACCCTCTTTACAAAGAACCTTGTCCCTATGTTGATGAGGCCAAGGGCCTCTTCCCCACAACCTTGGCCCGGTGGTTGTTGGGCTCTAACGACGGGGGCTTATTGGATTCTAGAAGCCCAATTTAAAAGCCCTACTCTTTGAAAAAATAAATAAAAATACTCATACTCAGTTATTCGACAAATCTGTTATTAATAATAAGTCCCATGATGTTCATCCATCATAAATTAGTCAGTCATGACAGCTGATGCCTGGCAACCTGTCAATAATAAAAACAAAGCCAAATGCTTATACACATGCTTTCCCCACACTTTCTTTAGCTGAATGGCAGCTCTTGTTCCTATATATGGACATGGCCATACTTGGTCAGTGATATTACAGGAATCCCCATGATGTCATTGACCAAATAAGGTCCATACTTGGTCAATAATGTTATCTGGGAGACTTTGCCCTTTTGTTTATATCAGCTGTCATTCATCCAAGGAAAGTGACAGGATCAGACAGATCTGATGATGCCACCATTGATTTTTGAAATTCGGCCGACCAAACCTTCATGTTGCCGGGAATATTCTTTTCTCTCCGGGAATATTCTTTTCTTGCAAATGCGCGTTTTTTTTTCTATTACATTTCTTGCACGACTCTCCCATCATTGATCAGAAAATCGTTTGTTTTTCAAAAAATTTCCAACATGTCGGATTCCTCAAATTTGATTGCTGCATGAAAATCGGCTGTTGCTGCAGCCCACTAACAGTGCGAAATTAGTACAAAAATTATTTGATACGATTTTCGAAAGAAAATTCTTTTGAAATTCGAACCGTGTATGGCCGCCTTAATCCTTCCCTTTCCTGGTCAGCCAGACTGCATGTTCAGAAAAATGTTTGGTAATGATTTCATTTTTTTTTCAGATTTTTGCATTGAGTTTCCCCTAAAATCCATACTAACCCAAGGAGTCTAGTATAGATTTTGGGTGAGCCCCCCTGCTTTTTCTGTTATGTGGGGAGATTGCCATTAACATTTATATCAGGCTCTCATCTAGGATAAGGGTCTGGTTTAGATGAAGATGTTTAGATGATGTTTACAAACAGAAGGAAGCAATTGGAAGCTATCAGTTTTATGTCAATTTAAACATACTTTCTAATTTGTAAATATCCATTTTGCTACAGTAGGATGTATACATTGCACATATGTGGCACTTTACAGGCAGGGTCAGCCCCCTATCCCTCAACCCCCCTCTTCCCAGGCATGTTTTTTAAAGGAATTCAATATCTATTATTTTTTTTCTTTATAGCGTTCAAAGCTTTTTGTTATACATTTTTTTTTTACAATACACTTAGTCATATATAAAGATCTAACATCAGAAATTCTCATTTGGCTTCATAAGCAAACACAAAAACACAATTTAAGCTTGTTTGCCATTCAATTGTATATTCATGCAAAGGCCTTTGCAGCCCCATAGCATCAACCATTAAAATAAATAGATTGTAAATAAAGATAGACACTTTTTTGACAAGTCCTCTATTAAAAATATTTAAAAAAAACTCCCATGGTGTAAATCCATCGTCAATCCATTGAACAAATATGGATATGACCATATTTGATCAATGATGTCACGGGCATTCCCTGGGGAATTTATCACAACTGGAGCAGACAGAATGTGGAGCAGCTGTGCGTGGCAACCAATCAACTTCTATCTTTAGCTTGTTCTGTTAAGCTTTGAAATTAATGATGTCATTCACAGCTGCTTCAATTTTGATAAATCCTCTGGTATGTAGCAAGGGCCTGGTATATATATATATATATATATATATATATATATATATATATATATATATATATATATATACATACATACATATTGGAGAGGTCCACATGCAATTATTTTACAAAGAATACCAAGCTGGCAGGGAAATATAATTTACTGGTAATATAAACAAGCATTTTTAAAGGTATTACTAATTTTTAATGTTTCACTTAATGTTTCACTTTAACCACTTGCCGCCCGCCAATGACAGATTGACGGCGGCAAAGTGGTTGTAGAATCCTGACTGGACGTCATATGACGTCCTCAGGATTCTGAGCCGCTGCGCGCCCCCGGGGGCGCGCATCACGGCGATCGTTGTTCCAGGGTGTCAGTCTGACACCCCGCAACACCGATCTAGGTAAAGTGTCTCTCACGGAGACACTTTACCACGTGATCAGCCGTGTCCAATCACAGCTGATCACGATGTAAACAGCAAAAGCCGGTAATCGGCTTTTCCTCACTCGCGTCTGTCAGACGCGAGTAGAGGAGAGCTGATCGGCTGCTCCTCTGACAGGGGGGGGTTTGTGCTGATTGATTATCAGCACAGCCCCCCCTGAGGATGCCCACTGGACCACCAGGGATGCCCACTGGACCACCAGGGATTCCACTAGATCACCAGGGATTTAAATCAAAGGTATGCCACCCTAGACCACCAGGGATGACACATAATGGATGCCAATCAGTGCCACAATGGATGCCACAATGGGCATCACTGATTGGCAGGCATTGTTTGGCACTGATTGGCATCCATTAGTACAACACATTAGTTAGTGCCCATCTATGCCCATCCATGCCGCCTATCAGTGCCCATCCATGCCGCCTATCAGTGCCCACCCATGCCACCTATTAGTGCCCATACGTGTCGCCTATCCCTGCCCATTCGTGCCGCCTATCCCTGCCCATCCGTGCCACCTATCCGTCATGACGTCATTTTTTTGGACGGCGACGTGAGTTACGGCGTTTCGTATTCCCGGATGTCTTACGCAAAAAAAAAATGTGAATTTCGAAGCGGGAATGACGGCCATACTTTAACATGGCTCGTGTAAAGTTAAGGCATGTAAAATCATGACTAACTTTGCAACGGGAAAAAATTACTAGCGACGGCGTAACGAACGCGAAAACCGTTGTGGATCGCCGTAAATGCTCATTAGCATACCCGACGCAGGAAAACGACGCAAACTCCACCCAACGGAGGCCGAACTATTGCATCCTAAGATCCGACGGTGTAAGTCAATTACACCTGTCGGATCTTAGGGCTATCTATGCGGAACTGATTCTATGAATCAGCCGCATAGATACGACAAGAGATACGACGGTGTATCAGGAGCTACGCCGTCGTATCTCTTCTGTGAATCTGGCCCAATGTTCCTAGATCTCTTATGGTGAATCTGGTTTAGTAGTACCGCTTCATAGTAGTCTTTCAGATCAGGGCCCATGCCACCTGCTTTTTTAAGTCTGATAGTAACAGAGTAAGGAAAGCATGTTTTTTTATTCGACCATATGTAAGAGCGCAACATACTTTGTGTCAGGGATGACTATAGGTATTGCTCTATATAGGTATAGTAGTTTCGGGAGAGTGAACATGTTAAATGCTGCTACTCTACCTGCCCATGAGAGGTGTTGATTTATGGTATTTTAAAGATCCTGCTTACATGTATTTAGAAACAGAATGAAGTTGTGTGAAAACAGATTTTTCATTGGAATGGTTAAGGCAATGCCTCGATACTGCATGGAGGAGGACACCCACTGAAATGGAATTTTGGATTGTAGTTCCTTCCTTATAGGACTTATTACTCCAGCTTGTAAGATATTGGATTTTGACTCATTAACCTTGTAAAAGGAGCATGCATTAATTTGTCAAGAACGTTGCACACCGCTGGGAGGGAAGAAGCCAGTTCAGTGAGAGTAAGGATGATATCATCCCCCAAAAAGTGTGATCTTATGATTCTAGGCTGCTACCTGTATGCCTTGAATTGATATGTTACTACAGATCGTTTGGGCCAGTGGTTCCATCATTATCATGAATATTAAAAGGGAGAGAGAGCACCCTTGCCTAGTGCCATCAGTGATTTTAAAGGGTCCAGAGAGGGTACCGTCTGTAAATTCACAGGCTGAGGGTTTAGAGTAAAGGGCTAGTATAGTTGTTAAAATGTTACCCTGGAATCCAAATTTAGTAAGTGTTTGTTTTAAATAGCCCCAGTGAATCCAGTCAAACGCCTTTTTGGCGCCTAGCGCTAAAAAGATTGCAGGGACCTTTAAAGGACCATTTATTGATATACTTGAGCCACTTATGGAAACAACGTCCCTGGTTTCAACCAAGCCAAACGACATTCTTTGTTAAATTTGTTGTATTTTATGTTTGCAGTCTAACTACTGTGTCTCTTATACGATAAAAATGATTGTATCATCTTTGTGCTTGTACTTTGAAAACCTTTAATAAAACTATTTGAATCAAAATTATAATTTTGGCAAATAGTGAAGAATTTAAACCACCACAATCATGTTAACAGTCAAGCTTTGGGTGTCATCTGTTTGATGCAGTGCTGAGATGGGGATTTCTATGTGGGCAAAATAAAATTTCTGTTTCATCCTGGTACAAATTACCATATTTACTTGATTGAAAAGGGTAAATTCACAATTCTAGGGAGCAGACATGCTAGGATGTATAATAAGTATGACACAGCTTGGATTATATTTGTGGTTGTGGATCACATACAGGAAAATCTAATAAGTGGTGATTTTGGCAGGTCAATACTTCAAAGGTCAGGTACAGGTCAAAAATTGTTGGATACAATCTTTAAAAGATTGTCTTGCACTTGGACAAAATGAGGCCTTTATGTACAGATCTTTTCTATGGGTAACTCAAATTGCTGAATTAAGGAAAATAAATTGCTAGATACTTACAGTACTGTGACATTATGCTGCTTATTTATTTATGGATACTAGAGTATCCTATAGTAAGCTTATAAGTGTTTTTGGTATTTTTAATCGTATATATTGTCATTAATCTACTGTATGTACCATTCCCAACCTCTCCCAGCAGTGTTACTGGACCATTCTTTCCTCTAATAGGGCTGTATGGACATGACCCCAAATGTGGCAGTGTTATAGTATATAAAGTATAAGGCCCCGTACACACGAACAGTTTCCTCGGCAGAATTCTGCTTCCGACCGAGTTTCTGGCTGAATTCTGCCGAGGAAACTGGTCGTGTGTACACTTTCGGCCGAGGAAGCCGACGAGGAGCTCGACGAGGAAATAGAGAACATGTTCTCTATTTCCTCGTTGTTCTATGGGAGAACTCGTCCCGCCGAGCTCCTCGGCGGCTTCAGTGCTGAACTGGCCGAGGAACTCGATGTGTTTGGCACGTCGAGTTCCTCGGCCGTGTGTACGAGGCCTCAGCATGTGATGTTTGCATTTTAGCACGATTCTCATTAGTCATCCATAACTGTCCTCTTCTGCCTATGTTTGCCCCTTATTTTCCAGATGGGCTTGACCTGGTCGATCCCTGCTGTATGTATTTTGCAGAGATTTGGGCTATAGCTCATTAGGAGGCAGAACTATGGCTCCATCTGACATGTGTATTCTGCATTACAGCCTGGCATGTGGATCCACAGCTATACCCGTGTGATATCAAACACCAAATCATCTGCAGTGATGATTGTATTGGCACAACAGGGGAATATAAAGGAAACCGTCAAACTCACAGGAGTAATGAGGGTGTCCCCCTCTGAACAGAGGCTTCTGGAATACCTGAGTAACTGTCAGATTGGTAAGAAAGTTTTTTATTTCATCTAGTGTTGCTTACATACTAGTGTTCAATATAGATCTCTTTTTTTTTTTTTTACAAATCTCTATTATTGTTTTCAGAAAACATTCCATACAAAATAAAACCATACATATACATTTACATATACATTTACATTCATCTGCTCTCCTCTAGAGCCTCCATACAATTCAATTCGTTCCTTTCACCTGACTCGAATACCTTTACCCCCTCCTCTCTCCCTTCATTCAATGGTGTGGTTAACCTCCCCTTATTCCCCATTTATCCTGAAGCTGTCATGGAGTTCTCTATCCAGATTGCCCATACTCTCTCATATTTCTCCCCATGGGAATCCCATCCTTCTAAGTATTTCCCACAGGAAAGGCCATTTGACCGTGTCGAAGGCCTTTTCTATGTCTAGGGTGGCCACTGTCCTAGACCCCTCCTGCATATGATGGGTATGTATATTTGTATAGAGCCTACGTAGATTAATATCCGTTGTTCTCTGTGGCATAAATCCTGTCTGATCAGCATCTATTATATTTCTAAGGAGGGGTTGTAGTCTTAATGTTAATATCTTCATCAAGATTTTTAAATCAGTGTTTAATAGCGCTATTGGCCTATATGATGAACATAATTTTGGATCCTTTGGGGCAGATCCACAAAGCACTTACACCGGCGTATCTCGAGATGTGCAGGGTAAGTGTAAATATGCGCCGGGGTATCTATGCTCCGTATCCCCAAAACGAGATACGCCTGAAAACGAGATTTTTCCGACCGACGTAATTTTTCTACAGCGGCACATCGTAGGCGCAAAAATACACTGGACGCACCATTGTTTTGCTATGCAAATATGCAAATGAGGGAGATACGGCGATCCACAAAAGTACGTTTGTCCGGCGCAGGTTACGCTCTGTGCGCATTAGGTGTATGTCCGGTCTAAAGTTACCCCTCATAAAAGCAGCTTTAACTTTGCACCAGACGTGTGCAGGTCAGCTAAAGCAACACCGTTAGGGACGAGCTGAGCAGCCACACTTGCAGGACAACAATCTGTATGCCAACATGCCAGGGGCATCCATGGTCATAGCTATACTACTGGCTTTAGATGCGCGCAGAAGGAGGAGGGCATGGAGGAGGAGGAGGGCACGGGAGAGTATATACCGACCGCGCATAAACGTCTTTGGCATGGGTGATTCTGAGGTGTATCGCATCTTCAGATTCACCCCTACTGCCATCATGGAATTAACCACAACCCTGAAAGATGACATCACATGCCAAACAAAGCGCTCACATGCAGTGGAGCCACTGGTCAAGGTACTGGCAACACTCCATTTCCTTGCCAGTGGCTCTTTTCAGCGTACAAGTGGAGTGGTGGCTGGAATGGCACAATCCTCCATTAGCAGATGTGTGCACCAGGTTATCCCCACAATCCTCAGACGCATGGCCAACCAAATCATCAGACCCACCCAGGAGGACCTGCGGGTGAAGGCAATGTGTGATTTCTACAGAATTGTCAGATTCCCACGCACTGTGGGGGCCATTGATTGCACACATGTGGCACTACGCCCCCCCCCGTAAGACAAAGCACATATACCGCAATCGGAAGCATTGGCATTCCATCAACGTACAGGTGATAGCCAATGCCCAATGCCTCATATGGCACGTCCGTGCAAAACACCCAGGATCCAGCCATGACAGCTACATATACCGTCAAAGCCCCATCCCAATGGAATTCGAACAGAACATGTATGGGGACAGCTGGCTGGTTGGTGAGTGACATGGGTGTCAGGCATGTCTGCCCCCCCCCCCATGATGCAGACATCACGAGTTGCACATGCATGACTAACATCCTCCTGTCTTTTCCCTTCCAGGTGACTCTGCATATGCACTTGGACCCCATCTCATGACTCCATTCCAGAATCCCCAAACCACAGGAGAGCAAAGATACAATGAAGCACACGCACGTACCCGTGGAGGGGTGGAACACACCTTTGGCCTCCTGAAGTCCCATTTCCGATGCCTGGATAAGTCTGGGGGTACCCTGTTGTATTCCCCAAACTTTGTGTGCCAGATCATCGGTGCATGTTGCATGCTGCACAACTTCGCCATGAGAAAGGGCCTGGAGATTGACATACGTGATGACCTGACCCCCGAACCAGACAATCCCCTCTGACCGAGGCTACCCCATCTTCTGAGGGAAGAGCAGTCAGGAAATGCCTCGCAGTAGGCATCTTTGCACGTTAAACCCACACATTAATCATGGCACAATGAGAATGCATGCATGCACACCACTGTGGTCCCTAGCACACACACATCACATCCTCATCAAATTGGATTAGCACAAACCCACCATGCAGGACTTGGGAGCAGCAACGCCACGCCAAGGCTCCAATTTTTTGTACATTCATACACCATTCACACGGACCTGGGGATCACTTCTCCCTGGTCCTGGGGATCCCTTCTCCACCACAACTGAGGGTGACACCCCTTTTCCGGCAGGAATGTCACCCCCACAATCAAACATCATTCACAAAAATAAAACAAATCATAATCACATTAAAAAATAACAAATAAACATAAAACACTGAAAAAAAAAAGACAAAAACTTAACGCTGCTGGCGTGACCCACGCCTGGGCCGGCCACGGCCATGGCCCCGCCTCCTCAGGGGAGACTCATGGGGGGGGTAATCAGGGGAAGGAGGAGCATCCCCTGGTCTCTGCCCACCTGGCAGCCTGCCCTCCAAGACCACGGTGATGCATGTTAGGCCCACATTGAGGGCTGTCGTGTTGGCCTGGACAGCCTGGGTCAGGGCACGCACCTCCTGACCCACGCCTGCTGTGGCAGTCTGCAGGTCGTTGAAGCAGTTAATCACAGCCAGGGAGTTACAACTCATGTCCTGCATGGACTCCTTGATGGAGGCCATGCTCTCCTCCATCCGGCCCAAAGTCTGGGTGACCTGACCCAGATGGCGGGTCTGATGGGCCTGGTCCCTCCACAGATTTTCCGGCAGAACCTCTGCTACCCCCCTTGTCTTGCGGGTCGCCTTCCTGCCTCCTGATGAGGCTTGTGGCCTGGGAGTAGGGGAGACCCCTGGGGGGAAGCCCTGTAGGGGGAGGAGTGGGAGGGGCTACCCCTGATGGAGGCCTGACTGCTGCCAGCCCTAGGGGGAGCCTCCTCCAAATGGAGAAGCACCTCATTCCCCGATATCACCTCCTCCTCCTCAACCTCCTCCTCCTCAACCTCCTCATGAGGTGAGCTGGGGCCACTCCCCTGCACAGAGGACTCCTGGCTTGCCTGGGGGTCTTCCTCAGACTCATGTCCGGGGGAGGCTGCGAACTGGCCAGATGGCCCAGTACCATCCTGCACATCTGTGGATGACACAAAACGTTCACATGTTGGAGGATCCACACACTTGTCACATATTCCCTTCCCCCCCACACATGCTACTCACCAGATAGAAAAAAAAATTAACTTACCTCTCCTCAAGACCTCCTCAATGGAGTCAAAGCCAGGCAGCCCCTCCACTTGCTGCCTGTGAAAGCACTGGGCCACCGCATGCTCCTCATCAGTGAGCCTGATAGTGCATGCAGGTCCCCCTCCAGTGCCCCTGGCATGAGCGACCATCTTTGCCATCTTCCCACGGACCACACGCCTGAGATCATTGATCTTTTTTTGGATCTCACTGGGGGTCCTGGTCTCACCCCCCAACGCATTGACATCGTCTGCGATGTCTTGCATGATCTGCCTCCTTCTGGCTGGGGTGGTGTTGGCACTCTCAGGCCCATGCAGAAACTGACCAAATCGGGTCATGGCCCTCACAATAATGGCCTTCTCCCGCAGGGAGTAGTTCAACTTCCTCTTCCTCTCTGTCATCTTGCCAAAACACTGTCCAAAAAACACACGATCCAAAAAACACACCGACGCGACACAAACCAACAAACAGCAACAGACAACGGAACAAAAGCACCTTGCTTCAGGGGGGGAAACAAATGGATGTACTTTTGCAATGGAAGGGCGTATGTCTGGGCCTATTTATGCCCTGGGCGTATCTCACTAAGTACGCCGGGCCTAGTTCCTATCTCACTGATTACGCCGGGCCAAGTTCTGAGCATGCGCAGAGAGGCGCTGACCATAGTTAGCGTCATGCGCAGTCCGGCCGGCCCTTCATTTGCATGGGGTCACGGCTCATTTCAATGGAACACGCCCACGTCCTTCCCACTTTCAATTATGCCGGCTTATGCCTCGGAATTTACATTGCCCCGACGCAAATTTGGGCGCAAATACTATGAGGATACGGTACTTGCCTCTCTAAGTTGAGCCGGTGTAGCGGAAAGGAGATGCGCTACGCCGGTGTATATATACGTCGATGTACGTGGATCTGCCCCTTTGTTTCTTTATATATCAGTGTTATATGTGCTTCTCTCATTGAATCTGGTAGGGCCCCTTTCCTTAACCCGCTTGTGAATACTTCTGCTAATTTAGGAGCTAATAATGCTCCATATTTTTTATAGAATTCTGCTGGAATTCCGTCTGGGCCTGGTGCTTTTTCCCCCGAGAATGTATGTATAACCTCCATGATTTCCTCAGCCGTAATAGGACAAACTAATGCTCTCCTCTCCCCATCCGACAGCCACCCTAGGGCTATCCGATCCAATAGGTCCGTCATATTATCCGGGCAGAAGTCGGGTGGCAGGAAAGAGGCATACAGTGTACTGTAATATTCTCTGAAAGTCTCCAATACATCTTCTGGTTCTTTTACTTTCTGTCCATTTGAATCCTCAATTTCTGATATAGTTGTAGCCTGATACTCTTGTTTCACCAATCTTGCTAGGAATCTACCCCCTTTATCTCCCTGCTCAAATATTTTCTGTCTATTTTTGTGCATTTCTAATCTTGTTATCTCCTCCATATGCAAATTTAAATCTCTTTGTGCTGCCATCATTTCTTCAAAGTTGATCCCGCTGGGGTCTTGGCCATATTTTCCTGCATCTTTACCTTCTGATTTTTATTGACCGCTGAGATATTTGATATATATTGTCCTCGCAGATATGCTTTGAATGCATCCCAAACCATCTCTACCGAGGCTGATCCAGCATTATTCTCCCAATATTCCATTATTATCAATGTCATTTTCCCTGCTCCCTGCTATTTCCGGATGTCCAACCCATTGTGGAGTCAATCTCCATAGGGATGCGTTTCTTGGAGTAGGAATACGTATTGACAGAAACAGAGGTGAGTGGTCTGAAAGACCGCTTGGTAGGTATGTAGCTTTGGCGATGTCTGTCAACATCGCAGAATCTGTAAATGCCAGATCTATTCTAGACGCCGTTTTATAAGAGGCAGAAAAACAAGAATACACTCTCATCCCCGGATTTTTCCATCTCCAAATCTCTGTTACCCCCATTGCCTGTGCCCATTTATACAGATCCGCTGAATGTTGTTTAGGATGTTTTGATCTATCTAGCTCTGGTGATAAGACCGCATTGAAGTCTCCAATCAATATCAATTTTGCTGGGAGATGCTGAATAATTTTTTCCACTAACTCGCTTAGAACCACCATCGAAGATGGGGGTGGGATATACACTGCCACCGTAACATATCTCTGTTTGCCAATCGTGTACAGCAGGATGACATATTTTCCATTTATGTCTATATAAGCCTTCTCTACTTCTCCCGGAAAGGTTTTGTTTACCAGAATTGATACCCCCCTAGCATATGAAGAATAGGTGGAGTGGTATGTTTCTCCTATCCAGGTTTTTTTAACGTTCTTACTTTTTTCCCATTAAATGTGTCTCCTGTAATATAATCAATTGGGGAGAATATTTTCTTATATACTGAAACATCAAAGCTTGTTTAAACTTTAAGTTTAGGCCTCGGACATTCCAAGATAGTATCGAAAAACAATTATTTTTCTCAGGCATTATATCTAGAGTATGGGAAGAACCCCTGCCTCCATTGTATCTAACACCTCCCTATTTTTTGGGGGGGGCATCCATAGGGTACTTAAACCACACCATTGCAAACCCCATACATACTTCCCCCATACTCTCCCTCCACCTCCCTCCTCCCTACCCACCCTGTCTCTCCCCACTCCCCTCTCTTGTGTACAATCCCATCTATTCGTGGATGAGAGTGGAGAGGAACTTTCCCTATCCCCTTTTTTACTGAGTATAATCTCTATTTCATGTATATTTGAGAAGGTTTGTATGGTTGGCTTCCAACACAGACAGTACTGCACCAGTCCTTGGAAATTAAAATATGAGAAAAAAGAGAAACTGAGTAGGTGTTTAGACCGCGTCAGTGATATAGGACTTTGTGGTGTGACACGACACACCACAAAGTCCTATATCACTGACGCGGTCTAAACACCTACTCAGTTTCTCTTTGTTCTCAATCTCTATTTCATGCTCAGTATCCTTCATAACTCAACCCACAACCTTCCATTCCTTCGTGTGGTGGGCTCCCTAGTAACCTATACATTTTATACCTCATTTATTGTCCTATTATGTTTCCTTAGGAGCTTCTCTATTGCTTGGACCTTATTGGTACAGCAACAAAAAAAAAGAACCCCCCCCCCACCCATAGTTTATGCAAGGAGTTGATCTATACAGCTCCATGTAGTTCCCCGTGCAGCTACTTCCCTGTCATTTACTCAATATTGTCTAGCATTGTATGCCCCCCCTGTGCCCAGATAAGTATGTGAACATTTAAATATACTCATTCCATGTCGTTGAATTACTTAATTAGTGATTACTTAGTGATTTATAATTAATCCATACTCTTTAACTGGAGTAAGGAGAGAGAGGAAAACAAAGAGGAGAGAGAAAAAGGAAAAACAAATAGTTTTCTCTCTCTCTCCCTCCCTCCAAACATCAAAAATACAACATTGTATGCTTATTAAATCCCATTGTCCTGTTATCCAATTAGTGCTTACACCTTTATAAACATATTCCAAATATTATTCTTTCCATTCCCCCCCCCCACCCCACAAAAAAAAAAGGGGAAAATTCCTTTCCCCTCTTAAATGTCAAACTTCCTTATTGTGTACTTATTTATTCCTTTAGAGGCATACTGCAAGTATCATTCACATATTATTCCCCTTCCATTCCTCTCCCACTCGAGAGAAAGAAAAGAAAAAAAAATCCTAAATAGGCAGACTACATTATTATATACTTATTCATTCCTTAACGACATATTCAAGTGTTATTCAGATGTTGTTTTTTCTCCATCCCTCTCCCACCCAAAGATAGAGAGGGGGAAAAAAAAGGAAGAAGAAGAAAGGAAAAAAGACAATGGTCCCAAAAAGAAAAAAAAAATTCCCCTTCCTCCTTTTCCAACTATCAAAAATACATTGTCATATACCTCCCAAGTCCCATTATACCATTATTCCACTCAGTGCTTTCACCATATTTCAAGTGTTATTCTTCCCAATTACCCCCACCCACCCCCCCCCAAAAAAAAAAGAGTAATTGTTCATTGCCATACTATGGATCCAAAAAAAAAAAGGCAGAGACAGAAAATGTCCATCTATTTAGTATCTAGTCATTCCGACGCTAATGTTGGTGTTTCAAAAAACATGGTATGTGTCCCATCTACCACTCGTAATTTACTAGGGTATAGCAGACTGTACTTTAACCCCTTCTCTCTCAGTCTTTTCCGTATTTCTGTATATGCCCTTCTTTGCTGTTGTATCTCAACTGGGTAGTCGGGGGAAAAATAACAATTTAACATTTTCATACTGTATATCTGCCCTCATTTGCTGTTGAAAGAATTTGATCTTGGTCCCTGTAATTCAGTAAACGTATCAAAAAAGAACGGGGGGCGCCCCTGGTTTAGGGATACGGAAGGAGATCCTATGTGCTCTTTCCACCACGTATGTTGAGGATACTTCTGTTAATTTCAGAACTTCTGTTAATAATTTTTCCGAGAATGTAATTGGGTTATCCCCTTTTACCCGCTCTGGCAGACCCAGAATTCGAACGTTGTTCCTTCTTAGGCAACTTTCTGTGTCTATTGCTCTGTCCTGCAATTCTCTAATTTGCTTTTCCAATCTTTGCCATTCCTTGTTATCCTTTTTTTATTTTTTCCTCAACTTTTGAGACGTGGATTTCTATTTCTGCTATTTCTGCTGTCTTTTTCTGTATTTTATTGAAATCGCGTTTTATTGAACACACATCTACTGCCAAGGCGTCCATTTTATTTGTCAGCACTTCACTGCTTGCTTTTATTGCCTCCAATATGTCTTTCCCAGAAGGCGTGTGCTCCCCCTCTATTCCTGCCGTCTGCGTCTCCGCTGTTATCCCTTTTACTGGGGATTTTTGCGGGGATTGTGGAGGTTTCTTTGCTGCCTTTGCCACCATGGCCGAGGGAGAGGAACAGGGGGTCACTATCTGTGGTTTCACACAAGATTTACTGGGGGCCATTTATCCTCATATTAGTTTAGGGGGGGAAGAGAGAGGTTTATTCCTACTTTATCCCCTACCCTTCGTTCTACCTGGCTCTTAAATCTCTATTCAAGAACTGTAGAAAACTTTAGAGTATCATAACACATAGGAGGAAAATGGAGTATCTGTTCCAGCAGACCTAAGTTCAAAAAGAAAACAGACTGAGAGAAAAAAAAAGGAGAGAGCCCAGTCCTTCAAGTTGTTAGGATTGAATGCTTTGGGGCTCACGAAGAAAATAGCATAGACCAAGGACTTCCAGACTTCCAGTTGGAAACAAAGAGCTAGGTCAAAAGCTATAATACCAGGGAACTGATAATCAGGGGATTACAAGCCAGTGTCCATAAAGTATATATTTCCAACCATTGCTTCTCAGTCCCCTACACAGTTCATGTTTATACACCCCTCACCTGGCATTTACTGGCTCCTCATCCTTCACAGTTCTCCCCCCTCCTCAACCAGGAAGACAGTAAAAAAAAGGAACTGTTTAGATCCTACCGTTTGTCTGGATGGGATGGGATGCCTGAAATATCTGATGTGAAGAGGTCCTCGCTAGTGGCTAGCGGCATCGCATCGCATCGCAGTGTCACAGATTCGGAGCCCGCCCACTCGTGCACGTCACATGCTCACACGCTCTCACGCATCTATTCAATATAGATCTCTGGTTATCAGTGCAGGCTTTCATTGACTTTTAACTCTATTTCACATTACTTAATAAAGGGGCAGTAAAGGTAAATGCTTTTTTCACCTTAATGCTTCCTATTCATTAAGGTGAAAAAACATCCGACGGTACCGCCCCCCCCCCCCCCCGAGCCCTGTTTAACTTACCTGACCCCTCGAAAGTCCCGCGCGCTTTCACGTGATCCTCATCGGTTCCCAGCCTGGCCGTTGATTGGCTAGGCTGGATGGATTGATAGCAGATTGGCTGGCGCTGCTGTCAATCACAGCGGATGACGCGGCGGATGACGCGGTGTGCAGGGGGCGGGGTCGAGTGATACAGTCGACGGCTATGCCCGCCACTTTATCATGGGAGCACGCTCGCAAAAGCTTTCCACCATGCGAGCTTGCTCGCATGAAGGTGGAAAGCTTTTGCGAGGAGGAGCCGAGACAGCCGCCGAGAGACAGGGTTAGGGGACACTCTGTGCAAAACGAGCTGCACAATGGAGGTAAGTATAACATGTTATTTAAAAAAAAAAAGTTTGCCTTTAGTGTTCCTTTAACCCTGGGGCCCTGAATTGCCTATTATATGGACCAGGACACTACTGTTAGCATATTGGACCAGAAACTTACTGCTAACAGTCTGGATCAGCACATCATTGGTAATCTATTTACAGTAATTAGGCACTAAATAATGTACACATGGCTTTTGTGACTACTTTGCAGTGCTATATCTGTACAGTTATTACAAACATATTGTGATTACCATATACAGTAAAGGACATTCTCATACTTGATATGTGTATCCTATTTAGGTGTAGCAGTGCAGTAATTATAGCTGTTGAAGCACTATATTAGGCTGGCATTTAAGGACCCCTTTATGTCCTCTGTGGTCTTCATTTGGATCTTGGATGGGAGAGATACCCTAGTTCATTGCATGAATGGTAATTCTCTATTCATATATGTATGTCACACTGTGGTAGATTTACTAAAACTGGTGCACTCAGAATCTCATACAGCTGTACATGACCTAACTTCAGCTTGTTCAATTAAGCTTTGGCAATAAAACCTGGAAGCCAGTGGCGGAACTACCGCCATAGCGACCCACGCGGGCGCTATGGGGCCCGCAGCCGAGTGGGGCCCGGCAGTGTTGCCAACCGTACGTTAATTTAGTCTGTTGATTTCACCCCATTTTCGGGGTGTCCGTGAATGTCAGTTATGGGCAGCCGGTGCCATTAAAAAAGATGGCTGCGGGCCAGCCATGCAACTGCGCATGTGCCGTTCCAAAGCCTGCAGGACTCGGCAAAGATCGTACAAACTCGGCTGGGCGGCTCATGCGCAGTAGCGAAATGTCGCCATCTGGCGCCATTTTTGAATGGGCAGTGGCGCGTCTCGGCAGTATATCAGTGGAGCGGGCTTTGGAGTCGGGCAAGGCGGTGCAAACTATTCCTGCCCTATGACTGCGGATGAGCGCCGGTGGATGGATTCCCCTCCCAGCACCTTCTGCAGCCTGCCCGGCCGTGCCGCCCTCCTGCTGTGTGCCTGGATGGGAGCTCCGGTGGATGGATCACATCCCGGCGCCTGCTGCAGCCTGACCGACCCCCCCCACAAAGAAAGTGAGTCCCCGGCCGTGCCGCCCCCCTGTGTGCCTGGATAGGAGGAGCGGCGGGGACAGCTGCACATGGAGGAATTGATCTTTCCATATTCCTCCTGCAGCCGCTGAATGACCGCTTCTTCTGCGGGCGTTCATTGGCTGCAGGAGGAATATGGAAAGATCAATTCCTCCATGTGCAGCTGTCCCCGCCGCTCCTCCTATCCAGGCACACAGGGGGGCGGCACGGCCGGGGACTCACTTTCTTTGTGGGGGGGTCGGTCAGGCTGCAGCAGGCGCCGGGATGTGATCCATCCACCGGAGCTCCTCCTATCCAACTTTTTACTGCCAACGTGCTCCCAAGTTCCTCCCAGTTCTCCCTGCATACCTCCTCTGCTCCCTGGCTCCTCCCCAGTGCTTTCTGGCCCCCCGTGCTCCCTGGCTCCCCCACTGTGCTGCCCTGCCCCCCCCCACTGTGCTGCCCTGTCCCCCCCCTGTGCTGTGCTCTCCCCCCCCACAGTACTTTCTGTGCTCCCCCATGCTACCCCCACTGTGCTGTCCAGTCCCCCCCCACTGCTCCTTCGCTCCCCCGCAGTGCTCTCTGGTCCCCTCTGTGCTCCCTGGCTCTCCCCCTCACTGTGCTGTCCAGTCGTCACCCCCCCCAATAGCTCTTCACCTCCCCTCCAGTGCTCTGTGCTCCCTTGTTCCCCCACACTGATATCCCCACCACAGTGCTTTCTGGTCCTCCCTGTCTCCCCCCCCCCACTCCCTCCCAGTGCTCTCCAACCCCCTGCTCCCTGGATCCCCCAACATTGTTCTCCAGCCCCCCAGAGCTCTCTACTCCCCACGTACTCCCTACAGGAGGGGCTGCAGACATGGACAGGGCTAGAGATCCCTCTCTCCCCTCCCCCTCTTGTTCCTGAGCCAGGAAGAGTGGGCTGCTGGGGACCAAGCCTGCCTTGAGACTGTAACTTTAATGGAGGTCATCTGTGTTGCACTGCTGAAGTGCTGTCAGAGTCAGTAATTTTCATATGTGCCCATATCTTGTCTTCCCCGAGCCGTAAAGGGGTAGCAGTCTGTTTTCTGGGCACTGCAGTCTGAGGCTCTTTTGCTGTTGGGGGCAAAGGCTGCATCTCTCTGTGGGGGGGGGGGGGCAGAGGCTGCATCTCTCTGTGGGGGGGGCAGAGGCTGCATCTCTCTGTGGGGGGGGGCAGAGGCTGCATCTCTCTGTGGGGGGGGGGCAGAGGCTGCGTCTCTCTGTGGGGGGGGGCAGAGGCTGCATCTCTCTGTGGGGGGGGCAGAGGCTGCATCTCTCTGTGGGGGGGGCAGAGGCTGCGTCTATCTGTGGGGGGGGGCAAAATCAGTCTCTCTCTCTCTCTCTCTTATAATAACCTGCCTTGCTATATATATATATATATATATATATATATATATATATATATATATATATATATGTATATATATATATATAAAATAAAATGAGTAATGTGTTGTTCAATGGCATTAGTTTATTTTTTTTGGAGGGGGGGGGGGGGCCCATACAACATTTTGCTATGGCGCCCTGTGATTTCTAGTTACGCCCCTGCTGGAAGCTGATTGTTTTCTATGCAGAAGTGAGCCTAATGTTGCACTCTCCAGCTTCAGTAAATAAACCCCACTGTGTTTATGGAATTGTGTTATAAAAAAATAATATAATGAAAAATGAAAATAATGAATATGTGTCACTAATGTCAATATTGACAAAATATTGTAGGCTCACCTCCTATATCTCTTAATGAAGCGTGTCTATAATCTGGGAAAATAGTTATCCTCATCCCACTGCAGAAATTATCTTTAACCAAATGGACATAACAACTTTGGGCCAGATTCACAGACAGCGGCGTATCTTTGAGCGGGCGTAGCGCATCTCATATGCGATACGCCAACGTAACATAGAGAGGCAAGACCAGTATTCACAAAGCACTTGCTCCCTAAGTTACGGCGGCGTAGCGTAAATGGGCCGGCGTAAGGAAGGTAGTGGGTGTGTTGTATTAAAATTAACCGTGACCCCATGTAAATGAATGGCCGAACGAACGCCTGCTCAGAATCATGTCGCATATACTCCCTAAGATACGATGGCTCAATGCGTACGACGTGAACGTAACCTATGCCCAGCCCCATTCACGTACGACTTACGTAAATGACGTAAAATACGACGCCTGTTCCGATGTTTCCGACGTCCATACCTTAACATGACTTACCCCTGCTTTATGAGGGGTAAACGGTGTAGATTACTGCGACGGGCGCAAGTACGTTCGTGAATCGGCGTATCTAGGTCATTTACATATTCAACGCGTAAATCAATGTTAGCGCCCCTGGCGGCCAGCGTAAATATGCACCCAAGATACGACGGCGTAGGAGACTTACGTCGGTCGGATGGAGCCAGAATTCAGGCGTATCTGGTTTCAAGAATACGGCGCATAGATACGACAGCGCATCCGTGGACTCACGCGGCGTATAAGAAGATACGTCAGCGTAAGTCCTACCTGAATCTGGCCCTTTGTGAAGGACTATAACAATATCATAGTTAGCCAAGTAGTGCGTGGTTGAGGTTACCTATGAAGCTACAAATCATTGGTATTTGTTATCGCATGGACTCTGTTTTCACCCCCTTGGCATTTTTCATGTTTTGTTGCCTCACAACCTGGAATTAACATGGATTGTTTGAGGATTTGCATAATTTAATTTACAGAACATGCTCACAACTTTGAAGATTTTTTTTTTATTGTGAAGCAAACAACACATAGGACAAAATAACAGAAAAAGTCAATGTGCATAACTATTCACCCCCCTAAAGTTAATACTTTGTAGAGCCTCCTTTTGCAGCTATCACAGCTCCAAGTCGCTTTGGATAAGTCTCTATATACTTATCACATCTTACCACTGGAATTTTTGCCCATGCCTCCTTGCAAAACTGCTCAAGCTCCTTCAAGTTGGATGGTTTGTGCTTGTGAACAGCAATCTTTAAGTCTGACCACAGATTTTCTATTGGATTGAGGTTTGGGCTCTTTGACTAGGCCATTCCAACACATTTACATGTTTCCCCTTAAAACACTCAAGTGTTGCTTTAGCCAAGTGTTTGGGGTCATTGTCCTGCTGGAAGGTGAACCTCTGTCCTAGCCTCAAATCATACACAGAGTGGTACAGATTTTGCTCAAGAATATCCCTGTATTTAGCATCATCCATCTTTCACTTAACTCTGACCAGTTTCCCAATCCCGACTGCTAAAAAACATCCCCACAGCATGATGCTGCCACCGCCATGTTTCACTGTGGGTATGTTGTTATTTGGGGGATGTGATGTGTTGCGTTTGCGCCAGACATAGCGTTTTCTTTGATGGCCAAAAAGTAAAATTTTAGTCTCATCAGACCAGAGCACCTTCCTGCAAACTCAAAACATGCCATTTTGTTTTTTTGCTGAAAGTAATGGCTTTCTTCTGGCCACTCTGCCATAAAGCCCAACTATATGGAGCATATGGCTTATTGTCGTCCAATGTACTCCAGTCTCTGCTGTGGAATTCTGCAGCTCCTCCAGGGTTACCTTATGTCTTTGTGCTGCCTCTCTGATTAATGCCCTCCTTGTCCGGTCCGTGAGTTTTGGTGTGCGGTTGTCTCTTGGCAGGTTTGCTGTTGTGCCACGATCTTTCCGTTTGGTTATGATAGATTTTATGGTGCTCCTAGGGATCATCAAAGATTTTTTTTTTTTTTTAATAACCTTGTACTTCTCAACAACATTGTCCCTTACTTGTTTGGAGAGTTCATTGGTCTTCATGGCAGTGTTTTGTTAGTGGTGCCTCTTGCTTAGGTGTTGCAGCCTTTGGGGCCTTTAAAAAAGGTGTGTATATGTAATAACAGATCATGTGACACTTAGATTGCACACAGGTGGACATCATTTCACTAATTATGTGACTTCTGAAGGTAATTGGTTGCTCCAGAGCTTTTTATGGGCTTCATAACAAGCCAAGGGGGTGAATACTTTTGAAAGGCATTGTATATGTGATTTTATGATTTGTTAGTAAAAAAAAAAGATAATTTTGGTCTGTTGTAGCTCAAGGTATTTATAATTACATATAAACTTGTTGTGCAATATTGTGGTGACTATATAAATCGGGAGTCTATTTATTTATTTATTTTCAGAAAAAGTAGACTTGTGTCCAGCCTGCAACCAGTTGGTGGTTCCTGAAGAGTGCAATCGTGGTGGATCTGCACGGCAACACATGCCAGACATCAATGTTTCTCAACTCTAGTCCTCGAGTACCCCTAACAGGTTATGTTTTCATGATTTCCCTCAGATGAAATGGCTGTGGTAATTACTAGGGCAGTGAAACTGATAAAATCATCTGTGCAAAATAATGGAAAGCCTGAAAACATGACCTGTTGAGGTCGCTCCTCAATACCTCAATTATAGAGGCTAACTATAAGGTCTTATTAAGATGGTATATGGTCCCGGCCAGACTGGCCACGTTTATACCCGGAGCCACCACAAGATGTTTTAGAGGTTGCGGCCAAGTGGGTTCCACCTTTCACATATGGTGAACATGCCCCAAAGTCAGGAGGTTCTGGATTAGGGTCTACAATTTCATATATACCCTTACCCAGATTAATCTGACAAAATCTGTGAAACACACACTCCTGGGTGGCAGGATAGCAGAAGCCTCTAGGGCCCAAAGGCGGCTTCTTACATTTATCTTTATTTCAGCAAAGATAACGATAGCGAGAAACTTCCCTGCCATTCAATCAGCTTAAACACAAATTGTCGTGGCTAATGTTGAATGAAAGGTTGTCTGCATTAGTGCAAGACAAGTTGAAGTTGTTTCACAAAGTATGGGATCCATGGATTAATTACCTGACAAATGACCCCAGTACGCTCGCTGATTAGATTTTATTAACAAGAGAAGGGTCTTCGAGCACGGAATCATAGCCCCCCCCCCTCTCCCTTTCCCCCTGGTCTCCTCTTCTTGTTCTTCCCTTTAAACTTTTCCTCCATTTCTTTTTTTTTTCTATCCTTCCTATTTTACTCATGTTGAGTATTGGGATACCAAATCATTGTTATATATGTGGAGCTGTTTTATCTTTCCACTCTTGACTGGTTATAATTTACTCCCAGATAATTGGACGTGGAGCAGATTCTTCCCAGTGGGGGATCTGTACCCTGAGGCCTGAGACTGATAACATGCATTAGGTCATAGACATGGTAGCACTGTATGCAAACTATGTTTCGTATCAAGAGAGGCTATTGTATCACATATTTCTTTTTGAGCAAGAAAGTTTCTGCCAATTTGTACTCCTCTTGAAACATGTTGTACTCTGCCTCATGTAAAGCCGAGATCTTTTGTATTATATCTGGTTTTGTTTTCTGTTTTTTTTTTTTTGTGTTTATTGTAAAACCTTAATAAACACCATTGAAACTAAATATGACCTGTTGAGGGTACTGCAGTTGAGAAACATTGCCTTTCTATAATCTGAAGGTCATGTAGTTCTGGCAAGCCTCACATGAAATATCTGTGGTGGAGGTTGACTCACTGGTGTGAGATACACTTTATTGTCTTCAAGTGGGGTTTGTAATTTTTCTTGAACATTATATACATTGGGATCTTTGTGATTTGTTACCTGGACTTTCTTTACACTGCTATCTAGCATGGTGGTTAGGGATGAGCCGAACACCCCCCGTTCGGTTCGCACCAGAACCTGCGAACAGACCAAAAGTTTGTGTGAACTTTAGAACCCTGTTAAAGTCTATGGGACTCGAACGTTTGAAATCTAAAGTGCTAATTTTAAAGGCTAATATGCAAGTTATTGTCCTAAGGCCGCGTACACACGATCGGTCAAAACCGATGAAAACGGATTAAAGGACCGTTTCATCGGTCCAAACCGATAGTGTGTTGACACCATCGGTCAGTTATCCTTCGGTCCAAAAAAATAGAATTTGCTTTAAAATTTGACCAATGGACGCCTGACCGATAGGTCAAAACCGATCGTTAAGTACGCACGACCATTGGTTATAAGTCCACGCATGCTCAGACTAAATGAGGGGACGGGAGCGCTCGTTCTTGTAAAACTCGCGTTCGTTTTTGACATGGCACATTTACATTTTTAAAATTAGTGTCTTGTTTATTGCAGCGCTTTTTTTTCTTCGTTCTCTTGCTAGAATAAACACGTTGTTTTGCTGATGCTATTTAGAGTTCTCCCATACGGACTTCTTTTCTTTTTTGCTTGAGATCTCTTTTTTAATTATGTTTTTTTAGAAAGCCAAATCTCCCAAATAATTTTTTGGACTCCACATTTTTTTTTTTTTTTTTTTGGTGAAATTCTTTTTTTTTTTTGTCAAGTTATCACACCAATGTTTTTTTTTCACCCCTCGTCAAGGAGGTTGTGTCCTTTGTTAACCTCCCTGGCGGTATGATTCTTTCAGAAAAAAAATGCTGAAAGCGGTACCATTATTTGCAAGGAAATTTGGCGTTTTATATTGTAGGTCTGTAATTTTTAGGAATAACTCACTTAAATCTGTCCAAACAAGAGACTAGTAGGCATCCCGGGTATGACATTTTTTTAAAAACAAAATTATAAATTATAATATAATAAATAATTATAAATAATTATAACAAGTAATAATATTATTTTAATAACAATTATTCAATAATGTAATCAACTCAAAATCACTGAAATTTGCTCAGTTGCAGAATTGTCGCTGTCATTACTTTTATTTTTTTATGACGAATTTCCCCACAAATCGCTATGGCACAATTCTGAAAGTGATTATAATTTATTATCGCTGTTTTCTAGCTGCTCTAAAACCATTTTTGACATAAAGGGACACTTTTGGTTGCTATGGACAATCTACAGTTTGCAGGCAGAAAGAACAGTTTTTATTATATAAAAGTACATGTAGGGCACTGGGCAGACCACTAGGGACAAGGGGTGTGTGTATTTTTTACATACAGTACTGTAATCTATAAGATTACAGTATACTGTATGTAATGTGTTTGTTTACGTTTTTGAATTTGGCGCCGTTCTCCGCTCCCGTGCGTCGTAACATCGCAGGGAACGGAGATCGGCGGCACAGGAGGACACTGTGTGAATCGAGCGAGGTGCCGCTCGCTCACACAGTGCGGTGGCATCGCTGGATCCAGGGACAAGGTAAGTAACTTTGTCTGCTGCTGCAGTGAGGCAAGCCCGAGTCTGACTCGGGGTTACCGCTTTTGGTATGAAAATCTCACCCCGAGTCAGACTCGGGAATACCGCTAGGAGGGTTAATTACACATTGTATTTCTGAAATGTTTGATGGCTATTCCCCAGAAAAACACAATAGACAAGTATTTTACTTAAATTAAATATCCATTTATTCTGGCAATTAAAAAAAAAAAACATGAAGGGCAACACTTGCCCAATCTGCCAAATATCTGCAGACTTTGGATACCAAAGGCACATTCCACCATGATCCAAAACAAAAGCAACAACATCAGGACTCCCTCATAATGTGCTCCCCAAATCCCAGAAATCAGAAGCAGCAGTAGATGTCATACATGACCCCAAGCTGTGGAACTACAACAACCTCAGTTTGGGGCCAAATCAGCTTGAAGCCATGGAATCACTTTCCTTACAGCCTTTCTTCCAGACTGCCTTGCAGCGTTACTTCCACGGCCCCATCCATGGCCCCTTGCGGGTGGTGACAATGTTGCAGCAGGAGGAGCCGCGGCCGGGTCCCACAATATTGTGGTCCTAGTCAGCTGGTCCCTTCTTGCCCACTGTATCACAGATGCCATCAGGTCTTGGGCCAGGCCCCGTTGTCCCTCCCCCAAAGCTTGCAGCTTGTGGACAAGGTAGAAGCTGTAGCTCTCAACTGGGCTAAGGGGGCCCGCATGATCGCAGATGCCTGCCTGATGACCTGCAGGGACTCCTCCTCCAGCTGGGTCCAGCGCCTCTTTCTTCTCAGTGGGCGCATCTGGAGGGGAGGCACCTGTGATACAGTGCTGCCGCTGGGCCTGGGCACCAGCTGACTGCCACTCGGCTCAGCCTCCTCCTGGCTGCCACTCACCCCTTCCTCCTCCTGGCTGACACCTTCTGCCGCCTCCTGGCTCATCTCTTCCTGTGTAGAAAAAAGGGACATGGTTTATTTTTTTGCAAAACCAATCACACACATTTTCAGGCTCTTGACTGTTTGTTTATTTTTCTTATTTTTTTAAATTGAACAGACTCTCATTCTGACCCCTGCAGTTGGCATCCCTGTCACAATTCTTTCTGCCCCCGACTTTTGTTTGTGTTTCCAAGCTTTCCATTTTGGTTTCAAAATCATCTTGTTAAACCAACAATAATTTGCAGCCAAGAAATATGTTGTAAACTACTATACCTCACTGAAAATGCGTAGATCTGGCTCCTCTATGTCAGCCAGCTCCTGGGCACACTTTGCAGGGGTGGGGGGAACCGTGGAAGGCACACTGGAAGGCACGCTGGAAGGAAGGGTGGGAGGAAGACTTGAAAGTGATTCCTGGGCCTCAAGGTGATCATCCAGAAACCGCAGGTATTTGTAGTACCACAGCTTGGGCTCCTGTACATCATCTGCTGCTACCCCTGACCTCCGAGAGGCCTGCACTTGTAGATATCTCTTCCTGTAGGTGTTCCTGATGTTATTGATTTTGCTCTGGATCACGGTGGAAGTGACCTCTGGTATCTATGTCTGCATGTATTTGGCAAATTGGACAAGTGTTGTCTTTCTGAAATTCTGATTTTTGTAATGGCGTTTTTTTGCATCCCATAAACAGGGGGATTCGCGGTACTTGTCGATGAACCTCGTGAGGTTGTCGGTTTCATTGAGTTTTTGCATTTTTTTTTGTCTAGAATAGAAAAACACAAACATATAAACACTAGGTCAGATTTTCCAATCTTTTAACACAATCTTTTGACCTTCAAACACAGTGTCTCCTGCTGCCACTAAAATGCTGCCCAGCTCTGCCCCATTGTTGTGTAAAATGAGGATTTACCTGCAGACCCTGTGTTTACATTTCACTAAATAAGTGGCATAATAACATGCAAAAGTAATGAAAGCATTCATCAAGGCACCATTCATGTTTAGATATCCTGCCCCTCAGCATTGATGAGATGATACACTTCTTAACCTCCCTGGCGGTATGATTCTGTCTGGAATTACATACCAAAAGCGGTACAATTATTTTCATGGAAATTTGGTGATATGTATTATAGGCCTGCAATTCTTAGTAATTACTTACTTAAACCTGACCAAAACAAGACTCTAGTAGACATTCCAGATGTGATAAATTTGAAACACAAACACATGAATTATAATTAATCAATAATATACATTTTATTCAATAAAGCAATGAAAAATAAAGAAATTAGTCAAAGAAAGAAATTCAATACACATCCATAGTGTGAAAAAGTTTGAAGCAAGGAACTAGACAAAGTCCAACATTGCAATCTGGGCAATAGTACCTTGATTCTTTTCGGACTTTTTTCCCATTTTCATCCCTCTTGGAGCAGCAAATGACGCACATCCTGGTAGGCGCTAACTTTCGTGCGGTTGGCGGTACAAATTCTACAAAATTACGACCTGTCAGGCGTTCTGGATTCCCAACGTCAACAGAGCGTCGTCCGGGTCTGTTAGCAGATACTGATGGCGTCGGGTGATTGAAAAAGATCTGCTCAGCCACCTTCCATATAAAGTCAGAATGAACAAGAGGTATGTTCGTGTTTGCTTTATAAAGGATATAGGCGTTCCAAAGACATTGTTCAAGGAGATGCCTGAAAATCTTGTTGTAGTATTTCTTTTGTTGTTTTCGCATCGCCGGGTAAAATGTCATTGCCTGATCGGCTCGGTCGACACCTCCCATTGTGTGGTTATAGTCGATCGCGACTTGTGGTTTCAGCACATCTTTTCCGTATTTTGTGCGGACCATGGAGGTGCTGTGCACGGTGCTCATGAGACACACGTCCTTTTTGTCTCGCCAGCGCATTGCCATCATTTTACCCTTTTGAAAGGCAACCATCTCTCCTTTTTTTATTAATTTCTTCTTGCCAAGCGTAGATGGCATGTCACGCCGGTTTGGCCTGACGGTACCATACCCATCCGTTTTATTGAGGAGCAAAACCTCATAAAGTTCCGGCGACGTATAAAAATTGTTCGTTGTCACGCAGTATCCCTGGTTCAGTAATGGGTCCAGCAGTCAAAGGACAGACGATGTGGCCATCCCATAGCGGTTGTACCTCGGATTAAACTTTGTACCTTTCCCGGTGTAAATGACCACATTCCATATATACCCGGTGGATGATTCACAGAGCATATAAAATTTGATGCCAAAGCGCGCTCTTTTGGATGCAATAAATTGTATCCAACTCAGGCGTCCCTTGTAGGCCATCAGACTTTCGTCCACACTGACATCCCTTTCTGGCACATAGGTCCGCTGAAAGTTGGCGACAATCATCTGGCACACCTCCCAGATTTTTTTTAGCTTTGGCGCAGGATGCGTGGCCTCGTCAAATTCTTCATTGTTGGCGAAGTGTAAGTTTTTCATAATTAGTGAAAAACGATACTCGGACATCACAGTGCCAAAAAATGGAGTGGCCAGCATCTTATTGGTGGTCCAGTACCATTTCTGGAGCGGTTTGCCCACCACCCCCTGAAGGATGATGAGTCCCATAAAATTCCAGATGTCCTCCTCAGTGACCGGTTCCCATTTTCTGGATCTGGAAAATCTGCCACGCAGAGTAGCAGATTGCTGATCGTGGTAGCGATTGGTCTCTATCACAATTTTAAAAATTACCTCCTCAGATAGAAAAAGTTTCAGGTATGCCAGAGGGTTGTCACTCTCCACATCAACCTTCATCCCTGGAGATCCAGTGAATCGGAACCTCGGGGGCGCTGCCTGGTCCGCATCACTGTCTATAGGGCACCAAGTGCGCACATCACTCAGGTCAGGTGCGGGATCATCGGCAGCGTCACTTTCTGGATCAGTGTCAGTGTCAGATCCAGATGACAAATCTCCCCACGATTCACTGTCGCTCTGATCTGCGATCAACTCTGTGTCGCTGCCGCTATCGCTGTCGCTCAGCTGATCCAAAAGCGCATTTGGAGGACAGCGCTTTTTTGATGCCATTTTTTATAGGGTTTTATATGGTTTTATATGTCAGAAATGACAATGGCAAGGGGCAATGAAAGGGCACTGTGTCAGTTTTCAAAGTGATACAGTGTAATCCTCTCAGATTACATTGTATCACCACCTTTTTATGTGTTTGTGTTGGTGCAACTTTTGAATTTCCCTCCCAGTTCCGTTCCCATGCACCATTGCGGTGCATGGGAACGGAACCAGGAAGTCATATGAGCGATGGGCGGCGCGGTGGGGGTCTCGGCGGCGATCACAGCAATGATAGATCATCGCTGGATCGCCTGGAGAAGGTAAGGAACACCGCTCGGGTTTACCGCCAAGGGGGTTAATTACCTCTGTCCAACAATCACATTCGTTGCCTGATCTGATACACAGTAAAATAAAGAGGTTTTGCAGTCTCACATATATATATTGGAGATGTCTCCGAGCAGATGGAGAGCAAAATTGCAAGTGGGGCCCTAAGATTAAAAATTGCTCAAGGGTCCAATCAACATATAAACCCCCCATCCCATGACTCAAGTCTATAGGCCTTTGCTGGGCCCATTTTCAGATTTACCGTTGTTTCTGCCGGTCGTCACTTCCGCTCGTCCAGACTCTGCGTAACCAATGTAGTCACGTCGTTCTCCTTATATACCCTGCGCATGCGTGTAACGCCGCCCTCTTCACCCACCCAAGACGGACCTTTTCCTCTATTCCACGCCCCTAATCATTGTGAAACGAAAATATAACGGTGGCACAGAGGCGTGGTACGTCACGATCTAGGCCCAGACGCTACAAAGCCACAAATATGTCACTTGAAGAGATAGTGGAGATGGTGGACATACTACGGAGGAAATATTAAGATGGATATCATGGCCCATACAACACCCCTAATCGGAGGAAGGCCCATTTAATGGACAAAGTGTCGAGGAGACTTTATGAGTTTTTTGGGGTCCGGAGGTCCAAGGAGCAGCTCCGAAATAGGTGGTCTGACTTGAAATTGCGGGAGCCAGAGCTATATAGGAAGATCAAGAAAATTATTGACAAAAGTAGGTAATTTTCATGTGTTTGGTGCAATTGACTTTACTATTTTTTGCCATGTTTTTCTCCATGTGCTTGTTTGGTCTGGTTGTACTATTGAAGAGGTCAAATTTCTGTTTCCAAGTTGTAAAAGTGTAGTATTTTCCATTCGTAGTAAACATTGTTCCTCCAAAATCCGATGTTTTCCGCAGATCCAGGAAAAGCACACGTGGTCATGCCTATTTGGCGTAAAACAACGTTTATAAACATTGTTGTCAAGATGATGTATTTGTTCAACCTTACTAGAATGTGAAAGGCAAACCGGATTCATTCACACAGTGATAATAAGCAGCTGTTTACACATCTGGACTCAGGAGCACCTGTGTGTCCCCCATAACTAGCATATTCATTAGGGTCTCCCACAAATGATACTTTGGGGGTGCATCAATGTGTGTCGCTTTGCCAAAAAACTTCAGTAGTCCAGCTTGGGGTAACTCAAAAAAAAACAAAGGTGATGTTTTTAGGAAGGATCCCAAACAGACAATTGTACCCCACTTCTAAGCAATGTTTGCTATTTCTGCCCTCCAATATCTGTGTGCTTGGTATACCTTTTGTTTCCTTTTATTAGGGGAAAGAAGAGGACACCATTCGGAGGAGACAAGGAGCCACAGACAGAAAAAACCCCACCAACCTCAGCATGTGGAAGAAGGAGTTGTGGAAGACGGAGTTGTGAAAGAAGGAGAGGTGGAAGAAGGAGAGGTGGAAGAAGGAGAGGTGGAAGAAGGAGTTGTCGAAGAAAGAGAGGTGAAAGAAAGAGAGGTGGAAGAAAGAGAGATGGAAGAAGGATGTGTGGAAGATGGAGAGGTGGAGATTATCAGCACAACAGGTCAGTGTCTGTCACCCCAGCTTCACAGGGATAAAGAGATGTAGGTAGGCCTACACATTTCTAATAAACCCTTTTGTATTTTTTTAGGGGATGAACATGGTGGTATCACAGCATCTGCTAGGACACCTTTCTCCAGTGCTAGTGCCCAAATCGTCATCCAAGAAATGATGGAATGCAGTACTGAAATGGACATTATGAGGAATAGGATGAATGTCATTGAGCAGAAATATAAGAACATGCTTGACATGATGGGCCATATAGTAGATTATCCCCCCCCCAAACAATTTTAGATGTTATGTTTTGCTCACCAATTTGCATTGGCTAATCAACAAGCCAAAATTTGAATATGCACACAGTGTGTCAACATGTGCTATCTGCCATCACAGGATATCGATTGTCTGTGCTTTGTGGGTGCAACCCCCTTCCTTGCTACTCAAGTAGGGGAGAACAAAGGTTTGCACCCCCAAAACACATCCATTGATCACCCATGATGGCAGATAGCACATGTTGACATTTGGAAAGGGATCAGAATAGAAATCACCATTTTTCCACTCAAAATGTGTGCATCTTCAAATTTTGGCTTGTTCCAGGGTGACATCACCCCATCACATGTGTTTCTAATAAGGTTGAACTTTGTAAGTTCCATTGCTTGTAGATATTTCCTTTTTTTTAAAAAGCCTGGTTTTCTTATAACATAAAAAAAAAAAATTGTTGTTAACTGAAATATTAAAAAACGCACACGTTGTGCACAGGATAACCCCCCCCCCCAAAAAAAGAAATACATTTGGCACTAGAATGCACTAGTTGGAGAACCAGGAAGACAGATAAAAGAAACCAAAGCAAGAATGACAAACAACTGTAATTACAATGGTCAAATTATTTATTAAATAATATTTCTTTCTTTTGGGGGCTGAATTAGAAAGAAATATGTTCTGGCATAGCAATGGCCCCCTGACCCACGAAGTACTTAACATATTTGTCGCGTGCCTCACGAGCAGATTGGGGGCCAAGCCAGCGCGACCAGTGTCCAGGCCAGGAAAGGTATCTGAGGGTAGTGCTGCATCAGCACCAATGTTGGTTAGGTACGACTGGGAGTGCCTGCATAAAAAATTGTGCAAAATGCAACAGGCAAATACAACGGAGTTCAGTTTATTTTCCGCCAGGTGTATCACTGTCTGGAACAGGCGGAACTGTCTGGCGAGTATCCAAAAGGCATTCTCGATTACCCTCTGGGCTCTGGCCAGCCGAAAATTGAAAACCCTCCTCTCCGGGGTGAGGGTCCTTTGGGGAAAAGGCTGCATGAGTTGAGGTCCAAGCCCGAAAGCTTCATCCGCGAGAAAATCAAACGGAAGTCTGTCCAAATTGTCTTCATCCCGTGGCAGTGCCAGACCACCAGACTGTAGACGCTTGGTAGACTCCGTCTGAGCGAACACTCCCCCATCAGACAGCCGGCCATTCTTCCCCACGTCCACATACATAAATTCGTACTGTGCCGACACCACCGCCATCAACACGATACTATGAAAACCTTTGTAGTTGTAATAGTACGACCCCAAACGGGGTGGCGGCACTATGCGGACGTGTTTCCCGTCTATTGCCCCTCCGCAGTTCGGAAAGTCACACCGCTGGGCAAAGTGAAAAGCCACAGTCTGCCATTCCTGTGGCATGGAGGGAAACTGTGGGGACAAACAAAAACAATACAATTAGTACTTTGGCACATAAACATTGCAATCACAATACAAAAAACATCCTCCGCGTGAGTATTTCATGGCAAAAAGAAAAAAGCCCACTTATCAGACTCCTCACCCCTCTGATGAGCCATTAAACATTTTTTTTTTGGGGGGGGGGGGTTCTAGCTGAGTTTAGGCCCTGAAAATAAAAACAGGTAGTACTCTGCCTAAATTGAAGGAGAACAAAAACATTGGGACAACATTTTAAGGGGGGGGGGGCAGAACTACAATGGAGCAGACAAAAATCAGCAGGTTGTAAACAGACTAGGCTAGGTGTGTTTGGGCCTAGGATAGCATGCTGGACAGGTTAGTGAAGGGAAAGATGCATGTAGGCCAAAAAAGGAGCACTGAAAGCTGACAACATGCATGGGGACAAATGGGACATTCACAGCATATTACAATCATGGTAATTAGGGAAAAATGCTAGAAATACAAGACATTAGTATACATTAAAGACATAGATTGTGATGTTAAAGGAGGAAACTTACCTTAATATACTCCTCCTGCATGACTTGTATGACGGCAGAACACGTCTCCAGTATGATGATCCCAAGCACCTGGGGAGAGATGCCTGTCGAGAACTTGAGGTCCTGCAGGCTCCTCCCAGTCGGCAGGTACCGCAACGTGGCAATAAGCCTCTGCTCGGCTGTGATGGCTTGGTGCATTACAGTGTCCTGCCTCATTATAAAGGGGGACAGGAGATCCAATAGACGGTGGAAAACGGGGTCCGTCATACGGAGAAAGTTCCTGAAGTCATCAGGATTATTCTCCTGGATTTCCCTAAGCAGGGGCATATGAGAGAATTGGTCACACTGGCGCAACCAATTCTTGGCCCATAATCTCCTCCTCCTCCTGTTCCCAGCCACAGATCGAGCAACATTATGAACTGCAGTAGACAGCCCATACGCAGCACAAACTCGAGCATGAGAATGCACCTCCAACATGGCTTCAAACCGGTCGGCTGGTCAGAACGCACTTGAAACAGAAAGCACCCCAAATCCAGCAAGACCTGCAAAGAACGCACTTGAAAAACCGATACGAGCGGACAAGAAGGCTATGCAAAATAGAAACCGACTCGACCGCAAGCACTGAATGCCAAATACGAACCCACAAGAACAAACCGAACCCGAGAATACGATCTGCAAAACACGGAGACTGAAAAGCGCGAATCGGCTCTAACCAAACTTTCACTAACACGCGGTTACACGGAATTAGCAAAAGCTGAGGCAAGGGTGGCGCCAAAGGCTTTGGCCTTCCCCTTTATAGTGACGGCGTACGTGGTTTACGTGTCCGCGTTCTGACACGATCGGATAATTAACCGATGGTGTGTAGGCACATCAGACCATCAGTCAGCTTCATCGGTTAACTGATAAAATGGTCCTTCAGTCCATTCTCATCGGATGGACTGATCGTGTGTACAGGGCCTAAAAAGTGTTTGGGGACACGGGTCCTGCCCCAGGGGACAAGTATCAATGCAAAAAAAGTTTTAAAAATGGCAGTTTTTTCGGAAGCAGTGATTTTAATAATGCTTAAAATATTCCTTTAAATTTCGTACCTGGGGGGGTGAATAGTATGTCTGTAAAGTATCGCTTGTTTCCTGTGCTTAGAACTGTCCCTGCACAAAATGTAATTTCTGAAGGAAAAAAGTAATTTAAAATTACTCCTGGCTATAATGAATTGTCGGCTCCTGGCAATACAGAGAAAAGTCATTTATAAAAAAAATGCATGGGGGTCCCCCCAAATTCAATTACCAGGCCCTTCAGGTCTGGTATGGATATTAAGGGAAACCCTGCATAAAATAAAAAAAAAAATGGTGTGGGGGTTCAGGTCTGGTATGGATTTTAAGGGAAACTCCACCCAAAAAAAAAAAAAAAAACGTAGTTCCCCCCAAAAATCCACACTAGACCCTTTATCTGCGCACACAACCTGGCAGGCCGCAGGAAAAGAGGGGGGACAAGAGAGCGCCCCCCCTCCTGAACTGTACCAGGCCACATGCCCTTAACATTGGGAGGATGCTTTGGGGGTCTTTGGCCCCCTCAAAGCACCATGTCCCCATGTTGATGGGGACAAGGGCCTCATCCCCACAACCCTTGCCTGGTGGTTGTAGGGGTCTGCAGGCGGGGGGCTTATCAGAATCTTGGTAATGGGGTACATTGTACCTCTACCATTTAGCAATGAAAGTGTAACAATATAAAAAAAAACACAGACACCGTTGGGAAAGTCCTTTATTAAAAAAAAAAAAAGAAGATTGCAGAGGTGGTAATCCACTCCCGATCTCCGCTCCAACGCTGTCGGTATCCTGTGATGGGTGATCTCCTCTCCGGGGTCCAGCGATGAGAAGATCTTCTCTCCATCCAGGTCCAGGATCCAGCGATGAGATATAACAGGTGATGCGCTGCGCTGGATGGATATCTCATCCAGCGCAGCGCATCACCTGTCTCCACCGGAGACAGCCCAGGAATGACGCGGCTTCAGCCAGTGACAGCTGTTATGTACCTGTGTTACATCAGAGGGGGGCAGGGTCAATCGCACATCACTGGAAAAGCCTGGGCTTTCTCTTGCATCAGAGGGGGACAGGGTTATGTGAAGGGTGGCCCCGCCCTCACCTACATAAGATCTGTCACTGGCTGAAGCCGTGTCATTCCTGGGCTGTCTCCGGTGGAGACAAGTGATGCGTGCGCTGGATGGACATCTCATCGATGGATCCTGGACCTGGATGAAGAGGAGATCTTCTCATCGCTGGACCCCAGAGAGGAGATCACCCATCGCAGGATACCGGCAGCGTTAGAGCGGAGACCGAGAGTGGATTACCACCACTGGAATTATTTATTTATATTTAATAAAGGACTTTCCCAACGGTGTCTGTTTTTTTTTTACAATTGTTACACCTTAAAATCCATACCAGACCTGAAGGGTCTGGAATGGAGATTTGGGGGAACCCCACGTCATTTTTTTTAAAATTTGACACCGGGTTCCTCTTAATATCAATACCTGACCTGAAGGGCATGGTAATTGAATTTGGGGGGACCCCCACGCATTTTTTTTTATGAATGACTTTTCTCTGTATTGCCGGGAGCCAACAATTCATTATAGCCGCGAGTGATTTTAAATGATTTTTTTTCCTTCAGAAATAACACTTTATGCAGTTCTAAGCATGGGAAACAAGCGCTACTTTACAGGCATACTATACACCCCCTAGGTACAAAATTTAAAGGAATATTTCACTTTTATTGTTTCACTTTAAGCATTATTAAAATCACTGCTCTTGAAAAAACTGCAGTTTCTAAAACTTTTTTTTGCATTGATACATGTCCCCTGGGGCAGGACCCGGGTCCCCAAACACTTTTTATGACAATAACTTGCATATTAGCCTTTAAAATTAGCACTTTAGATTTCAAACGTTTGAGTCCCATAGACTTTAACGGGGTTCTAAAGTTCACACGAACTTGCCGCTAACACCCCAAATTGTCTGCTGTTCGGCGAACAGGCAATGTTCGAGTCGAACATAAGTTTGATTTGAATTTGAAGCTCATCCCTAATGGTAGTGTTGTCCATATTTATTAAACTGCAGCACATTATTGTTTACTGATTAGTATGCCATGGTAAATATTGGCTAACGTGCTTGCAGCTAATGTTCACATAATCACATGGTATGAGGAAGGCTCCTGCGGAAAGTTAGTATTTCAGATGTAGCACTGCTGTCAGTGCTCTAATAAAGGTATACAAGGAGAAGCATTCAAGTTGCCAGCATTATTTGCTTATTTAATGTTCCCATAATATTACTTTCAACATTAGTGTGATTTTGCACTTAAAGTTTTTGTTAATGTGTTGAGTATCATAGTATTTTCCTAGATGTAATTTTTTTTTTTTTAGCTAATAGGAATCACAATAAAATTGAAGGGCAGAGGGTGAGAGAATTAGCTTTAACTATTATGATCACCCTCCTGTAGAAGGAAGTATTGTCTCACAGCTGTCCTAAATGCCTTTCTTAAAAAATGTTAGATTCCTGACTGATGTGCTAATGAACTACTAGCTACAGCACTTTCTGACTCACTGACCAAGAAGAATGGTTAAGTTCCGAAAAGTAGGATACAAATTAGAAGTTTGTCCAGGTTAGGTTTTTAAAGAGGTTTTTAAAAAATAAATAAATAGTGTAGGGTACTGTACATAAGTCAAATCGTTATTTTAAATAGGGATGAGCCGAACATTCCCCAGTTCGGTTTGCAGCAAAACATCCAAACAGGATGTGAGCACCGTTAAAGTCTATGGGACGCAAATGTGAAAAATCAAAAGTACTAATTTTAAAGGTTTATATGCCAGTTACTGCAAGTTTTACAGAAAAAGTATTTGGGGTCCCGGATTCTGCCCCAGGGGACATGTATGAATTCAAAACAAAGTTTTCAAAAACGCCAGTTTTTTTAGGGTCAGTGATTTTAATAATGCTTAAAGTTTTTTTTTTTTTTTTAAAAGCAAACAAGTTATACTTTCCTTCACTGTGCAGCTCGTTTTGCACAGAGTGGTCCCTAACCTGGTCTTCTGGGGTCCCTCGGCGACTGTCTCATATCTACCCGCAAGGAATCAACACCTTAATGCAAGCGAGCGAGCATGGTGTTGAGTTCCTGCGGGCGCGCTCCCGTGATACAGCTGGTGGCTATTGCAGCTCACTTTATCACTCGCCCCCCGTGTGCCGCATCATTGGATGTGATTGACAGCAACGGGAGCTGTGCTGCTTTCAATCCATCCAGTGTAGCCAATCAATGGGCAGGCTGAGCGGCGAAAAAGAAGTCGGTGGTGAGTGCGGGACTTTCGAGGGATCAGGTAAGTATAATGGGGGCGAGGGGGGGCGGTATATTCCTTTAAATATAATGCCTGTGGGGGTCTCCTTAGTCTGCATGTAAAGTAGCACATCTTTCCCATGTACATAACAGCAAAATTTTATTTCTAAAGGAAACAATGTCATTTAAAACTGCTCATGGTTGTAATGTATCGGATCCCGGCAATTTAAAAAAATGGCGCCAAAAAACAAACAAAAAAAAATGGCTTGGATGTCACACCGGGTCCTTCAGGTCTGGTATGGATATTAAGGGGAACCCCGCCCAAAAATTAAAAAAAATGGCGTGGGGGTCCCCCAGGCACCCAGGCACTATATACTCTGAACAGCAGTATATATACTATACGGACTGCACTATATACTACTCTGCAGAAAAATTGGGCCTTAGGTGTTGGTGGTGCCAGAACACTATAACCCCTCATAGTTACTATTGTTGAGTGAAGGAACGGGCTCTGCTGTGAAATATTATATCAAAAATGTTAATTAAATGCCCCTGTTAAACAGGGACAGAAATATTGGACTTTTGATTTTTATAAATTTATACCTAACATGGCATACTTCAAAATTCTGCATGCTCGTGGAACGGCGACAAACTTTGATACTTAAAAATCTCCATAGGCTATGTTTAAAAATTTCTACAGGTTACCTCTTAGTTATCTAGGTGTCCCCTACTGCCAGTTTTGGTTAAAATTTTTATTGGCAGATGAATCTATATATATAGAAACTATTACACATGAGCCTCACACCCCAGATGATGTCCAATAGGACGAAACGCACCGAAATGACGCTCCTGGGATCGGTGCTTATGCTTATATTTTACTAACTAGCATGTTTTATCAGATTTTCTGTAAGTGTAAACCCCCTTTTTTTGCCATTAAACGGCATACAGTATCACACTATGTGCGGTTATCTGTTTTTCATGTATATCATTATGGATCATTGCAACATCTGATGTGATTCATCGTATCCTTTGGATATTGTCGGATGGAGCCCATTTACCACACCATTGTTCCTGTAGCGGGAGATTCTATTGAGGCTATTCCCTCAAGATTGCCTGTTTGATCCATACGCTATATGGTACATGTGTTAATTGTATCTGGTAAGCGTAACCACTTTACCATATTATTTGTACTTTCAAGATTAGGTTGAGCTACCCAAGAAAGACTTTTGCACATTTCCATTGTCACGTTTATTTTATTCAAGATGGACTTTCTCAAGATGGGTTCATAGTCACTTTATATTCATCTATGACTGTCATATTCACATATTAATATATTTTTTACACTTTGTTCTGGCCTTTCCTGGCCATTTTCTGGTTCACATCTGTTTCAATTAGTCTACTTTAGCGCCACACTATTATCTTTTATCCTGTTTTGCACTATACGTCTAATGGTGTGTTGGCAGCTTATCCATTCTCTATGCGCAATATTTCTTTTGTTTTTTACAGGTTACCAGATTACAGTTACAGAGGAGATCTAGTGCTATAATTATTGTTCTCACTCTAAAGATCGCTGTGATACATTACACGCATATGTACGAGCTCGGAAGAACAGGGCGCTTTAAAAAAAAATATATATATATTTATTATATTTTTTTTTTTACACTGTCCCTTAAAAAAATGTTGATCACTTTTATTCCTATTACAAGGAATGTAAACATCCCTTATAATAGAAATAAGAAGGACAGGCCCTCTTTAATGTGAGATCTGGGTTTAAAAAGACCTCAGATCTTTAAAAAAAAAAAAAATGTTCCTTTAAGGCAGGAGGGCGGAAGTTATATTTGAGGTCGCTCCGGTCCTCCAAAGGCATAGAGTCAAGTGGGGGCCATCTTCCCCTCACTTGACTTCCTGCTCATCCTCCCTTCCTGACCACCTCTCCAGCCGCCCATAAAAATTATTCTTTTAAAGCTGACTGCCGCTGTTTAAAAAAAACAGGGGTTATGGCAGCTTTCTGCTGCCATAATCCCCATGTTTAAAGTCAAAGTAGTGACATATATCCACAGTGGATGGTCTGTAAATATAAAATAATCAATCCCAATGAAATAGGGGACTCCTTTGCCACCTATTACTGCTCTTTGTACAACCTAAAGAAGACCTTGCTGCCCCCCAGCCTGTTAATGAACAAACTGATGCCTTTCTAGCCACACTAAACCTACCTACTCTTTCGCTTACACACCTCCAGGCACTAAATGCATCCATTACTTCCTATGAAATTATCAAAGCCATCTGCACTCTCCCGCTTGGAAAATCACCTTTTTGATATTAATAAAAACTAATGAAACCAAAAAAGGATTCAGTATTGGATGATTTAACCTCAGCAATATCAATTTTTACAATGAGCTAACTCTATTTACAACTAAAAAATACACTTTGACAAATCTCAAAATGCTTCTTTAATATAGTATATGAAACATGATCTTACAGCAAAATATTTTTTATTAAACATGTAGTAATAAAAAAAAGACAATTTTATCATACAATTATGAAAATGTAAATACACCTATATTGAAAAAATATGTTTAAATCTGCTTTAAACAAAATATGAGTTTTTAATCATTAAAATGATTAGGTAGTTTGTTCTACTTTTGTTTTTTTAATTGCATTTTATTGTCATAGACTTTTATTTGTAAAAATGTTACTGTTGTCAAAGCATGCCAAGGTCTGCAAAGAAAAAAAAAACTCAAAAAAATGTGAAAATGCCTAAATCAATGCTAGCTGATTTCTTTGATAGTCATACAGCGTCTGTCAGGCACCTAGCCCAAAGCTGCCCTTGAGCACGGAATGCATATTGCTGATGCACTTAGGAAATAACTTATTCATATCAAATCCACTGAATACAATGAAAATAATGTGCATTATGTTGGAAAGCATTTTATTGCCGTTCCAGTATCTTGCTTTATGCAAAAACTAGTAAATGGGTTACCTTCTAATGACATAGCCATGTTATTATCAAAGTGTATATTACCTCATCCAAGATGAAAGTAACATGTTTGGAAATCCAATTACAAATTCTTTCAATCAAACATGTTGAGGACGCATATAAATCTATTTTTTTACCTTAAAATATTCAAAGTAAATGTATAATGTGCATTTAAGAGATGGATTGTCTTTGTGCTTTTCAATTTACTTTTAGACTTGTAAGAAAGTGAAAAAATAGTCTTGTAAAGATCAAGTAACTTTAACATTGCTTCCATCTGAAAAGTCCTTGCTGTCACCAGTAAAAGTCTCCAATGGCATAAAATAATGCAATCGTATATAAAGTGCAGGCCCTCTGAGATGACAACGCATACCTCCAGCAACTTGTAAGTACCCCCAAACCTCTGGTGCTTTTCAGTACTTTTACATCTTGACTATCCCCCCATCGTGCCTTATGTACATTTCTAATGGCCATAAAGGAACCCCATCATAGAGATGGGAAAATAGAATAAGTGAGGAGGAGGAGGTTGTGGGCAAAAATCAACATTAGGGCTATTGAACATGTCTGCCGTTGTATATATGTATATTAATAAAGCTAATATTTTGCATTCGATAAAGGTGTGCTGAATATTGTTTTATTACTTACTAAAAGCTTATTAAGCTTCAACACTTCAAGGAATTGATATTGCTTTACTAAAAAAAACTATGATATTGATAATAGCATTCTCAGTCTTCAATCTCAGTTCTGTTTGTTCCTAACACTGATGGGTTTGAAGGTTTGCTACCAAAAATAAGGAACAACTAATTCTGCTGTGCATAGCTATTGCTCTTGATCATTGAAGCCACTCAGAGAGTCAATAGAGCTAAAATTCTGAAGGAATTGATAACTTAGGCCCTCAATATAAAAGAATGGTATCAAAGCAGCCATATTGTCAATGTGTTTTGGAGCTGTTGGGGAGAGCCATACTGTAAATTACAGTGGTGGGCTATACTGCCTTTGCCTCCCTTCAAGCTTATAGGTATGAAGACTAAAACATCCTCAACTACTAGCTATAGATAGCTGAAGCAACTTCACTCACTTGTTTTACAACTTTGGTTTGCGTGTCTCATCACCATCTACAGGATAGGGAGGAGGATATAACTCTTAGAAGGTTGTAATGTTCAGATGATTTAGAATTTCTGTTTTTACTTCCAATGCCCAGCACACATGAAATTTGGCTTTTTTTGGAGTTTCCATACAAAAAGACTTACAACCCCTGCCCACTATGTTTTGGTCCATTCTCCCATTTGGCCGTCAAATCTAAAGTATGCTGGAAGGTCGCTTGTTATTATAGGGTATACTTTTTTGCAGATAGGTGATTGTCAACATATCCTGCCTCTAGGCTGCAGGATAAAGTACCACTTCAGTAATAAGTTTCTGTTCTCCCTTGACTGCCTAGACCAAAGTCCAGGGCTGGTGCAAGGATTTTTGACACCCTAGGCGAAGCCTCATTTTGACGCCCCCCCCCCGCACCAATTCGCTCCGCCCCTCACTGAGATTTTTGCGGTGCCTCTTCACCTATTTCTAGGCTAAAGCAGTATACAGAGAGGCCAACTGTGTAACTGCCTGTCTGTACGAGCGACAGATACACTGACAATGCTACGCTCCTAGTAAAAACAATAAAAAATGCAAATTTTTTGACCTGCAAAGGGATCTGCATTTATTTATATTTTTTTACAAAACTGGATTTGAACCTTCACACCTCAAATCCCTAATGCCCCCCCACAGCTCTCCCACCAACCCCCCCTCCTCTGTTACTAATGCCCCCAATTCCTCCCTCCTCTCTTACTAATGCCCCCCAATTCCACCCTCCTCTATTACTAATGTCCCCCCAGCTCTCTCACCAATCTCTCTCTGCTACTAATCCCCCCCAGTTCTCCCACGAATTCCACCCTCCTCTCTTACTAATGCCCCCCGTCTCTCTCACCATGTCCCCCCTCCTCTGTTACTAATTTCCCCCCAGCTCTCTCACCAATTCCCTCCTCCTCTCTTACCAATGTGCAGACTGATATGTCTCCCTGTGCTTTTTTGTTTTTTTTTTAAACACAGTGCTGCTGACACCTTTGAGTGTCAGAACTGTAGCATGGAGCCTAGGAGGAGTTTCACAGAACTTGTAGCTCCATGCTACAGTCCTGACAGGTGGGGAAAGAAACTTCCGGCATTCCCACCAGCAAATGTGGGCATGTCCCCCCTGGGTGCCTGGTGCAAACACACAGAAGCAGGAGGAGTGCTTCTGTGTGAAGTTCCGCTCAGTGTGGTAAAATATGGTGTCTACCGTCCATGGGGGTGACACCATGTTGTCCTGTCGCTGCTCCTAGCACAAATTCCCCTCCAAATCCTCCTCCTCACACAAATCCCCCAATCCCCTCTTCTAGCACAATCCCCCTTCTTGCACAAATCCCCCCTCTTCACATTAATCCCCCAATCTCCCCTCCTTGCCTAAATCCCCTCTCCTTGCATAAATCCCCCCTCCTAGCACAAATCCCCAAAATTCCCCCCTCCTCACACAAATCCCCCCTCCTTGCATAAATCCCCCTCCTAGCACAAATCCTCCCCAATCCCCTCTCCTAGCACAAATCTCCTTCTCTCCTTGCATAAATCACCCAAATCCCCTCTCCTTGCATAAATCCCCCCAACCCCCTCTCCAAGCACCAATCCCCCTCCTTGCACAAATCCTTCCAATCCCTCCTCCTCGCACAAATCCCCCCAATTGGTCATTCTTGCACAAATCCCTCCTTCTCGCATCAAATCCCCCCTCCTCACACAAATCCCCCCTCTCACATAAATCCCCCCCCAATACATTCTCATCTGTCATGTCTGGACAGATCCAAGTCAGAGATGTGGAGGGCTCACCATGGGGGGCCGAGAGGGCAATAGCTAGCTGGACTAGTTGGAGTTGTTATCTGGTGATAGCAGATATTGGTATGGGGGATCTGGGGAAGATGGGATCTGTTCCTGCAGACAATGTCATCAATTTGAAACTGACCTGTTTGTTGCTGGAATGGGGATGTGGATAGGATAGCTGCAGGGAAGATGCTGTGGGTGCCAGCAATCGCACTATTACAGCAGTCAACATGGCACCAGCAGGCCTGGATGGATGACTTCCCCTGGCACCAGGAATGTCATTGGCCTTCCCCCCTCACATAACAGGAGCGCTGCTAAACCCAGGATAATTCAGTGCATGTTTACTACCCGGAGAACTGCGCGGTCACTTCTAAATACAAAAGCCGAGCTTCTGTATTATAAGTGAGAGGAAGACACAGGGCTAGCGCCGGATGAAAAAAAATGCCCTGCCTCCGGGACCTCGCATTGGCGTCACCCGGTGTTACCTGCACCCCCCTGCCCCATAGCAACACCATGATTCCGTTTACCTTGCACAAGACGCTGAGAGGCAGGATCAGGTCAGTTGAGAGCCGGCATGGAGGCTGCTGGCACACAGGATCAAGGCCGCTGAGAGTCGGGATCGGAGCCACTGAGAGCCGGCATGGAGGCTGCTGGCACACAGGATCAGGGCCGCTGAGAGCCGGGATCGGAGCCGCTGAGAGCCGGCATGGAGGCTGCTGGCACACAGGATCAGGGCCGCTGAGAGTCGGGATCGGAGCCGCTGAGAGCCGGCATGGAGGCTGCTGGCACACAGGCCGCTGAGAGCCGGGATCGGAGCCGCTGAGAGCCGGCATGGAGGCTGCTGGCACACAGGATCAGGGCCGCTGAGAGCCGGGATCGGAGCCGCTGAGAGCTGGCATGGAGGCTGATGGCACACAGGATCAGGGCCGCTGAGAGCCGAGATCGGAGCCGCTGAGAGCTGGCATGGAGGCTGCTGGCACACAGGATCAGGGCCGCTGAGAGCCGGGATCGGAGCCGCTGAGAGCCGGCATGGAGGCTGCTGGCACACTGGATCGGGGACGCTGAGAGCCGGCATGGAGACTGCTAGCACACCGCTAATATGGGCAGTGTCACAGGTGGGGGGGTCTAGTGTCACAGGTGGGGGGGTCCAGTGTCACAGGTGGGGGGGTCCAGTGTCACAGGTGGGGGAGTTCTAGTGTCACAGGTGGGGGGGGGTCCAGTGTCACAGGTGGGGGGGGGTCCAGTGTCACAGGTGGGGGAGGCCAGTGTCACAGGTGGGGGGGTCCAGTGTCACAGGTGGGGGGCAGTCAGTGTTACAGGTGGGGGGGCAGTCAGTGTCACAGGTGGGGGTGTCCAGTGTCACAGGTGGGGGGGCAGTCGGTGTCACAGGTGGGGGGCAGTCAGTGTCACAGGTGGGGGGCAGTCAGTGTCACAGGTGGGGGGGCAGTCAGTGTCACAGGTGAGGGGGCAGTCAGTGTTACAGGTGGGGGGGGGCAGTCAGTGTCACAGGTGGGGGGCAGTCAGTGTCACAGGTGGGGGGGCAGTCAGTGTCACAGGTGGGGGGGGCAGTCAGTGTTACAGGTGGGGGGGCAGTCAGTGTCACAGGTGGGGGAGGCCAGTGTCACAGGTGGGGGGCAGTCAGTGTCACAGGTGGGGGGCAGTCAGTGTCACAGGTGGGGGAGGCCAGTGTCACAGGTGGGGGGGCAGTCAGTGTCACAGGTGGGGGGGCAGTCAGTGTCACAGGTGGGGGACAGTCAGTGTCACAGGTGGGGGGCAGTCAGTGTCACAGGTGGGGGGCAGTCAGTGTCACAGGTGGGGGGGGCAGTCAGTGTCACAGGTGGGGGGTCAGTCAGTGTCACAGGTGGGGGGGCAGTCAGTGTCAGAGGTGGGGGGCAGTCAGTGTCACAGGTGGGGGGGCAGTCAGTGTCACAGGTGGGGGGGTCCAGTGTCACAGGCAGTGTCATAGGTGGAGGGGGCAGTGTCACAGGTGGGGGGGGCAGTCAGTGTCACAGGTGGGGGGGGGGTCCAGTGTCACAGGCAGTGTCATAGGTGGAGGGGGCAGTGTCACAGGTGGGGGGGGCAGTCAGTGTCACAGGTGGGGGGGGGGGTCCAGTGTCACAGGCAGTGTCACAGGTGGGGGGGCAGTCAGTGTCAGGCTTACCTTACATGAGAAGTATAAATGCAGCAGCCCTTGAACGTATTCCCTTGCAATGTCTGCAGAATGTCCCTCCAGCCAGCACAGGTCACTTCCTGAGTGTCATGTATACAATGGAGAGGGAAGGAGCCTCTGACCCCAGCATGTATTGACAAGTTTGCAGTGTGTACAAGCAGAGGGACAAACTTGTGCACTGAATCTGGTCTCTGCTCGGGTCAGAAGCCCCTCCTCCCCTGTCCATTGTACACACACTGACACTCGGGACGTGAACTGCTGGGTAGAGGACATCACAGAGCTGCTGATCGCCCCCCTCCCCTGTATAGTAAGAGATGCCAGCGGTACAGGGGGGAGTGGAAACAGCGGCCAAAGTTCATATTGTGTGTGGGGGGGGATTCTGTGCTGCCTGTCATGGTGCGCTTTGTGCCTGTACTGTACTGAGCTGAGCGGAGGGCGGCTGCACTGTCTGGCAGCATAACTTTTGTTCAGGAACAGTTTGTCACTCCCGGCTTCAGAGTGACAGTATTTTAAAGATCCGAATCCCAGCGAGTGGCTGGGGATCTGGATTTTACCGCTCCCCCTACCCTGGCGCTCTAGGCAGCCGCCTGACTTGCCTATGCCTAGCGCCGGCCCTGCCAAAGTCACTATGTAGATACCCATGGATTTTTTCAGGCCCAACAATTTAGCATCCTTGAATTCATTCAGCAGTGTTTGCCTCTGGCCACTCTGCTGTAGTTTAGTGTCAGTCTTACATACACTGACACTAATCTTCTGTTTAACAACAATAGCCCTTACAAACTGCATTATGTCTTGCAAGCACAACAAACAGTCTCTTAAAATGTCATTGACACAGAGATTTTCACAGAGTGCAACAAACATCATCTCTTTAAAGCTGTTCCATGTGCATTCAAAAATACAAAAAAAATGCTGCTTGGAAAAAAAAGCTATTTAATACTCGCCTATCCCACTATTTGTATTCCATTCCCATATGTATTCACAGGCTGAAGAGTCTTCAGAATCTGGTACACATTGGGAGTTTTAAATGCCTGGTCTGCTCCTGCAGACTTGGTTTGTTTAACTAGTCTCCATGTCCTGCAGGGAGTTGGGGAAAGGAACAACAGCATGTAGAGAAGGACCTGGTATTATTATATATTTATATGCTATACTGTATAGATCGATCGATAGATAGATGGATGGATGGATGGATGGATAGATAGATAGATAGATAGATAGATAGATAGATAGATAGATAGATAGATAGATAGATAGATAGATAGATAGATAGATAGATAGATAGATAGATACGGAAGATAGATAAATAGATAGATAGACAGATAGACAGATAGATAGATAGATAGATAGATAGATAGATAGATAGATAGATAGATAGATAGATAGATAGATAGATAGACAGACAGACAGACAGACAGACAGACAGATAGATAGATAGATAGATAGATAGATAGATAGATAGATAGATAGATAGATAGATAGATAGATAGATAGATAATAGATAGATAGATGAAACTGTGGGTTTTTCATACATACATAGTTAGTTATGGTTAAATAAAGACACCAGTCCATCCAGTTTAATCTGTGTAGGCGTGGGTGTGTGTTTGTATTATGTCTCTACCACTTCCCACATCCCTGTATTTTGACATTTTCAATAAGGTGCCCATCTAAGGTTTTTTTTAATTAGCGAAATTACCTGCTGAATCATTGTGGAAGGGAGTTCCACATCCTTACCGCTCTAACAGTAAAAATAAAACCTTTACACAGTTTAAGGTTTTCATCCAACTTCATTAAGTGGCCACATGTCTTCTTGAGTGACCTGAGACTGAATAGTTTCCTCCCTATGCTGGAGACATCATTAAAGGAAATGTTCACCTTTCTTAACATATAGTAAATGAAAAGAGTTGAAAATTTGAAGTGGGCAAAGTAGGGGGAGAAAATTGAATAGCAAAACAGTTTTCCACCAAGCAAAAAAAGCAGAAGCAGATGGACAGAACCAGGTGGGGCAGAATAGGCTTCTCTAAAGTGAAGGGTTTGCAGGGACTGTCTAAAAGCAAACAGAGTAGGAGATAGTCATATGTATTGGGGAAGGGTGTTCCATAGGATGGGAGAGGTACAAAACAAGTCTTGAAGGTAAGCATGGGAAGAGGTGACAAGGGAGCTAGAGACCAGGAGGTCTTGGGAGGAATGAAGAGAATGATTAGGTTGGTATTTTGAGACTAGGTTAGTGATATAGTTGGGGGCCAAGTTGTGGATGGCTATGTAAGTTGTTGTTAGTATTTTCAATTTAGTTTGTTGGGTCAGAGGAAGCCAGTGGAGGAATTAATAGAGAAGAGTAACAGACACTGAACAGTTGGTAAGGTGGAGGAGCCTGGCAGCAGCATTCATGATGGACTAAAGGGGGGATAGCCTATGTAAAGGTAATACAATGAGGAGGTGGTTGCAGAAGCCAAGGTGAGAGATGACCAGGTAGTGAATTAGAAGCTTAGCTGTGTCATTGGTAAGGAAGGGGCATATTTTTGAGATGTTGTGTAGGTTGAGGCAGCAAACTTTGGACAGTGAGTGGATGTGGGATCGAAAGGATAGTTCAGAGTCCAGGATTACACCTTGGCATGTGGGGACAAGTTGATAGTTGTGCCACCAATCTCGACAGGGAAATTATGTGACATACAGGCTCATATGTCTGTTAGTAAATGTAATGTGAGGAGACCAGAGGAGATGAGGGGTTGAGAGATACATTTGGGTGTCGGCAGCATAAAGATGGTATTAGAAGCCATGGCAGGCTATCAAATGACCCAGGGAAGAGGTGCAGATTAAGAACAGGGGAGGTCCAAGAACAGAACCATGAAGGAAAGGAGGAAGTAGAATTGTAAGCAATGCAAAAGGTGCAGTTGGATAAGTTGGATGAGAACCAGCAAAGAGTACAGTCATGGAGACCAAAAGCATGGAGTTTTTTGAGGAAGAGGGGGTGGTCCACTGTGCCAAAGGCAGCAGAGAGGTCCAGGAGTAGGAGTACAGAATAGTGTCCATTTTAGCAATTAGCAGTTTGTGAGTTTTAAAAGAGTAGTTTCTGTGAAGTGTTGAGGGTGAAATACATACTGAAGGGGATCAATAATGTTATTCTCAATGAGGTGGTGACTCAGTTGGTTGCAGACTGGACATTCAAGGAGTTTGTGTAAAAAAGGGGAGCAATTAGATGGGGCATAGGTTAAGATTGGCAGGGTCCAATGAGGGTTTTTTAAGTATGGGGTGACTAGTGCATGTTTTTAAAGGTTTAAGAAAGATGCCAGAAGGGAGGGAAAGATTGAAGATGTGAGTTAGAGAGTGTAGGATAGATAGATGGGGTGATCACAGCATTTGCGAGGGAACAGGGTCCAGGAGGCAGGTTTTTAGGTGAACATTAGAGAAAAGTTTAGCAACCTTGTCTATAGTGGTGGGGTTGAATAAGGGAAGTAAAGATTGTACCTGTGGACATGGAGTGTTAAGTGGGGAAGGTATCTGCACAGCTGAGATCTCCTCATGAATTGCATCAATCTTACTTTTGAAGTAATTGTCGATTCCCTGAGAAGCGAGTAAGTTAGTGGGTAGAGGCAGTGGAGGATGAAGTAGAGAGTTAAAGGTAGAGACGAGTTGATGGGAACGGGATGATAAGTTGTTAATGGGAGTGATAAAATAGGTCAGCTTGGCAGTGAGGAAGCATGAATTGTATTTTTAGAGGTCAGGTTTTTATTGGTTGAAATCTTTCTGAAAATCTTTTCTTTGAAATCTTGTCAGGTCATGTTTATATTGGTTAAAATATTTCTGAAAATCTTTTCCTAAAAATCTTGAAATCTTTTCTTAGTCTTATGGCACAGGCGCTCAAGAACATGGCCAATTTTTTAAAACTTCTGGTGTCATCTGTTTGCCAAGGTTGTAGGGGTTTGGACCTGATTTTAAATGTGAAGTGAGGGGGCCAGTGTGTCCAGGGAGGATGACAGTGAAGTGTTGTAGACAGACGTGGCTAGGTTGGGGCAGGACATGGGTTTGATTTTATTATGGAGGTAATCAATAGCAGAGTAGAGAAGAGAAGGGTTAGGGTAACAAGGGATTATACAGGTAATTGTTATGCGGTTGGAGGGAGAGGAGGTGAAAGAGAGGGAGAGAGTGAAACTAATAAGGTAGTGATCAGAGAGAGGGAAAGGATTTTTGGAGAGATTGCATGGAGTGCATACGTGGGAGAAAACAAGGTCAAGGGTGTTGCCATCAGAGTTAGTAGAAGCATGTATCTATTGCTTCAGGTCAAAAGAGAAGTTTAAACTGAGAAGTTTAGAAGTAGCAGGAGTGTTAGTATTAACAGGGATGTTATAGTCGAGAATGATTGTGGTGATTTCAGTAGAGAGAAAGTAGAGTAGCCAGACAGAGAAGTCATCAAGAGAGGCAGATAACAGTCCAGGGGGCAGTAGATCACAGCTATCCATAGAGAACCTGGACAGAAAAGACAAATGCAATGTGCTTCAAATGAGAAGGGTGACAGAGAGGAAGGTGAGTGAAGTACCTGAAAGGTGCTATGTGGGGATAGAGGGATTCCTACTCGCCCTCCATTGTGTCCACTGGGTCTGGGGGAAGTCCACCAGAGTCCAGAGAAGGCAATCATGGGAGAGGGCAGTAGGAGAGGCAGTGTGGGATTCATGAAGCCAGATTTTAGTAATGGCAAGTAGATTAAAGTTAGTGAGTTAGTGAGAAAGAGAGGTGAGATTATTATAGACATAGCAGGCATTCCAAAGGGTACAAGAGAAGGGGAGTCTGGTCTTTGGAAAAAGAGGAATGGAAATAAAATCATTTTGATTGTGGCTGCTGCCATAGGGTTCAGTGTGATGGGTGCGCATTGGATACAGTTAAATGATGGAGGCCTAGGGTTTTGAGATTAATCTCCATTTTTTGGTGGTGGGGGGCTGGAGCTCCTGCTTTAAGAATAGGAGCTTTACTTATAAGGTTGAAGGACGACACCATGCAATGGGATATGTGTGCAGGTGGTCATATTGGGTATCAAATGACAGTAAACAAAAATAGGTGACTGAGAAGTCAAGCAGTTCAGTGTATACTGTAGCAGCGCTTGGTAGTCAAAACGTGAGTTCTGAATAAAGTTCTATATAAAAATAGGTATCAAATAATGGTGCAGATGAACATCAGCAGTAAACAGTGTCTTCCTTAATATGTGTTACTTATCACCAGGGGGGCTGTGTTTCACCACATGGGGGGATATTATCCCCTTATGGGGATGCACTCACCAAACTGAGAATATAAAACAGCATGGGATACGCAGGGGAACAGCCTCTGTCATCAATCTTGTACTCTCCACCACTCTGCTTGTATGTGTCTTGCTCGTGCACATATAAAGGAATAAACTTAAATAGTGTGATAACGTTTTTAAAAAGTTTATTACAAAAACCCACAGGTCCCCTTTAAAATATGCGTACCACAATGAAAAAACAGATAAGCATGTAAATCTACTGTGCCTGTTTCCCTCTCTGGATAATTGAGGCAGGTTCTGGAGCTCAGGCTCACTCCTCTGCTCCTGATCCACAGGGTACACAGTGTGTTGGTCGTCCGATGTTGGCCACGCCCTGACGCGTTTTGTCATTGGCTGACTTCGTCTGAGGGCGTGGCAGCAACACTCGGCGACCAGTTAAATAGTATAGGGCGTCCCATAGACCCGCCTCCTCATTCGCCGTCATGGCGCTAGTCCCGCGCACCGCATTGGCACCGGCGAGGCCCACGCCAGACTAAGGGCGGAAGTGAGGCGGAGACTCACGCCATGTCATCTAGTAGTGCTAGGCGTCGGGATGGATCCGCCCACCTACTCAGCGTCATGACGCTGGTCCTGCACAGGCGCAATGGCGCCGGTGAGACCAGTGCCAGGCAGTGGGCGGAAGTGAGACAGAGACTCACACCGCGCGCAGCTGCAGTATGTGACATGAGGCTTCTGCCCATAACAGGTCAGAAATGCCTGTCCCAAGTGTGAGACGGACGGGGTGCGCGCGCTTCTCTGTAAGGAGAACTGCAGGCACGCCCACCCTCATACACTAAACATTGTGGGCTAGAATATCACAAATTGCCAGTACAAGTTTGCATATTCGCTATCCTTCAACACAGTCTCAATAAGCCAGAGGGAATCAGCGATATATATACAAAATACAGGATAATTATAAATAATGTAAATGCCAGTGGGATTAATATGAACATATCTCCTGATATAAACAATATATAAAACATTAAAATACCAGGGAACATGAATAAAATCCAGACATTACATGGTAAGAGACAATAAAAAAACACAAAAATGTAATTAAATATATATATATAAATAAATATATATAGTAAAAGATAAGAATATGCATATTAAAATAGGGAAATTAAAACATGGATATTAAAATCTAATAATCAACAGAGGACCCCAGCCCAGCTTATAAGGACCTACTCTGTTTAGTATTGTGCAGTTGATGATAAGCACTGATGTCTTGACCAAATGTAACACAAAAGACTCTATTAATGACTGGTGGCTACAGACCATAGAATATTATGACCCTAGAATATTATGCGTTTTTTTAGGATATTGTGCGGTTTTTTTTTAGGAATCGCTTATAAAGCAATTAATGTCTAGTTCGATGTTCAGGCCTTTTGGGGCAAGTGATTCGGTCAAGAAAATCCATCTTGTTTCACATTTTGATAACTCTCGAACTCTATGGCATCCTCTCCAGTTTTGCATTATGTGTTGAACACCCCAAAATTGCAGGCCAGAGGGGTCTTTGTTATGCTTCAGTTTGAAATGGAGGTACACATTATGGTCTTTGTATCCTAGCTTAATTTTGTTAATATGCTCCATCACACGTATTCTCAATTTTCTCTTGGTCCTACCTATATAGAGTAAGCCACAGGGGCATTTCAGGGCATACACCACATGATCACTATTACAGGTGATGAACTGCTCTATATCAAATTCTGTCTTGTTAGACATAGAAATTTATCAAGACCCCTGATGGTTTGTGTGACTTATCTGCATTGTTTACATCTTCTGCATGCAAAGAAACCATTCTGACTCCAAAAAGTCTGTGGTTTGGCAGGAGGATCCAATACCTTTTTCACTATCCGGTCCCCATGGTTCGGGGCTTTTTTATAAATGAACTGAGGTTTTGGTGGCAGAAGGGGCCTAGTTTTTTATCAAGCAATAGTACATGCCAATGCTGGTTAAAAATTTCTTCAACTTCTTTATACTGGGCGTGAAATTGAGATAAGAAACCCCACTCTTTTGTGTTAGTGGCTGGGCCATTGTTGGACTGTTTGGTTTGTAAACATGATTCCCTAGGTATACTTCGTATTTCTTCTACCAGTTTTTTCATTGCGTCTGGATGGTAACCTCTAGCTTCAAACCTTTCAGTCAGAATTTTGGATTGTGCAATAAAATTATCTTCTTCAGTACAGTACATCTTCACCCTCATGATTTGCCCTTTGGGTATATTTTTAATCCAGAGAGGATGGTGAACACTGGTGGTGGGTAGGTAACTATTTCTATCGGTGGGCTTGAAGAACACCTAAGTAGCCAATTTTGATCCTTGCCGATATATGGTTACATCCAAAAAATAAATTTCGGTGCTGTGAAATTCCGAGGTGAGCTTGATGTTATTATTGTTGTTATTTAAAACGTTTAAAAAATTAAGAAGAGAGTCCACAGAGCCTGCCCAGATAAAAAATAGATTGTCTATGTATCGTTTATAAAACAGTAGTTCACTCCGTCTATCTTTAAAAATAACCTTATCCTCCCATTCCGCCATAAAAAGATTTGCAATGCTTGGTGCAAACTTAGCGCCCAAGGCAACTCCTCTTTTTGTTTATATCAGGAGATATGTTCATATTAATCCCACTGGCATTTATATTATTTATAATTATCCTGTATTTTGTATATATATATCGCTGATTCCCTCTGGTTTATTGAGACTGTGCTGTGTTGAAGGATAGCAAATATGCAAACTTGTACTGGCAATGTGTGATATTCTAGCCCGCAATGTTTAGTGGATGAGGGTGGGCGTGCCTGCAGTTCTCTTTACAGAGAAGCGCGCGCACCCCGTCCGTCTCACACTTGGGACAGGCATTTCTGACCATTTCTGACCTGTTATGGGCAGAAGCTCATAGTTATACTGCAGCTGCGCGCGGTGTGAGTCTATGTCTCACTTCCGCCCACTGTCTCACTTCCGCCCACTGCCTTGCACTGGTCTCACCGGCGCCATTGCGCCTGTGCGGGACCAGTGTCATGACGCTGAGTAGGTGGGCGGATCCATCCCGACGCCCAGCACTACTAGATGACACGGTGTGAGTCTCCGCCTCACTTCCGCCCTTAGTCTGGCGCGGGCCTCGCCGGCGCCAATGCGCGTGCGCGGGACTAGCACCATGACGGCGAATGAGGAGGCGGGTCTATGGGACGCCCTATACTATTTAACTGGTCGCCGAGTGTTGCTGCCATGCCCTCAGACGAAGCCAGCCAATGACGAAACGTGTCAGGGCGTGGCCAACATTGGACGACCAACACACTGTGTACCCTGTGGATCAGGAGCAGAGGAGTGAGCCTGAGCGCCAGAACCTGCCTCAATTATCCAGAGAGGGAAACAGGCACAGTAGATTTACATGCTTATCTGTTTTTGCATTGTGGTACGCATATTTTGAAAGGGGACCTGTGGGTTTTTGTAATAAACTTTTTAAAAACGTTATCACACTATTTAAGTTTATTCCTTCATATGTGCACGAGCAAGACACATACAAGCAGAGTGCTGGAGAGTGCAAGATTGATGACAGAGGCTGTCGTGTATCCCATGCTGTTTTATATTCTCGGTTTGGTGAGTGCATCCCCATAAGGGGATAATATCCCCCCACGTGGTGAAACACAGCCCCCCTGGTGATAAGGAGCACATATTAACCACTTGCTGACGGCCGTACGACTTTGTACGGCCTCAGCGCGGCTCCCAATCTCTAACAGGCCGTGTTTTTACGGCCTCTCCTTTACACGTTCCCCGCGCGCGCTCCCGAGCGCGCGGCGGGGAACTTCTGTACTGGCCGTGTCCCTTGGACACAGCCAGTCACAGATCGCCGTGAACGGCCAATCGGAGCGGCCGTTTCCTAGGCGATCTGTGCGGCCAATGAGAGATGATCTCATATGTTTACATATGAGATCATCTCTCATTCCCGGCTCTCGCAGACAGCGGTGCTGTCAGGGGAGAGAGGAGACGGATCTGTGTCTCTTGTACATAGAGACATAGATCGGTCACCCCCCAGTCACCCCCCCTCCCCCACAGTTAGAACACTAATTAGGGTACACATTTAACCCCTTCCTCACCCCCTAGTGTTAACCCCTTCCCTGCCAGTCACATTTATACAGTAATTAGTGCATATTTATAGCACTGATTGCAGTATAAATGTGAATGGCGCCAAAAATGTGTCAAAAGTGTCCGATGTGTCCGCCATAACGTCGCAGTCCCAATAAAAATCGCAGATCGCCGCCATTTCTAGTAAAAAAAAAGCATTTATACAGTAATTAGTGCATATTTATAGCACTGATTGCAGTATAAATGTGAATGGCGCCAAAAATGTGTCAAAAGTGTCCGATTTATCCGCCATAACGTCGCAGTCCCAATAAAAATCGCAGATCGCCGCCATTTCTAGTAAAAAAAAAGCATTTATACAGTAATTAGTGCATATTTATAGCACTGATTGCAGTATAAATGTGAATGGCGCCAAAAATGTGTCAAAAGTGTCCGATGTGTCCGCCATAACGTTGCAGTCCCAATAAAAATCGCAGATCGCCGCCATTTCTAGTAAAAAAAAAAATTATACAGTAATTAGTGCATATTTATAGCACTGATTGCAGTATAAATGTGAATGGCGCCAAAAATGTGTCAAAAGTGTCCGACGTGTCCGCCATAACGTCGCAGTCCCAATAAAAATCGCAGATCGCCGCCATTTCTAGTAAAAAAAAAAAAAAAATAATAATAATAATTCTGTCCCTTATTTTGTAGGCGCTATAACTTTTGCGCAAACCAGTCGCTTATTGCGATTTTTTTTTTTTTACTAAAAATATGTAGAATACGTATCGGCCTAGACTGAGGATTAAAAAAAAACGTAAAAAAAAAAATTGAGCTATTTATTATAGCAACAAAGTAAAAATATTTTATTTTTTTTCAAAATTGTCGCTCTATTTTTGTTTATAGCGCAAAAAATAAAAACCGCAGAGGTGATCAAATACCACCAAAAGAAAGCTCTATTTGTGGGGAAAAAAGGACGTTCATTTTGTTTGGGAGCCACGTCGCACGACCGCGCAATTGTCAGTTAAAGCGACGCAGTGCCGAATCGCAAAAAGTCCTCTGGTCAGGAAGGGGTTTAAGTGCCCAGTAAGGAAGTGGTTAAGGAAGACACTGTTTACTGCTGATGTTCATCTGCACCATTATTTGATACCTATTTTTATATAGAACTTTATTCAGAACTCACGTTTTGACTACCAAGCGCTGCTACAGTATACACTGAACTGCTTGACTTCTCAGTCACCTATTTTTGTTTACTGTCATTTGATATTTTCTCCCCTTAAGCGGCTGCTTATCCGTGTATCCGATTGTTTATATTCCATGTTCATCATTTATCTTTACTGCTGACTCCTGTGCGCTGAGCAGTGCTTTATTAGAAGGAAGGGCGTTTTTTTAGCACTTTTTATACGGTCATATTGGGTACTGATAGAAAAACTGAGCAGTTAAAGTAGAGAGTTGGTGACTCAGGTTAAAGTGGCTGTAAACCCCAAAAATCTAATCGCAGGAGTGAGCTGTCATGAATCAGTAAACAGCGGGACCCTGACAACACTTATCTGTGCTTATCTCTTCTAACAGAGGAGAAGGGGGAGACATGCTTTCACTGTCATCATTATCAAAGAGCCAAACAGCCTCACACATATTTAACCCCACAGCTTTCAGGAAGAGAGCCAAGCAGGAGGATCCCCTCAATGGCTGGGCTGTGTGAGGTTGTTTGGCTCTGTTGATAATGATGACAGTGAAAACATGTATCCTCCTCTGTTTGAAGAGATAAGCACAGATAAGTGTGGGCAGTGTCCCACTGTCTGTTGCTTAGCTCCCTCCTGCCTATGAAATTCGGCACCCCCTGTGCATCAAATTCTGCCCAGTGTTTATGGAGTTTACTGATTTCATTCTCCAGCTGGGCATTCAAGCCGCACTAGTGTGATTTCCAGGGGAAGGGGGAGTGTACAAATGGAAGGAGAGTCCTGTGATGTTAGGAAACACAAAGAGAGAGGCGCCTCTGGGTGCAGTCATTTTTACAAGAAAGCTTTAATATACATAAGTGGTTCAACTCACATTTAAGTGGTAAAAACAGGCATGGTAATCATATGTCATGGTGACACTTCTGAGTCCTGGGCCATGTAGTTCCTCAGTGGCAGCGGTGTTGTTCCAACAGATGGATTCCAGCCGGCTCCAGCAGATGGCCTCAGAACAAGGGGGGAATGCAAGGAACAGCAGGCAGCAGGGGATGACGTCATCAATAGTGCTTTTTTACGCATTTCGTGAGCATGCGCACTGCGATGTGTAGGCAGTCTTGCTCCTTTCTCAGCAGACATAATGTAAAAACCATGCAGGGTCATATATAAAGGAATTAGATGGGAGCCGGTGAGCAGGACTAAGGGATTAAAACTAAACTGGAAGTGTATGAAAGAGAAGCTATAGAAGAAGAAACGGCTCTAGACATATTTTAAACACATGGGAGCTAGAATTGAAACACTAATTAGATGATAATAAAAAATTGTAACAAGGTGCATTGAATGTAAAGGAAGTGAAGATATGTATAAATGTATATATGTATATATAAGGAACTAGGTATAAAATCGATTAAACTATGTATTATGATATGTAAGAAAAGGGGAATGTGGCAGTATATGATGGAACTGGGGCTTGCTGCATTGATACTGTACATCCCCACCAGTTCTATAAGAACAGGTTTAACAAGGGAATACAACTGGATCTGATTTTTCTGGGGGCAAATTGGGCGCTCTGCGATATGTGACCCTAGGCCATTCTGGAATAATAGGGTCTTGCAATAGGATACTCCAATGACTCGCCAATATTTTTCCATCTTTTTAAATTGGAAGTGGAATGTAGTCATGAACCAAACAGAATGGTTCACAAGCCACTTTGGGAGTTTTCCCTTTTAGGTAATGCTGAAAAGCTAGATCAATAAATGTCTTGGGGTATTCTTTATCGCTAAACTTCTTCTTAAAGTAGTACACTCTAGTCAACATAGTCACTTTCTCTGGTACAGTTCTGTCGTAACCTACAGAACCAACTCTTAGGGATATTATCGAACCATTTGGAAAGATGACGGCTGTTGTGGTGCAGGTAAGAGTTACCTGCAGTGGGTTTAACATAATTTTTGGAAACAATGGTGGAGGATACTTCATCATGACCTAGCTCGAGGTCTAAGAATGGTAGCGTATTGGGATTAGTAACAAATGTGAAGGACAGACCATATTGATGATTGTTGCAATAGTCACATCGACGGACCCATCCCAAATAATGATTATGTTGTCAAAGTAGCGACCAAAGAATACAATTTATTGATATACAGACTTAGCCCTGTGGTGACACTGTCCATAGCAACCACTATCGGGCTGCCTGGGGGATTATCTAAATTCTTATGGACTTTTGGGAAATGGTAGAAATAGGGAATCTAATAAAAATCTTTAAGGAGAAAAGATTTCTCTAATTTATTGAGGATATTTCTTTAAAAAGCCATAGATACCAGAATATAAATTTCCTTGGTAAATTCAGGTGTGGGATCTTTGGTGATTTTTGTTATATGTAGTGCCATCAGAGAGCAGTCCCTTGGCCTCGTTAACATAATTGTTTTCATTTTGTATAACGATTCCTCCACCCTTGTCGCCGATTTGATGACAAGGTCATCGGCTTCAATCAGGGATTTGAGGGCTTCAATCTCGGGGGGGGGGGGATTGCTGGCTTTGGTAGTGCCAGAGGACTGGCACAATTTTTGAAAGTCTGCGAACACCACCCTATAGAAACTCTATATATAAGGTCCTTTTGCATGTGAAGGGTTAAAGGTAGACTTTGGCTTAAATGGGGTGTGAATAACTGGGGGAGAAGTGGCAGGATGTTGAGTGAGGAGATGAATCAACTCTGCATCAAACAGAGAGCTGCCCATGTCATCAGTGGAGCTGGTATCAAATGAGAATAAGTCAGGCACAATGGGAAGGGATGGTGTGGGAGGAACAGCACGGGACAAGAGGTTATTTCTTTCTTTAATATGGTAATATCTCTTCAGAGTGAGATTTCGAACATATCTGTTAAGGTCTTTAAACAAGAGGAAAGGGTTAGGTTTATCAAGGGGAGCAACATGTAAACCTCTACTAAGGAGGGAGGTGTCAGCAATAGAGAGGGTGTGTGAAGATAATTTTAATATTTTTTACAGTTTCCTTATTTTGACAGCATTGGGATTGTTTCTTATTTTGTCATCCTCTGCAACCTCTCCGGTGAGGTTTTTTTTTGGATGCTGTCAGAGGAGGACTGAGTACTAAAAAATAAGAAGTGGAAGCAGAAGGGGAGGGATCAGTGGTGAAGTTGGTGATGGGCGGATCAGCAGGGCTGGCGCTACCACTAGGTGGATTAGGTAGCCGCCTAGGGCGCACTTCCTCTTGGGGCGGAACTGTGGCTACTATGTATACACAGCTCTCTGGTGTGGAGATATCACAGCCTTGTGTGTGTAGAGACAGGTGTCAGTATAACAGGACAGAGACGAGCGTGAGGAGGAGGGGAGGAGTGTGGAGACGGCGTGGCTCAGTCACTGGGGAAAGCAGATTTTTTGCAGTGCTGCAATACAAGTGTATGGGAGCGATCTGCGCTCCTCTCTTACCTAGGAACAATACACAGTGACAGAGCAGCCTGGAAGTGTCTTCCACCCAGCTCCCGACACTCATCCTGGGCACTGACACACACAAAAAGTCCTAGCTGGGGTGAGCCGCAGATCCCGTGTATAAGGAGACACACACCAGTGAAGATAAAAAACTGAGACTTGCTTGTAAATGACGCCCTATTTCACAGCCTTTACATTGCAGCACATCCACCCCACTGACTGCTTTGTACACACTCAGCCCGCCCATTACATGGTACAGTGAACAGTTACTTCGGCTTTCTGCAACTTTCAGGACTGGATTATATGATACCAGCCTTCAGTTCAGCTCTTCCTGATAACTTAGAGCTCCTTGGAATTGTTCCACCCCCTCCCCCGGTCAAATTGCACAGGTCACAGCATGGTATGGCAGGTTGGAAGCAGAGGATGTGGGTGAGTAATCAGTGTCCAGCTACACAATGCTATTACTGATATCAGTGCTGTGCAGGGCAGTTAGTGTGTTGTTGGCTTCCTTTATGTTTCTTTCTTCTGCTGGTGACTGACCACCCATGGAAAACATTGTCTACAGATCAGGCTGCTGCTCTGGTTACTGCTGATACTAGTGCAGCCTGGGGGTGCAGCATTTACTAGAACTGGGCTGTATTTTCCTCCACTTGCAGCATCTGAAAATTTTCAACCAGCAGTCAGCAGCTGCAGGAAGAAAATACAGCCAATCAGTTCTAGTAAATGCTGCCCTCCCTGTTCAGAGGTCTGTATACCCACTGTGCCTATTATGAGGGGTTCCCACCATCCCTGGGTTGAGTTCTGGGGTCTGTATACCCGCTGTGCCCATTATGAGGGGTTCCCAGGTCTGTACATCCGCTGTGCCTATTATGAGGGGTTCCCACCATCCCTATACTGAGTTCCTGGGCCTGTACACCTGTTGTGTCCATTATGAGGGGTTCTCATCATCCCTGTGCTGAGTTGCCAGGTCTATACACCTGATGTGCCCATTATGAAGGGTTACCACTATCCCTGGGCTTAGTTCCGGGGTCTGTACACCTACTGTGCACATTATGAGGGGTTCCCACCATCCCTGTGCTGAGTTCCCAAGTCTGTACACCTGCTGTGCCCATTATGAGGAGTTTCCACTAATAAGCTACACTAATGGAGGTGGCAGTCCATATAGGTGGCACTCAGTGCCCATGCCTTGATTATCTGTGTACATATCCCCTGTACAGGGCCGGCGCTACCTATAGACAAGGTAGGTCTAGAGCACACATCAGTCAGGAGCACCGTACCAATGCCCCCCACCACCTCCAGGTTCAGTGACTGACTCCACCCCCAAAATGGTAGCAATCTATAAAAAGGTGGAGTATACATGGGCAGGATAAAGGGGGTGGGGTCAGGGGTGGAGCCAAAGGGGGGCAGCAAAATTAGGTTTCGCCTAGGGTGTAAAAAATCCTTACACCAGCCCTGCGGATCACGGTGAGGTACTAATAACACAGAATTTGTATCCACAGAGGAGGCTTCTGTTGTGTCTAAAGTATTGGCAGTGAGGATACTGTTATCTACATTGCCAAACGTTATCTGTTGGGAGGAAAAAGGTATCTGTATAGGTCCAGAGACAGGGATTGGGACTGGAGGCTGATTGGGCATAGTCAGACTATCAGTAGGGCGTGTAGCTGGTGGTCTATTATAAAATAGATTCAGGGCATTGAGGAGGCTGGTATTACTATGTTGGCCGATGTAGTGATTGTTGGTATTGATCCTAGAATGCTTGTCTTTAACATGACCAGTGTTTCTGGGCGGGCCTAGGATAGGTCTTGGCTTCTGATGTTGGTCAGAGGTGAAGGGGCCTATCAAGGATAAGCTCATGAGGGGATGTGGGGAATATACACCAATAGACTGATGAGGAACCTGGGATGGTTTTGAGGGGTGAGATACCATATGTCAGTAAGGAGCTTATAAATGTGAGAGAGATCCCACTTTAATCCGACCATTGCATATGGGAGAGGGCAGAGCGAAGCCTGATGTAATTGAAAAAGTATTTTATAGGAGATATGATATTTAGCTTGTAGTCATTGGAAGGAGAGTAGTAGGGTGCTTTGAAACAGATCTCCAATGGTGCTAAGGCCAGCAGCATGCCATTCTGACAGTGATATATCTGGAATGATAATGTGTAGTGCATTTAGAAAGATAAAGGGTAGTAAATGGCAGAGAATACCAGTGGTGTGTTGGTAGACTGCCTGCCATTTCTTGATGGTCATGTTGATATTCCTGAGATAAGAGTATGTTCCATGGTGTTGCAGAAGAAAGGCGCTGATAACCAACTTTGGTTGGGTTACAAGAACAGTTTTCTCTATCTGAAGCCAAGTAGAGTGTAAGGTGGGATTTCACCAGGTCTTAGCTTGGCCTATTGGATAGGGCCATGTGACCTGCCCAGGATGCTTGGATGTGTTGGAGATCTTGTACAGCTTTTTGAAGTTTGGAAACAAAAGTAGAGAAGGTATGAGGAAGTAGTTGTGAGGTAGGAGTAATTAATTGGATACCTAAGTACAGGGCTGGACTGGGACAGAAACTTCATCCAGATTGGCCCATTTTGACAGGTCTCTCCCATGGTGGCCGGATAACTCCCGCACCCCCCCCCCCCCCCGGCCACCCAAGCCTCCTCTCCCCCTTCACTAGCCGCTAGCCGTTCTACTTAGAGTACTACTTAGAGTAGAACTCTTTTAGGCAGTAGCAGTGGGGAAGTCAGACATTATTTCACCCAGGGCAAAGAATCAGTTTGGTGCCCCCCTTATGGGACAAGATTAGGCCGAAGTGAGAAACTCCCAGGCCATAGCGGTTGAGTCAGCTGTCTGTCCCCTCCCCCCATGCTCCCCTGTCGTCCCCCCTGCTCCTCTGGTCCTCCCCCTGCTTCTTTGTTCCCCCCCAGGTGAGCGCTGCAGGGAGGGAGAGACAGAGGAGCAGAGGGGGTGGCAGTCCGCTGTCACTGAAGCCGGCCCTCTGAGCCATTGGCCCACCGGGAAACTCCCTGTAGTCCCAATGGCCAGTCCATCCCTGCCTAAGTAGGAGAGAGTAGAGTTAGGGGCCCATGATAAAGAAGTATTTTCAGAAATTACTCTTGGTAGTTTGGTTAGGGCCTATCTCTAACATACAAGATTTAGAGTAGTTGATCTTGTTAAAAAAATACATTTGTCCGAAAATCAGAATAAAGGACAAATCTGTCAACTGAAGGTTCATGGTGTCCGTCAAATGTTCTAAGAAGATTCGACGAATCAGCTAAACTGTATGATGCCGCAATCGTACTTTTACAGTGGAATGCTCTGCCCACAAGCTATAGTAGAATTCTAATGTTGTATGACTAGTAATAATTATATTTATTAATTATTTGTACTAGTCAACCAACATTAGAATTCTTCTATAGCATATGGGTGGAGCAATTGACCATAAATGTCCGCTCGTGGCGATCGTATGTTTTTAGCTGCTTCGTCGAATCTTCATGTCTCTATAATGTCAAGTCTTTTCTCTCTATGTCGAATATTATTGGACTAATAGAGTTAGGTTAGGCACATTCGACCGCAGGTTTGATAGACACAGATCGCTATTGTCACTGTCATGTTGAATCTTCTATCTATATCAAACTATTGTCGCAACAAAATGAAAATAAAGCATTTTTTATGTTGAATCTTTCGGATTCTGTGCTTTCGTTATCGTTTGTTAAAGCGAACGCGAAAATCCCAGAAATTTGGACGAAAATGCATTTGGATGGAAATAAATGCACATGTCTATGTGATACCGGCTTTAGGCATCTACCATCAGGGTCAACCTCAGAGTGGAGTAGTTTAAAGGAAGCCAAGGAGCGGATGGCAATTAGGACCTCAGCTTTTTTTTTTAGGAGAGTTGGCAAATAAACAATGTGGGAATTGTTTGTGAGACCAAGTGGGGGGTTTACAGAAGGCAAAGGGAGCCTCCTGAACACACAGCAAGTCTGAGTTGTGCATGTGAGCTTCCTTCCACAGTAAGATCCCCTTAAAAGGGGAGTTTAAGCTCTTAGCATTGAGAGATGTAATGTTAATTGGCATGGTGGGTTTTATAGAAGAGAGAGAGAGAGATTGCGCCTTCTATAATCGTATACAAAAACAGTTGTGTAATGATTTCAGTGTACAAGTGACAATATTTATTTTTTAACTGTATGGCAAAATAGGCAACATAACACAGAACCAGTTATAAGTAAAGAGAACCACCATTTTCTTCTGGGGGGGGGGGGGGGTGTGTGATAAGCACTTCCAGAGTGAAGTTTACTTAGGACACTTATGATGCCAAGGTGAAAGCTTTCATAGTGCTGTAATAACAGCATGGACTTCAATAGGCTTAAATAAGCTATGAGCGTAAAGTTGCAGAGTTGGAGCTCCTATGGTCTCGGGTGTGTAGGAGGATGTTGCGGTTGCAGGTCAGGTGGAGGTGATGCGAGGAGGTCCCAGTTTAGCAATCTTTTAATGCCTTTTTTAGAGGTAAAGATGTTGGTAGACTGGTTTTGGAAAGTCTCTAACAGTTTGGTAGGGAAACCCCATTTCTAGGTGACATTATGCTCAAAAAGAACCACAGTGACTTGAGAAAATTCTTTACACTTTTGAGCTGTGGCCATGGAGATATCCATGTAGAGAGTGACTGTGGAGTAGGGGACTGGCAATGAGGAGCGGATCTGGTTGCAGCCATGATACGTTCCATGACTTGAAAAAAGTGAATAAATGCTAACACATCACATAGATGATTTCTCTCCCTACACCCACATCCTCTGAGGGACATATCCAGACCCGTTTTTTGTCCACCGAGAGGAACAGCAAGGAGGATTTACTGAAACCATCTAGGACCATTCACGAACTCGGTGTTCGTCGGAGATCGGCCCACTATTCATGGCCTCTATGTGAGTGCATGTCAATGTGATCCATTTTGGTTTTGTCTTAGTGCCGTCACAGTACTGTGCCATGATTTCTTTGATGTCTCTTACATGTCCATCTGCTGCTGAGTCTTTCAGCTATCTCTAAGTGTTGCTGCATCCGCCTGAGCCTACACCTTTGGAGTTTATTTGGCTATCCGTGCTATAGCCGGGAGGTGAGCAGTTAGGAACCACCAGAGGTGTTTGCACTGAAGTTTCCTTTTCCAGCACGGATTTTTGGGATTTTTAATTTTTTGGGAGCACCGTCTAAAGACTCTATATATATTTATATATACATTGTTTATGATATATATTCCATTCATTTATTTATGTTCTAGCACTCCATGTGTCTGATAGTTTATGGTTATGTGACATTACCTGTCATCACTTTATCGATTTTGTGGTTCACATTGTATGTTTACTTACCCATCCACTTGCCTGTTTGAGCACTTTTATATCCAGTATAGTTCATATTGGTCTGTTTTGTACTTGTTCTTCACACACTTATTTTCCCACACCCCTTGGTTCAGTTACCCACGCTGTGAGTTTTGTACCACTTCCATTTGTATTTATTTCACAGCGCAGACACCACCACCTTTTTTTCACATAGATGATTAAATAAATTGAACCTCTAACATTGGGAAAAATTAGTTGATTGAAAATGTACCATCATCCTAATATTTGAAAAATAGGTAAGGGGTTCGGGGACCCCCGTAGACCCTGAACACCTACAATAGAAATGGGCAGGGAGGACTATAGCGGTACTTAGTAAAGTGAATATACTCAGAATCGAGCTAGTATTGAAAAGAGTTTAACAAAATTTATTGACATAGTATAAAAAACAAGAGTTAAAAACACAACATGTTGATAAAACAATACAAAAAAACGTGACGACAAACTAATCACCAGGCGTGTAATCCCTCAAGGAGGGGGAAGTTTCAGGTGAGGAGTTAGGGTCACGTAGAGGACAATCTCGAGTCTCTACTAGTTTTGCGATTAACATCGCTTCGTCAGAAGACAATCTAAGGGCACAAAGTCCCAGCAGCCAAAACAGATGCAGAATGACCACAGAGCTATTGACTCAAACGGAAGCCAGATGATTAAGTGGTGGGAAGTCTGATTACCCAGAGGGTAAGGGGTATCATAAGTGATAATGGATCCCAGAATGGAACAGTTCCAGGTAAGGAAACTTATAAGGTAGTGAGCGTAAGCCACAAATTAAGTGGAAGATTTGAAATGTTACAAAGAGGTTGGTTACCAGATGGAGAGTGGTCAAAACGCTGACACAGTGAACTGCACGGTGATGCACTTCTCCTGGGACTCGAGGCTGAATGCTCTAATCATAGATGATTAGGTTTAACAATTCTATGGGTGTGATCTATGATCAGATCAGCTTGGTGTAGTTGTGGAAGGCGCTTGAGGAATAGTCGTTGAATGTAGGGGATCAGATACAGAGGTTTAATAGTTTCTTGTGTGCTTTAATGTTGTTCATCCTAGATTGGTCTTCTAAATCTACCAATCTAGCCTGTAAGAACCTGAATTCCTCAGCATGGTGTCATGGGCATCAGCTATCTCATTATGTAGGCTGTAGAATGTTCTGACAATAACCTCTCTAGGTAATCCGTGCATTCCTCCACATGATCAATTCTGGATTGGAGTTTAGAGATGGAGGAGCGGAGCTCATTGCTGAGGTATCTTTGTAGAGAGAGGAATATGAGCTCCAGCATATGCTTGGATGAGGGTTGGTCACTTGCAGGGTGAGGAGCTACGGAGTCAGCACAGTGTCCCTCAGGATATGCATCTGCAGGGGTATCTCAGTGTTGCGTCTTATGAAGTGGTGCTTTGGTGGGAGAAGGTGCCATGGATTGTGCTGCCTGCTTACCTTGATCAATGGGAGAGTGTTGAGGAAGGCTGGACTCCTGTATTGTGCTATGAGGAGTGAGGTGCCGCTCCGGCGCCATCTTGGCTGTTCTGAATGGCCCAAGAGGCGTATAAATCAGTGAGGGGGGAAGGTTTATGGAGGTTGTTGTTTTTCTTAGACATACCACCCAGGTGCCACATGCCATGTATCCCCTCTTGTGCAGAATCAAGGGGAGAAAAGTCACCGTGCGAGATGTCACTCAGTGTCCCTAGGCTGAGCAGAGCTGGAGGATAAGGCATCTATCTACACCGATGCTCCCCCTGCCCTGGATGTTTTATTAGTGTGTGGATTTAGAATTAGCAGGAGTTGGTGAGTGCAGTAATAAGGGGAGGACAAAAGTGAGGGAGTTATACATAAGCTGTGGGTCCATTCCTGTTTAAACGACCTAGAGAATGAGGTAAACAGCTCAATCTCTGTATTTGCTGATGACACTAAGCTACAGTAAGCAGGGCAATAACTTCTCCACAGGATGTGGAAACCTTGCAAGAAGATCTGAACAAATATTGAAGGGGTGGGCAACTACATGACAAATGAGGTTTAATGTAGAAACATTTAAAATAATTGATTTGGGTGGCAAAAATATGAATGCAATCTACTCACTAGGGGGTGATCCTCTGGGGGAATGTAGGATGGAAAAGGACCTGGGGGTCCTAGTAGATGATAGGCTTAGCAATGGCATGCAATAAGCTGCTGCTAACAAAGCAAACTGAATATTGGCATGCATTAAAAAGGGGATTAACTCCAGGGACAAAGCGAGAATTCTTCCACACTTCCTGAAGTATGCTGTCCAATTCTGGGCACCAGTCCTCAGGAAGGATGTACTGAAAATGGAGCGAGTATAAAGAAGGGCAATAAAGCTAATAAAGGGTCTGGAGGATATTAATTATGAAGAAAGATTGTGAGCACTGAACTTATTCTCTCTGGAGAAGAGACGTTTGAGAGAGGATATGATTTCATTTTACAAATACCCGACTGGTGACCCCACAATTGGGGTAAAACTTTTCTGCGAAAGGGAGCTTAATAAACCATGTGGCAACTCACTAAATTTAGAAGAAAAGAGGTTTAACCTTAAACTGTGTAGAGGGTTCTTTACTGTAAGAGTGGCAAGGATGTGGAATTCCCCTTCACAGGTGGTGGTTTTAGCGGGGGGGCATCGATAGTTTAAAAAAATTAGATAAGCACCTGAACGACCACAACATACAGGGATATACAATATAATAGTGACATATAATCACACACATAGGTTGGACTTGATGAACTTTTGTCCTTTTTCAACCTCACATACTATGTAACTATGTGGGGTGGAGAAGAGGGGTGAAGGAAAGAGAGTTTACGGCGAGAGGACACACATTACAGAGAGGGCTGAAGGAGAGCTGAAGGGGTAAACAAGGTCACCTGCGGTCTGTTTGGTGTTTTCAAAGTATTTTTCTCTGTACTTTTGCTTCATGCAATTGCTGAAGTGCAGAGCCTGAAGTGCTCCTACTTAAAGCGGGGGTTCACCCTTAGAGGGCACTTTTTCCCCTTAGATTCCTGCTCGTTTTCTCTAGGGGAATCGGCTATTTGTTTTAAAATATGTGCAGTACTTACCCGTTTACGAGATGCATCCTCTCCGTCGCTTCCGGGTATGGGCTGCGGGAATGGGCATTCCTTCTTGATTGACAGTCTTCCGAGAGGCTTCCGACGGTCGCATCCATCGCGTCACGATTTTCCGAAAGAAGCCGAACGTCGGTGCGCAGGCGCAGTATAGAGCCGCACCGACGTTTGGCTTCTTTCGGCTACGAGTGACGCGATGGATGCGACCGTCGGAAGCCTCTCGGAAGACTGTCAATCAAGAAGGAACGCCCGCTCCCGAAGACCCATACCCGGAAGCGACGGAAGAAGATGCATCTCGAAAACGGGTAAGTACTGCTCATATTTTAATACAAATAGCCGATTCCCCTAGACCGAACGAGCAGGAATCTAAGGGGAGAAAAAAAAAATTTAATAAATGGGTGAACTCCCGCTTTAAATAAATAACCCCTACTTATAAAAATAACCCCAGCAAGAGAGCCTCCCAGTAAATGTGCTTCCCCCATAAAGGTGGTTTAGCTTTATACTGTTAGGCCCTGTACACACGATCGGTCAAAACTGATGAAAACGGACTGAAGGTCTGTTTCATCGGTTAACCAATGAAGCTGACTGATGGTCTGATGTGCCTACACACCATCAGTTCAAAAACCGATCGAGTCCAACGCGGTGACGTAAAACACAACAACGTGCAGAGAAAAATTAAGTTCAATGCTTCCAAGCATGCGTCGACTTGATTCTGAGCATGCGCGGGTTTGGAACCGATGCTTTTGCATACTAACCATCGGTTTTGACCTATCGGTCAGGCGTCCATCGGTTCAATTTTAAAGCAAGTTCTTTTTTTTTGGACCGAAGGACAACTGACCGATGGGGCCCACACACGGTCGGTTTGGACCAATGAAACTGAACTTCAGTCCATTTTCAACAGTTTGGACTGATCGTGTGTACAAGGCCTTAGGGGTGGTGATGGTTGCTTGCCAATTAACTAATCTTTTTTTTTTACTACTGTGCGGTCTAAATTGGTTTATTGTTATTCATCTAACTACTGTATATTGATATACAGAGCTACATAACCACACACATTTTGTAAATCTTAAGAAATGTGTTATGAAAGTCACAGTGGTGCAGTGAGTAGCACTTTCGCCTAGCAGCAAAAGGTTCGCTGGTTCGAATCCCAACCACGACACCATCTGCCTGGAGTTTGCATGTTCTCCCTGTGCCTGCGTGGGTTTCCTCCGGGTACTCCGGTTTTCTCCCACACTCCAAAGACATGCTGGTAGGTAAATTGGATCTCGTCCAAATTGGCCTAGTATATATGTGTGTATGACTGTGTGTCCCTAGCGTGTCATGATCCTACGGGGTAAAAATGACCGCACCAGCCAAGCAGATACTGGCTGGAAAAAGCGCCCAGAGGCGATTCAGTTCGCATGCGTTGCGCTATACAAGTCATTCATTCATTCATTCATTATATAATTTTATTTAATAATAATAAGTGGATTATTTTAAAATCTTGATGCAGAATTGCTGTGGGAAATATTCCATATAATCTACCTGTATATAGATATGTTTTTATTTGTGGAAAGTGCAGCAGTTTATAAAATAAAAAGAAACGCTTAATTTCCTGGTATCTAAATAATTTTCTAAAAGATGAAAAATGTGTTTAAAAAAATATTTTATACAAAATATGGTAAATTAGGAAATGCACCATGCTTGCATAAATACACTGTATAAATTTATTCACAAATGTTCAAACCATTGAATTGAATTATATTTTTTGCAAGATCACCTTACCCCAACAGCCCATTTTAAAACAAAACAATGTAAATATAGTTTATTTTGAAATGTAATCACTGCAGCAGAAAATGCAGACTTGTCTGTGATTATCTTTTACATGGGAGGTTAGACAACTGAATTTGAACTACAAGTCAATACTTTGTATGTCACATTAAGAAAAACAATGAGTTCTCTTTTATTCATTACAAGGGAGGCGAGAAAATGTACGGGGGCTGTATAAAATTAGAATTGGGAACCCAAGCTGGGAATGTTCTTTGGTGTGGAAAATAGAGCTTTGCACAACTTCATAATGGAACTCAACACAATGCTCAGGAAATGTGTAAATACATTTGTAAATTGAAAACATTATAATTTGCTGTTAAAGCATTATCATTCACTCAGCTTAACACGGAAGGTTATTACCACAATCATTAGAAATTAAGTGGATTCAACATCATTAAAAGTAATACATTTATTTCTGATTATGAAATATATTTTAAGGTTTTCATGACAAATCAAAACCGCATTTACATATTTAGCAATGGAAACAGTTTTGCACTCCAAAACCATTCTTTCCATTCAAATATAAAGTGATTCAAAGAAATATGAAGCATCTTTTAGGCATTTCATTATCATACATTTTTAAGCATATACTCTAGGTAGGTAGTTAAGACAGTTCCCAAATGAGAGCAACCCCCATATTTTACATCAGGAGAGCAATAACTAATGCAATGACCACTAATCTACCCATATAATATAAAATCTATTATACAATAAGCTGTATGTGTTAAATATAGAGTGATCCAAGTAAAAGAGGAGATAGGCCTTTATTAGTAGCAAAGAAATTACTAAATATTAATACTGTAACAGTGTCATGCACTTAAAGATCAAATCTTATATACAACAATGTATTGAATTAATGATAACACAATTATGATATAAATTACATATAGAAGCATAAACATTACTCAGTAGCTGGGCCTGACTTGGGAAGGAAAATGAACAAGAATAGATATATACCACTTGCATTGCAGAACTGTATGATGATGTAAGAAATAAATTCCACATGCAACAAGCAAATAGGGCAGCATATGCATGGGCATTCCAAACTTCTATTGTTTTTTTTTAACAGTCACCATAAGTGATATGCATATAACATAACATTTTTTGTTCCTACATTAAATGTGCATGAAAATTTGCTAAAAGTGAATACATGGACTATATATATATATATATATATATATATATATATATATATATATATATATATATATATATATATATATATATATATATATATATATATATATATATATTATATATATATATATATATATATATATATATATATATATATATATATATATATATATATATAGAGAGAGAGAGAGAGAGAGAGAGAGAGAGAGAGAGAGACATTGATTTAGGGGATTTAGGGCACACCACCAGCTAGCTGTGGACACTACATAGAGAAACATACTTCTTCGTCAATTTATGTATCTATGCTGTAGTCTGAGCACAAATATCCACACATATTGAATAGTAAATATTGTGTGGATCAGACATGGAAGTAAAAGCACAATAGATTTTAGCTGCTTTTACTTTCTAACCATGACATGTTATCATTTGCATACAGATTTTTATGTTTGATTACATGATTATAAGAGCAATTTACTAGGCATTTTATCAGGGGTTGCTGCCTTTTTATTTTGGAAGTTTCATTACACTTGGTGGTTATACATTTTTGAATTACTGAAGACTGAAACATATTTATAAGATGTGGATTATTAGGCGCTTTTTAATTGTTTTATAATAATGATTAGAGCATTTAATAATAATGATTATAATAATTTCAAATACATTTAAAGTAAACAAAAAATTGTTTTGAAAAGAGTAGAGAGGATTAAAGCACTTGACAGATTTTTGTATTTCTGTGTCACATTTTTAATTATGGATAGAATGGGGAAGGTATAGAACCTTTGTTGATTTTTTAAAGGATTTTTTGGCCCCACTATGGAAATTTCTTTTGCATCCCGTCCTGGTGAAAACTTTGTCACTGTAACAGGAAGTGAGGGAAAATCATTCAAATGGGTAAACAGACAGCAATATAAAGAGACAAGGGTTTCTAATTCTGCCCACCCTATACAGAACTAAAAGAAAACATTTTGGCCTGAGTAACTCATTAATTTATTAATAGTATATAAATTATTGTATCAGAGTTATGCAGGTGTGAAAAAGAGAAAGTTACAGAGTTTAACAAAAAGGCAGAATTGAATTATACAAAGAAAATGTGTCCCACTATGACTGACATAATTTGTTAGAGCTACTGTATGTCTATATATTAGATAAACTTATACTGCATATACATAGCTATTGAAAAATTAATATTAAAATTCTCTTGAAAAGGAAGGAAGCATGTATTTAATAATATATACTTAGAAATGTCTATGTCATTATGTGATTATGGTATATGTTATCATTTGATACAAACTTTCAAACAGTTTCTTGAACAATAAATTGGTATGTCGTGTGGAAATTAATTAAATTAATCAAATTGGTCCATTTGAGGATCCCTGTTGCTGTCTGTAAAAAAGACAAATTGCACGCACTCAGATAATATAAGACTTAGGCCCCATACACACGATAGAATCCATCCGCAGATAAATCCCAGCAAATGGGTTTCTGCGGATAGATCCTATGGTGTGTACACGCCAGCGGATCTGTTTCCGCGGAGAAATCTCCTCTGGGATGGATTCCAGCAGATCGGATATTTGCTGACATGCACAACAAATCCATCTGCTGGAATCCATTCCAACGGATGGATCCGCTCGTCTGTACAGACTTACCGGATCCATCCGTCCAAAGGGATTCCCCGCACGCGTCGTAATGATTTGACGCATGCGTGGAATTCCTTATATGACAGCGTCGCGCCCGTCGCCGCGTCATAATAGCGGCGACGGCGCGACACGTCATCGCCAGAGGATTTCAGCGCGGATTTCAATGCGGTGGTGTGTACACGCCATCGCATAGAAATCTTCTGAAATCCTCGAGAGGATTTATCCGCGGATACGGTCCGCTGGACCGTATCTGCGGATAAATCCTCTCGTGTGTATGGGGCCTTAAAGCCCAACTCCATCTGCCTTCAAAAATAAAACTGATTATTGCCTAAATGTTTTTAAATTAAAAAAGCAGCTCTCACTTCTCTGCACTGTCCCTCACAGACTCACTATATCTGGCTATGTCAGTCCTCTTCCGGGTTGAATGATGCCCACGTCATTCCACCCACTTTTTGTAAACTAACTGCTCTACTCCTTGAAGCATGTAATTAAGCCATCCAGAGTTCACAGCAGAATCATTTTTGTGGTGCAATTTCACTACATGGTTTCATTCTCTACCACAATAAGGACTCACCCACCAGCTGGAGGAAGGAAAGATGAAAGAAGATCCTGTGCATCATGTGACTATATAAGACAGCTGAAAAAGTTATATAAACAAAAAAAAAATTATGCATACTAAAAGAAACACACCAGGGGAAGAGATGGTCAGAAGTAATGAGTTGGGCATTAAAACAACTCTGTCATAAGGAACTCAATGTTCAATTTTAATCTTTGGACTTTTGCAAATCTACAACTGCTCCCAGAATCTGACACTTCTAATTGTATTGGATGCATGGTCCATTCCTGCACAATGTGATTCCTCCCAATGACCAATAATTTACTACTGTGTGCTGTAGCTAGTGGCATAGTGGGCAGTGAGAAGAACTACAGAGCACAGCATAGAACCAGGCATCTGACATACCCAGAGTGTCAGCCTTTAGCAGTGGCCATACAGTAGCTCTGCCAAAGATTAGAGTTGCTGCCTGCTAAAAAATAAACATGAGCAATCTTTTGTTGCAAGCTCCTTCTGCTGGACTTTAAGTTCCCTATTGACAGGGCCACTTTCAAGAAGTTGGTTGAGGTGATTGTAGCCGTATTAGTGCACTTGTGACAGAAACAGTTGAGTCCTGTTCGTAATGCTGCTTTTATTTGCATTAACATACAATTTTTTAGAACAAGCTGGTGATGGCCCGTTTAGTGTGTTGGGGCCATCATACACAGCCAGGCCATCAGACACCACCGAATATGCTCAGTCCCAGAAGACAGAGATACACATCTCAGAATACTAGCAGACAACATCCAGAAGAAAGGTTACAAAGAATAAAAACATGAACACCAGCATAAACATGGCCTTGAAAACCCAAATAGAAAATCTACAATACAAAAAGAAAAAAAAATAACCGTGTACCACTAGTAACCACATACAATCCAGCACTAGAAGGGATAGGAAAGATAATCAAGATTTACAACCCATCCTAAGAGAGGCTGAAACTCTGAAAGAAATATTCCAATAACCCCCAATACAGGCATTCAGACAACCACCCAATCTCAGACATAAACTAAGACATAAAATCAATGTCTTAGGGAATTTCAAAACTATTCAGGAAGGGAAACTTTTGAACTAAGGATGATAGGTCTATTTGACACAAAAGATAATAGCCTAATGCCCTGTACACACGATCGGAACTTCCGATGAAAAAAGTCAGACGAAATTTTTTTATCGGATATTCCGACCGTGTGTGGGCCCCATCTGACTTTTATCGTCGGAGTTTAGAAATAGAACATGTTTTATTTTTTTCCGGAAAAAAATCCTATAGGAAATTCCTATCGTCTGTGTGGAGCTCCGAAAGAGAAAAAAAACCCATGCATGCTCAGAATCAAGTCGACGCATGCTCAGAAGCATTGAACTTCATTTTTCATGGCTCTAAATAGTCTTTTACGTCACTACGCTTTGGATGGTCAGAATTTGGTCTGATAGTGTGTATGCAAGATAGCTTGAATGGAATTTCGACAGAAAATTCCATCAAATTTTATCCCATCGGAAATCTGGATCGTGTTTACAGGGCATAAGTGTAAATATGGATTTTCTTACTCATTATCCAACAGTTTCAACACCCCCTCTGTGACTGGCACCCCTCAGTCTATAGCCCTCCCTCTGTCTTTATCTCAATAACTATGCTAGCTTTATTACCATTGCTGTGTACATTTTCTGTGTGTGTGTGCTTGTTTCTTTTTTGTTTCTTTTTCATTTTTCTCAGTGATTCTTTTTTTAACATTCTACAAAAACTTTTGTGAATTAGTACTGCTCGGACCTTGAAGAAAGTAACATACCCTGAAAGCTTGTCCTGAAAAATTGTATGTTAGTGCAAATAAAAAAGTATCACGGACAGTACTCATTTGTTTAAAGATGTTGTAAAAACTAGAAGCAGCACAGAAGGAATGCATGGGTTTGGGTAACACTGCCAATGCAGTATTGTAAGGCAGGACTCAGGAGGAGGGGGATGCCATCCTAAAGCCTTATACACAGCAGCCGAATGTTGGGGGGCATTCTTTCTGTGTGTGCTGCAGCCAGTAAGACAGAAGCTAAAAGTTTTCCTGCTTCAGTCGAAGGGGCATGACTGAAAAAGGTCTGCCAATCGGCTCCCAATCAGCACTCCCAATGGCTAAGATCGCTGACCAGAGTGTTCTGGTGGGGGGGGTGTCCCCCCTTTCAGGACATAATAGCACAGCAGGGGAGATTGCTGTACTACCATTGCATAGTTAGTACAGTGGCTCCTCCTGAGCTGTCAGGTTTTTTAATTCAGCCCACTGGGTAAACGGAATAAAAAATAGTAGTGTGTACCAGGCTTTAGGAAAAGAAGGGTCATTGCTGATAGGACTAAAATATAGCAATAGAAAAAATAAAAATAAACAGCTATAAAGATTGCAGGGTGGAGCAGCAACCAGTTGCGTTGCGTCTATAGGGGGCGCTGGAGCGCCGCCCCCTCTGGCACTCTCACTGCCACTGATAATAACATAGATTCATGCATTGCATGAATCTATGTTTTTTGTTGCCGGCCACCTGAATAACGGCAGCTGGTTAGCTGTGCCGAAGTGCCTATCAGAGCCAGTGGCTCTGATAGGCTTTCCGAGTACAGCCCTCTGCCTCCCGGAAACGTATCTATTGGACGTACGGGTGGTGCGTTCCTTAGATAAGACTGACAGGCGTCTCAGCCAATCAGGTTCACCGGTTCTGGTTACCAGTAACCTGATTGGCTGAAGCGACATCGAGGGTGGGACTAGGGAGAAGACATTGAGGGAGCGTGGAGGGAGGATGGCTGACCCAAGAAAGGTAAGTGCCGGGAGATAGGGGGGAATCAATCAATCAATGTTTTTTGAGGGGGCACAATGGCATGGCACAGTGGCGACAATGGCATAGCACAGTGGCAACAATTAATGGGCACAGTGGCAACAATGACATGGCACAGTGGCTGTGTTTGGCATGGCACAGTGGCGACAATTGATGGGCACAGTGGCGACAATGGCATGGCACAGTGGCGACAATTGATGGGCACAGTGGCGACAATGGCATGGTACAGTGGCTGCGTTTGGCATGGCACAGTGGCGACAATTGATGGGTACAGTGACAACAATGGCATGGCGCAGTGGCGACAATTCATGGGCACAGTGGCAACAATGGCATGACACAGTGGCGACAATTGATGACACAGTGGCTGCGTTTGGCATGGCACAGTGGCAACAATTGATGGGCACAGTGGCAACAATGGCATGACAGAGTGGCGACAATTGATGGCACAGTGGCTGCGTTTGATGGCATGGCACAGTGGTGACAATTGATGGGCACAGTGGCTGCGTTTGATGGCATGGCACAGTGGCTGCGTTTGATGGCATGGCACAGTGGCTGCGTTTGATAGCATGGCACAGTGGCGACAATTTTATGGCACAGTGGCGAAAACTTTATGGCACAGTGGCGACAATTTTATGGCACAGTGGCCACGTTTGATGGGCACAGTGTCGGCAATTGATGGGTACAGTGAGGCTGCAATTGATTTTTTTATTTTAATTTTTTCATTTGTTTATGCCCCCCCAAAAAATTTGGAGCACCAGCCGCCACTTGCAGCAACACACAAAAAAATAGTTTTTGGTCATACATACACATTAAAATAAAAGCATGCTTACATAGTTGGTGTCTTTTTTGTTAATATAGATTCAGACTAACCTCAGATATTAGCATGTTGGGAAGACTACTTGTGGAAACTTGTGGTTACTTTCTTTTGCAAAATAGCAAATAGAACATTATAGTTTATACTTTTTTTCAGTGGTAATATTATATATTATGAATTGACTTGTACATGATCCCCTTACAGGGTTTGTTTAAAGGATACCTTTAATAATAATACAGTGGGACTGATAGCTAAGTAAGAGTACAATAAAAAATTTATATTATGATCCGTTCTAATTAAAAAATCTTTATTCTTTCTGCAACCGGGGAAAGCCTTCAAAGATCGTAGAAATCTTAATGGAAAACTCAGGTCAGTTGTTCAGGTATGATACCACAGCTGCTGAAAAAAATATGATGCATTGTCTTTTAGAATATATTATGCTGATATAGTTTAATATTTAATACATGCCATTGCAAGAACTTAAGCATAAAATATACTGTATACATGAGTAACCTCTATTTAAATTAAATTTTTTATGAATTTCAGAAGCATTTTATTTTCAAGTGAAATCAGAAAAAGTAAATTTTTGAATATACTTTTTTCCATATTCAAAGGTTAGCTTCACTCACAAATGAACAAATCAGGTGAACCCAATAAATACTAGTAGATAAAAGACCCTTTTTTTTGGTTTGACTGTGCACTTTTCATTTTTTTACATTTATAAATCGCATGTACCTGACTTTTGTGTAGCTATTATTATTATTATTATTATTATTATTATTATTATTATTAATGTAGCACTACCCCCGAAGGAGGTGATGGTTTGTTTTGGGGCGGCATGTTACCTCTAATTCTTCACCATCTAGGGTATCAGATGAGAGTTGAGAAAAATTTCAATGTCCACACTTTAGGTTTCTTTGCTTTATTTACCCAACGTGGTAAAATAATAAACATAGTAGTTGAAGAGGTGGAATGGTAATAGGTAATAGGTTCAGGTTTGTTCGGAAACACTCCTGCTTCCAGCAATGCAGCTTTCATCGCCACTCTAGCCAGAGTGGGTATTGCGCACCCGGATAGGCCTCTCTCACTAAACTAGCAGCCAGGATGTTACACGGAAACTTAGCAAAGTCTCTGCCACAGACCTTCCTAAAGATGGAGATATATTCGGTCCAGAATCCTCTCAGCACAGGATTAAGCACCTGGATCTTTCTTGAATAAATTCTTGTGAACTCAGCAATGCTGTATCCTGGCCTAGGCCAACAAGGCCCAGGCCTAGGGCAGCACTTTGCAGGGGGGCAGCACGGACAGTGTCCCCGCCGACTTGCGCTACACTGTTAGGCAAATTAGTTTAGCGCCCCCATAAATCGGCTGCACTGCTTCCAATATGTGGGCGGTTGGCATTCTGCAACTGTGGAGGGGGGTGTTGCTTCAAATTTTTTACCATCCCTGTTCCATTGCAGAGATTTCCCTTCACTTCCTGTCCCATAGCCAAACAGGAAGTGAGAGGAAATCTATGCAAATTAAGGGAATCCATTGCCCCCCCCCCAGGCTATCAGAACTAGTGTCCCCACTTGAAAATTTCAGGGTGGGTCTTAAACCGCAAGGGGTGTGGCCTTGACAGGAAAGGGTGGGTCATATTTAAATTAGGGGGTGCACGAGTTTAGTCAGGCCTAGGGCAGCACAAAACCTAAATACATCCCTGGAACTCAGAACTGAAAGGCGACCATCATTCAGCCTTTCAGTAATAGTGCATCCTTTGATGAAGTTCAAGGCCTCTTCTGAGATACCAGCCTCTTGCTCGGTGCTCTCCAAGGTTCTTCATCGAGTGGCTTCCTCCCTCGGGACAGACAGCACAGGTCCACTCTGCAAACGTAGACCCAGTCAAACTACCAGGCATACTTAGTAGACACAACCCCGGACCAACGTGGTCCCGGAGCCAGGAACACTGGAACACGCACCCCCGGCCAGGAGGGCCACACACGGGGGTTGGTAGAACGACAGACCAGGATCGGCGATGACGACCCCGAACTAATGATGTCTGCCCCTTAAGTACTCCTCCCCAGCATGCACAGTGGGACGATTAACTCCCTCTGATTGGCCTGCTTAGGGGGAACACCCAAAACACCTTGACCCGACTGCTGCCACCCTCGGCCTGGAGTGAGAACAACACCCCAGACAACAATAGTGGTCACTCACAGTACAGCCATGGCTGGAACAGAGGCCCAAATTTTGTAAAAAATCATACAGTCTGAGTCAACTAACTCTCAGACTACAGTCTAAATTTAAAGCAGCGCCGACTAGAAAGTAGCAGGCCACTACATTAGTATTACAAATTTAACCACTTCATCCCCGGAAGAATTTACCCCTTCCTTACCAGGCCATTTTTTGCTGCTTTAACTGACAATTGCGCGGTCATGCGACGCTGTACCTAAACCAGTTTTACGTACTTTTCCCCCCACAAATAGAGCTTTCTTTTGGTGGTATTTTATCACCTCTGTGGTTTTTATTTTTTGCGTTATAAACAAAAGAGTGACAATTTTGAAAAAAACACAATAACTTTTTGCTATAATAAAAAATAAATTTCCTCAGTTTAGGCCAATATGTATTCTTCTACATATTTTTGGTAAAAAAAAAAAACGCAATAAGCATATATTGATTGGTTTGTGCAAAAGTTATAGGGCCATATTCTCATAGAAGTTACAATGGAGTATCTCAGGATACTCCATCGTATCTCCCTTTTTTGGCCCGTGTATCTATGCGACTGATTCTTAGAATCATTTTCGCATAGATACACTTAAGATCCGCCATCTGTAAGTCACTTCCACTGGCGGATCTTAAATGTAATGACGCCGGCCGCCGCTAGATGGCATTTACGTGAAGGACTCATTTGCGTATGCAAATGATCCTTCTACGCCGATTCCCGAACGAGTTCGCGTCGCGTAACCGTCGCTAACGTCGTTTGCGTAAGTGGAAACTTACTCCTGCTATATGAGGAGTAAGTTTCCGCAAGTCCCACGTAGGTCATGTTACGGATGGCGTCGGGTCCGCGTCGTGTTTTTTCGTCGGGTACGTCGTTTCCGTAAGTCGTTCTTGAATACGACTTTACGTCAATGACGCACACGTCGGCGTCATTGACGTTTTCCGCCGAGAACTGGAGCATGCACACTGGGCTTTTTGAAGCCCGGCGCATGCGCAGTTCATTAGAATCGGGGGTGCGCTTACTTTCAATACAAGCCGCCCCCTTGGAGATCCGCCAGGCTACGCCGGGGCATTTACACTCCGCCGTCCCAACTTACGGAGCAAGTGTTTGGGGAATACAACACTTGCTCCTGTAAGTTGGGACAGCGGAGTGTAAGTGCCTTAAGCGCAGCCCGCGGATTTTTAGAGAGAATATGGGCCATAGCGTCTACAAAATAGGGGAAAGATTTATTGGATTTTTTTTTTCTACTAGTAATGGTGGCGATGATCGATTTTTATCGAGACTGTGATATTGCGCTGGACAAATCAGACACTTTTGACACATTTTTGTGACCAGTGACCAGTGACAGTGACCAGTGACCAGTGACATTTATACAGCAATCAGTGCTATAAAAATGCACTGATTACTGTATAAATGTCACTGGCAGGGAAGGGGTTAACACTAGGGGGCAATCAAGGGGTTAACTGTGTTCCCTAGGTGTTATAACTGTGGGGGGATGGGACTGACTAGGGGAGGAGAGAGATCAGTGTTCATACTTAGTATGAACACACGATCTCTCTCCTCTCCCCATAGAAAACCCCGGGATTTGTGTGTTTACATATACAGATCCCGGTTCTCGCTCTGTCACGAGAAATCGTGGGTGCCTGGCAGTCATCGCGCCCGGCGGGCACTTGCATCATTTATGGAGACACGATTTGTGTGCACACGCGCAGCCGGAGGCTTTTTAAAGAGCCGACGTACAGCTCGTGCAGTCGAGCCAACCTGCCGCAGTATAACTGCAGTGGCTGGTCCGGAAATGGTTAAAGAGAAACTGCAGTATGCTCACATAATTTATAATAAAACAAATTGACATTCTGAAGCCAACCACTTTGCATATTATTTCAAATATATATATTACAGTCGTATGCAAAAGTTTAGGAACCCCTGCCAATTTCCAAGATTATCATTTATAAATATTTGGGTGTTTGGATCAGCAATTTCATTGTGTTCTATCAAATAACTGAAGGACACAGTAATATTTCAGTAGTGAAATGAGGTTTATTGGATTAACAGAAAATGCGCAATATGCATCAAAACAAAATTAGACAAGTGCATAAATTTGGGCACCCTTGTCATTTTGTTGATTTGAATACCTGTAACTACTTAGCACTGATAAATTTGAACACACAATTGGTTTGGTGAGCTCATTAAGCCTTGAACTTCATAGACAGGTAAATCCAATCATGAGAAAAGGTATTTAAGGTGACCAATTGCAAGTTGTTGTTCTCTTTGACTCTCCTCTAAAGAGTGGCAACATGGGTACCTCAAAACAACTCTCAAATGACCTGAAAACAAAGATTGTGTCATGGATATGCAGTAATCTCTGGCAGCTTACCTTGCTCTCATGTGTTCATGTTAGAGGCCAGGCCTCCTCACCTGGCTTCCTTTATCTTCTTCCTCCCTGTATGGCTCCACCCCAGGCCATTCCAGGAACTCTATATTAACCAGTGCACTGCAGGTCTGCATTGCTGATCAATGTTGTATGTTAGCTCGTGTTCCTGCTTGCCGCGTGCTACGTTAATATCTCTGTGTACCGACTTTGGCTTGTCTACGACTACTCCTGTTTGCTTGTGACCCTGACCGTTTAGCCTGTCCCTTGGTTACCCTTGTCTGCCTGTTGCCCCGACCTCGGATTACCCATCACTATCCCTTGTGTCCTCAGTGACTGCTTCCTCTCGCTCCCTACGGAGCGTGACCTGGGGGACCCCAGGGGTCATGACCTGGGTTCAGTTGCAGCGAAGGCCATCCTCACCAGTAGAGGCTCTGGTGAACACCTGCTGGACCTTAGACTCCGCGCCCTGGGGAATCTCACGTTTCCTGTCCATCCGCAGCAGTCAGCTCTTGGGTTTACTACCTTGCGGTGCACCCCGGTCTCCATCAGGGTGCATTTGTCACCTGGCTACAGCAGGTGACCTGACAGTTCGATCAGCCATGGACCCGACAGATGTGCCGATTCCCGCAGACGATCCATTGCAGGGCATAGTCCGCAGACATGAGACTCAGGAATCAAATCAGACTCAGGTGATGCGATTCCTTCAGGATCTAGCTTCTCGCTTTGAACAGGTTCAGGCCTCGTTAGGACCCCCGGTTCAACAACCTCAAGTACAACCAGCGGCTGTGCCTATCGCACCAGTCGCAGTGTCGTAATCACTAAAACTGCCAGCTCCGTCCCGTTTCTCTGGGGACTCTAAGGCCTGCAGGGGGTTCCTTAGCCAATGCACTATTCATTTTGAGCTCCAGCCCCAAAACTTTCTGTCCGATCGGGCAAAGGTAGCCAATATAATTTCCCTCCTCTCCGGTGAAGCTTTAGCCTGGGCAGCCAATCTGCGGGAACTGAATGATCCAGTGGATTCTAGCCTGTCTGACTTCTTGAAACTTTTTCGGAATATCTTTGAAGAACCAGGTCATGTCTCTTCAGCGGCCAGCAGTCTCCGCCCAGAGTCTGCTTCTGTAGGACAGTATGCTCTTCATTTCCGCATACTGATGGCTGAGCTCGAACAATGAGGCCTTAGTCACAACCTTTTTGCATGGCCTTTCTGATAGAGTGAAGGATGAATTAGCAGGAAGAACCATCCCCACTGATCTGGACAGAGTTATCTCCTTGTGAAACCAGGTCGATATTCGCTTTCAGGAAAGGACCCTAGAAAGGCAACGCCAGCATTCCTTGGTCCTTAGTCAGCCTGAGCTCCCCTCTCTTCGACCCGTGGAGCATCTCCTGCCACCAACTGGGGAACCCATGCAGCTGGGTCGAACCAGGCTATCCCCCAAGGAACATGCTAGGCGCAGAACTCTAGGCCTGTGTCTCTACTGTGGGGGCAAAGGTAATTTTCGTGACACTTGCTCTCTTTGTCCAGAAAAACGTTCAGCTCCAATACATCTGGAAAGTGGAGTATTGGACCCAGAAATATCACCTTCACCTTCTCGTCTTCTTCTTTCTGTGTTCCTTCATGTCGGTGCTTCTTCTCATTCGGTCTCTGTATATCTGGATTCAGGAGCCGCTGGCAATTTCATGGACTGGGAAATCGCATCGTCCCTGAGACTTACCCTTTTGCCCCTCACCACGCCATTGGTGGTTTTGGCGATTGGTGTCGCTGTTCTCCCAGGGGGTCCTATCCGCTTCCAGACACTCCCTGTTAAGATGTCAGTAGGGACACTTTACCAGGAGTGGATATCCTTCCTTATCTTACCTAAAGCCTCAACCCCTATTGTTTTGGGACTCCCTTGGTTACGGCTCCATTCTCCACACATTGACTGGACTACTGGACAGATCCTGGCTTGGGGTTCCTCCTGTTCCTCGTCCTGCCTACCCAAGGTTGCCCCAAAAGGGAAACTTCCTGCTGCCACCATCCCAGTATCTTTTGCTCTTCCTACTGCATGTAGTGATTTCTGGGATGCGTCCTGCAATAGTCAGGCTGATGCACACTCTAAGTCATGTGGCACTCTGGATGAGGAGCCCACCTGTGAACCTGAGCCGATCATTCCCTCCAGTTTGCATAACCATTTACTTTTGTCTGTCCCTAAATACCCTTGGACGCACAGCCAGGCTAGCTTGTCTGCAAGTTCTGCAGCCGCTACGCCTTACAATGCGTTTCAGGTAGTCGGTACACCTGACCTTGCTATTCACTCGGTCTCTGAACTAGTTATGCCATTCCAGCCCATGCCCAGTTAGCCTCCTACTTTTTCTTATTCAGGACCTTCGGCAACCTAGCCTCACCCTAATGCTGTTACGTCCATTCAAACCTATCTAGGGGGTTCAATCCATCCTCATTTTGCTTGTCGTTCAGCTATCCAGCTTGACTCCTGTGACTTTTCACCTTCTAACCAACCTGACCTCATAGTTCCACTGTCCTTTGCCCAGTCTGATGGTTCTGTCCAGATGCCCAGTTCATCTTTAAGGGTCTGGGAGACCCTCCTCCGATTCCTATTGATCCTCTCATACCCTTGCTTATTCCTAAAAGGCCTTTGGTCCTCAATGATTCCTCTCGTCCTCCCCCTACCTCAGTTCCACCCTCTGAGGTTAATCTAAAGTACGAGGTTAGTCAAGTTCTGGATTCTCGTCTCTGGAGAGGTATTTTTCAGTATCTTGTGCATTGGAGAGGGTTTGATCCTGAGGAGGCATCTTGGATCGCTGCATCTGAGGCCTTTGCACCTCGTCTGTTGAGGAGGTTTCATCTAAAATTTCCCTTTAAGCCTGGGCCCAGGCTGGGAAGGGGGAGGGGCCATAAGAGGGGGGGTACCTTTCATGGATATGCAGTAATCTCTGGCAGCTTACCTTGCTCTCATGTTTTCACCTTAGAGGCCAGGCCCCCTCACCTGGCTTCCTTTATCTTCTTCCTCCCTGTATGGCTCTTCCCCAGGCCATTCCAGGAACTCTATATTAACCAGTGCACTGCAGGTCTGCATTGATGATCAATGTTGTGTGCTAGCTTGTGTTCCTGCTTTCTGTGTGCTACGTTAATATCTCTGTGTACCGACTTTGGCTTGTCTACGACTACTCCCGTTTGCCTGTGACCCTGACCGTTTGACCTGTCCCTTGGTTACCCTTGTCTGCCTGTTGCCCCGACCTCGGCTTACCCATCACCATCCCTTGTGTCCTCAGTGACTGCTTCCCCTCTCTCCCTACAGAGTGTGACCTGGGGGACCCCAGGGGCCGCGACCTGGGTTCAGTTGCAGCGAAGGCCATCCTTACCACTATAGGCTCTGGTAAACACCTGCTGGACCTTAGACTATGTGCCCTGGGGAATCTTGGGTTCATGTTTCCAGTCCATCCGCAGCAGTCTACTATTGGGTTCACTACCTTGCGGTGCACCCCGGTCTCCATCAGGGTGCATTTGTCACCTGGCCACAGGTGACCTGACAGATTGTTCTACATTATGGTTAAGGGGAAGGCTACAAAAAGTTATTCCAAAGATCTACAACATCAACTTGCTGCAGATGGTGTCACTGTGCATCCTTCAACAATTCCGCTCACTTTGCACAGGAGAAGCTGTATGGAAGAGTGATGTGAAAGAAGCCTTTTCTGCACACACGCCACAAACGGAGTCGCTTGAGGTATGCAAACGCACATTTGGACAAGCCAGCTTCATTTTGGAATAAGGTGCTGTGGACTGATGAAACAAAGATTGAGTTATTTGGTCATAACAAGGGGCGTTATGCATGGCCGCAAAAGAACACAGCATTTCAAGAAAAACACTTGCTACCCACAGTAAAATTTGGTGGAGGTTCCATCATGCTGTGGGGCTGTGTGACCAGTGCCGGTACTGGGAATCTGGTTAAAGTTGAGGGTCGCATTGATTCCACTCAATATCAGCAGATTCTTGAGAATAATGTTGAGGAATCAGTCACAAAGTTGAAGTCACGCCAGGGCTGGATATTTCTTTTACAAAAAGTTTTATTGGCATAAAATCCAGCATAAAACGACAGTTTCTTTAGATGGTTACATCGTACAGTAGACAAACAAGGTGATGGAAAAACGATAATACAAAACGACACAGAGAGACCCGTATCACACACCCTGGTAACAAACCTAATGTCCCATACAACGAAATGGAAAAACAAAGAACCAAGGTTTACCTATCCAAAAGTCTCTGGGTGGATAGGGCGACCATGGTCAAAAAAACACAGCATAGTCGCCTAATCATGTCAGCAAAGCTGTGTGACTGAAGAAGTCTCCTTCAGGCAAAATTCCTTATAAAAATTATCAGAAATAAAGTGCAATAACTATAAGATTACAATTACAACCATCTCGGCTCGGCCAAAACTTGAAGGCCAAATAAAATTATGGAAAGAATGCCTAGAAAAAAGTAAAAGAAGATAGAAACGATGAAAAGGGAAGTAGAGTCCAGTATAAAGGAGAGAAAAAATAAAGGAAAAAAAAAAAAGGAGAAGAAAAAAAAAGGGGGGGGGGGGAGAGAAAAAGAAGAGAGGAGGGGTCCACGGGGCGTGGACACAGGTGAGCATCAAATCATAAGGAGCGTGTCATCAAATCGGGAGGGTTGAGAGTATGCGAGCCATGGCCGCCAGACTCTGAGAAATTTGTCATGCGTATCTGAGAGGATAGCAGTCAATTTTTCATTCACCATGACCTCATTCATACGATTCTTTACCACTTCAAAACTGAGCGCTGGGGATTTCCAAGCTTTCGCGATGGTCAATTTAGTTGCAGTAAAGAGATGCTGAGCCAATTGCCGCTCTGGGCATAATAACTCCACAATAGGCTTCCCGAGGAGGGCTTCAAAGGGATCCCTTTTAAGATCTATATGAAACATGTTACGAAGAATAGTATAAACTCTGACCCATAGTCTGCACGCCCTCGGGCAAGACCACCAAATGTGTGCCATAGAGCCTTCCTGTGAGCAGCCTTGAAAGCAAAGCAGGGAATAGGTTGGAATGAATCGAGCCAATCTAGCTGGTGTGTAGTACCACCGATATAACACTTTATAGGCATTCTCTAATATAAGGACGTTCCTAGAGCACTTAGAGAGGGCCATAGTCATGGCCCTCCAGTCCTCCAGGTCCAACTGTCTCCCCAATTCCTTTTCCTATTGGGAATGATAGGCCCTAAGTGGAGGTGTCTTAGTGGAAATTATAGATGAATAAATCAAAGATATCGTACCTGGGGAATGGGGTCTAGATCTACATAGGCTTTCAAAAGGAGTCAGAGAGTATGGAGTGGAGCTGGACCGTATGAGTTGTTGAAGAAAGTGCCTCAATTGTAAGTATCTATAGTGTTCCCTCTATGGAATATCATGAGAAGAACGCAAAGCGTCAAAGTTAGTATTCTAGTGGGGGTAAACAGAGAATGAACATCTGTAAAACTATGCATGGTCCACCAGGAAAATTGTGCCGGATTTTCACATCCCGGAGGAAACAATGGACAGTGAAGAATTTTTAACAAAGGGCTGGATATTTCAACAAGACAACGACCCAAAACACGTCTCAAAATCTACTCGGCATTTATGCAGAGGAACAAGTACAATGTTCTGGAATGCCCATCCCAGTCCCCAAACCTGAATATCATTGAACATCTGTGGGGTGATTTGAAGTGGGCTGTCCATGCTCGGCAACCATCAAACCTAACTGAACTGGAGATGTTTTGTAAGGAGGAATGGTCCAAAAAACATTCATCCAGAAACCAGACACTCATTTCAGGCTATAAGAAGCGTCTAGAGCAGGCGTCTCAAACTGGCGGCCCTCCAGCTGTTGCAAAACTACAAGTCCAATGAGGCATTGCAAGAATGACAGTTACCAGCATGACTCCCACAGGCAGAGGCATGATGGGACTTGTAGTTTTACCACAGCTGGAGGGCCACCAGTTTGAGACCCTTGGTCTAGAGGCTGTTGTTTCTGCTCTACTAAATGTTGATGTGGTTTTTCTGTTGGGGTGCCCAAATTTATGCACCTGTCTAATTACGTTTTGATGCATATTGCGCATTTTTTGTTAATCCAATAAACCTCATTTCACTACTGAAATTTTCCTGTGTCCTTCAGTTATTTGATAGATCAAAATGAAATTGCTGATCCAAACAACCAAAAATTTATAAATGATAATCATGGAAATTGTCAGGGGTTCCTAAAGTTTTGCATACGACTGTATGAAAATTTTTGCAGGTAAAAAAAAAGTGCATTTTTTTTTCATACAGCAGCCTGTAAAGCATTGCACCCACGATCAGCAGATCACAGGTGCAGTACAATGTTAAGATCCTGAAGATTCTCAGTCAGCTGTCTGTCCATACCTCCCATAAAAGCAGATAGTTACTGAACTACAGGAAGAATTAATGGACTTCATGCGCATTCACTAGCACCCTCGCAGTTCATTAATAACAGGCCAATGGTACTTGTATCTCATTAATTTGCAGGAATCTGTGAATAAATGACGTGGCTGTGAGGGGCTCTTTGCTTTCAAAAAGTGACAGCGTTTGCTTGAAGAGAATTCCCTGTCTGCTGTCACAGGGTGGGAGTGCTGGCAGCGGTTAGTTGGGTATACAGGAGCATGTTACATGCTACATCCTAAATATGGTTGTAGCATGTAACATGCTCCTAAAGGTAAACTTATCCTTTAAGGGCCAGTTCACACCAGACACAGTTCAGTGTGCTTTTTTTCTGCACAAAATGCATGCACAGTGTTTTCCATGTATTCCAATGGCTCTATTTGACTCTAGTTCACACCATGCAGTCAGTGGAGAAACTGACTGGAAACTGACTGCATAGGGACCACAGTGGTGTGCATTCATGCATTCTCATTGTGACATGTTTAATGTGTGTGTTTACTGTGCAAAGATGCCTTCTGCGAGGCGTCTCCTGGCTGCTGTTCCCTCAGAAGAGGGGGTACCCTGGGTTAGGGGGGGAATGTCTGGTTCAGGGGTCAGGTCATCACGTATGTCAATCTCGAGGCCCCTTCTCACTGCGAAGTTGTGCAGAATGCAACATGCCCCGATGATCTGGCACACAAAGTTTGGGGAATACAACAGGGTCCCCCCAGACTTATCCAGGCATCGGAAACGTGACTTCAGGAGGCCAAATGTGCGTTCCACAACTCCACGGGTAAGTATGTGTGCAGCATTGTAGTTTTCCTCTCCTGGGGTTTGGGGGTTCCGGTATGGAGTCATAAGATGGGGTCCCAGTGCATATGCAGAGTCACCTGGAAGGGAAAAGACAGGAGGATGTTAGTCATGCATGTGCCCCTCGTGATGTCTGCATCATGGGGGGGGACAGTCATACCTGACACCCATGTCACTCACAAACCAGCCAGCTGTCCCCATACACGTTCTGTTCCAATTCTCTGGAGATGTTGCTGTGACGGAATGTGTAGCTGTCATGGCTGGATCCTGGGAATTTGGCACAGACGTGCCATATGAGGCATTGGGCATCCACTATCACCTGTACATTGATTGAATGCCAGTGCTTCCTATTACGGTACATGTGCTCTGTCTCATGGGGGGGCTGTAGTGCCACATGTGTGCAATCAATGGCCCCGATGGTGCGTGGGAATCCTGCAATTTGGAAAAAATCGATCATTGTGTTCATTCGCTGGACCTCCTGGGAGGGTTTGATTAATTGATTGGCCATGCGTCTGAGGATTGCAGGGACAACCTGGTGCACACATCTGCTAATGGAGGATTGTGACATCCCAGCCACACCTCCACTTGTGCGCTGAAAAGAGCCAGTGGCCAGGAAATGGAGTGTTGCCAGTACCTTGATCAGTGGCTGCACTGCATGTGAGCGTTGTGTTGGGCTGGTGAGATCATCCTGCAGGATTGTGGTTAATTCCAGGATGGCTTCACGGTTGAATCTAAAGTTGCGATACACCTCAGAGGCAGCCATGCCAAACACATCTAGGCGTCTGCGGTAGACCCTCTCCTGTGCCCTCCTCCTCTTCCTCCGTTCCCTCCTCCTTCTTAGCGCCTCTAAAGTCACTAGTGCAGTTATGATCATGGATGGCCCTGGCATGTTGGCAGACAGATTGTAGTCCAGCAAGTGTGTGTGCTCAGCTCTTCCTTAATGGTGTTGCTGTAGCTGACCTTTACACGGCTGGTGTAAAATTAGGGCACCTTTTATAAAGTGTAACTTCCCGCCGGGAAACTAACAGAAGCGCACAGGGCGCAATCTACGCCGCACACACTTAATTTTGTGGATCGCCTTATCTCCCTCATTTGCATCTTTGCCTATCAAAACAGCGGCGTGTCTAGCGTATTTTGCGTGCGAAGAAGCGCCGGTGTAATTATTTTAGGTAAGACGGAAAAAACGGAATTTCAGGCGTATCTCGTTTTGAGGATCAGGCGCAAAAATACGCGCTGCGCAAAGTTAAGTCGGCGCATCTGCTTTGTGAATCTGGCCCTATAACTTTTGCGCAAACAAATAAATATACACTTTTTGGGATTTTTTTTTACCAAAACTATGCAGCAGAAAACAAATTGGCCTACATTGATGAAGACATTTTTTTTTTTTTGAGAATGTTTTATAGCAGAAAGTAAAAAATATTGCTTTTACTTTCTGTTTGTCTTTTTTGTTAATAGGGGAAAAAAACCCATAGAGGTGATCAAATACCAAGGAAAAATAAACAGATCTTTTTAGGACATCTAAGGCAATACTATTGCTCTCTTTGCACTTTCTCAAGGACCAAAAAACAATGTAAAACAAAACAGACCAGAGATCGCAATAGTATGAAATTATTTATTATGCAAAATTAAAACTACTAAAACTGCTCACTTGAAACATGAGAAACTAAGCAATATGTAAAAGGCTTGCAAGCATACATAGGACATTCAGAGCTCTTCTATCAGCATTTCTCCTGCTAATGCTTTGACTCCCTTATTCCCTCTGTGATTTCTCCAGGATTCACCCCTATGCATTCATCTAAAAATACTTTCTTAAAGGCAGAGTCTGGTCATGTAAACTCTTCCATTATACTAATTTTCATGGTTACCCTGATGCCAATGTCCAATGCTGTACAACTTACTGGGAAGTAACACACATCCACAATAACAGAGGATACAATAAATGAATAATAGTCTTCTGCTTATAAATCTTAAAACATCCAACATACTATTATGTTCTATGTCATCTCCAATATCACCACCAATTTCACTGCCGCTAATTAAAAATCCACATATAAAAAGGTATCATCTCAAACATACTTTATACTTGCACTCACCAATAAGCTCTATACGTCTATATGTACCAACAATTTGAATGTCCCTGATACAAAATGTACGTCTCTTTATATTTAACCCCTTTGGCTGTAAGGACTTCACATGAAAAATCTATTTTGTCTCTTTTTTTTTTAAATGTCCTTACCAAGTTATTTCCTTTCCAGTGGCTCAAGACTCTATGAATTCCCCAAAAATACAATTACCTTTGTTCTGTATTATTATCTAAAATGTCAGGATGTGCTTTGGTTTTTGTAACCAATATTTATTGTATGCCTTGGTGTTTACAGCCTGCCAAACCACCAGGACTATGAATAATAAATCAGATCAGAGCATGCCATAGAGCATGCCATACATAATTCGGATTTATTCATAAGTATGGTGGTGTAGAAAGCTGTAAACACTATACACAGATTGTACACTACACTGGACCTATTCCAGAGACCTATTCTAGGGTTGACTAGGTAAACAATTAGCACACAACAGGCAGTCCAGGTTCATCGTATGCATGTGTGTTACATAGTTACATAGTTAGTCAGGTTGAAAAAAGACACAAGTCCATCCAGTTCAACCATAAATAATAAATAATAATATTATACTGTCCCATATACCCAATTCTATACCCACAGTTGATCCAGAGGAAGGCGAAAAAACCCCAGCAGAGCATAATCCAATTTGCTACAGCAGGGGAAAAAATGTATTCCTGATCCCTTGAGAGGCAATCAGATTTACCCTGGATCAACTTTACCTACGTTTAAATGTTAGTACCCAGTTATATTATGTACATATAGGAAAGAATCCAGGCCTTTCTTAAATCAATCTACTGAGCTGGCCAGAACCACCTCTGGAGGGAGTCTATACCACATTTTCACAGCTCTTACGGTGAAGAAACCTTTCCGTATTTGGAGATTAAATCTCTTTTCCTCTAGACGTAAAGAGTGCCCCCTTGTCCTTTGTGTTGACCGTAAAGTGAATAACTCAACACCAAGTTCACTATATGAACCCTTATATATTTGTACATGTTGATCATATCTCCCCTTAATCTCCTCTTCTCAAGAGTGAATAGTTCCTCTAATCTTTCCTCATAGATGAGCTCCTCCATGCCTCTTATCAGTTTGGTTGTCCTTCTCTGCACTTTCTCCAGTTCTCCAATATCCTTTTTGAGAACTGCTGCCCGAAACTGAACTGCATATTCCAGATGAGGTCTTACTAATGATTTGTACAGAGGCAAAATTATCTCTCTCTCTGGAGTCCATACCTCTCTTAATACAAGAAAGGACTTTGCTCGCTTTGGAAACCGCAGCTTGGCATTGCATTCTATTATTGAGCCTATGATCAACTAAAACCCCCAGATCCTTCCCCACTACGGATCCCCCCAGTTGTACTCCCCCTAGTATGTGTTATGCTTTAAAAAAGGCAAAAAAGACATTTCTGAAATTCTCAATAATCCTATATCCTTAATTTTGCCTGAACTAAAATATTATACCACATTATATGCTGCTAAATAGTCATTGTTAAAACTCAGTTGATGCTCCTTTAGACGTATATATGCTTATGATGAATGAAATATTAATTAGCATCTTTAACCAGTTGCATCCTAAAGCCATTTACCTACTTTCCACCCTTAGGACATGGTATTTTTTTCTTTTCAGTCATATCTTGATTTCACACCTCATACCTTTTAGCCATCTACGCAAACATGTAGCACATCTTTGCTTTTTGGAAAGATAGTGCTTTATTTAGTAACAAATAGGAATACACTTATTTTTATTTTCTGCATTTTAATTACAGGTGATACTCGAAAAATTAGAGTATCGTGCAAAAGTTCATTTATTTCACTAATGCAACTTAAAAGGTGAAACTAATATATGAGATAGACTCATTACATGCAAAGCAAGATAGTTTAAGCCGTGATTTGTCATAATTATGATAATTATGGCTCACAGCTCATGAAAACCCCAAATCCACAATCTCAGAAAATTAAAATACTACATGCAATCAATAAAACAAGGATTGTACATAGAACAATATCGGACATCTGAAAAGTATTAGCATGCGTATGTACTTGGTTTAGGCCCCTTTTGCAGCAATTACTGCCTCAATGCGGTGTGGCATGGAAGTTATCAGCCTGTGGCACTGCTGAAGTGTTATGGAAGACCAGGATGCCTTAATAGCGGCCTTCAGCTCTTCTGCATTGTCTTATGTCTCTCAGCTTTCTCTTGGCAATACCCCACAGATTCTCTATGGGGTTCAGGTCAAGCGAGTTTGCTGGCCAATAAAGCACAGTAATCCCACGGTCATTGAACCAGGTTTTGGTGCTTTTGGCAATGTGGGCAGGTGCCAAGTCCTGCAATTAAGTCAGCATCCCCATAAAGCTTATCTGCGGAAGGAAGCATGAAGTGCTCCAAAACCTCCTGGTAGGCAGCTGCGTTAACCCTGGACTTAAAGTGGGGTTCCAACCACAATTAAAAATTTTTAAATGTATGTCCTTTCATCATGCGTTTTTATAATATAAATCCGGTCACTTACTATTTTACAATCCGCCGCCGCTCCGCATAGTTATTCAGAAAAGATCGTTTATAAAACGATGTCCACACCGTTGTCATTTTGCTTTTGGGCAATTACTTCCTGGAAGTCTTGGATGGGGAGTGATAATTGGGTAGTGCACTGCATCCTGGGAAATGATGACACACATTTCCCAGGAGCATTAGAGGGAGATGATTCCAAAGGCAGATTTCGTGGGACCGCATAGCAACAGGCATTTCCAGATGAGTAAAAAATGTTTCTTTTTTTCTTTTTTAGGTCTAATGAGCACAATAATGAAAAAAACATTTTGGGATGGAAACTCCACTTTAATGAAGCACAGTGGAGCAACACAGACTGTGCAAACTTCACACTGGACTTCAAGCATCTTTCAGTGTGTGCCTCTCCATACTCTGGGTCCTTGGTTTCCAAATGAGATACAAAAATTTACTCTCATCAGAAAAGAGGACTTTGGACCACTGAGCAACAGACCAGGTCTGTTTTTCTTTAGCCTAGGTAAGATGCTTCTAAAGTTGTTTGTTGTTCAGGGGTGGCTTGACAAGAGGAATACAACATTTGAAGCCCATGTCCAGGATCCATCTGTGTGTTGTGGCTCTTGATGCACTGACTCCAGCCTCAGTCCACTCCTTGTGAAAGTCCCCAACACTTTTGAATGGCCTTTTCCTGACAATCCTCTCGAGGCTGCGGTCATTCCTGCTGCTTGTGCACCTTTTTCTTCCACACTTTTCCCTTCCACATAACTTTCTATTAATGTGCTTTGATATAGCACTTTGGGAACATCCAACTTCTTTTGCAATTACCCTTTGAGGCTTTCCCTCCTTATGGAGGATGTCAATGATGTTTTTTTGCACAACTGTCAGGTCAGCAGTCTTTCCCATGATTGTGATTCCTACTGAACCAGACTGAGAGACCATTTAAAGGCTCAGAAACCCTTTGCAGGTGTTATGGCTACATTAGCTGATTAGAGTGGGACACTTTGAGCCTAGAATATTGCACCTTTTCACAATATTCTAATTTTCTGAGATTGTGGATTTGGGGTTTTCATGAGCTGTAAGCCATAATCATCACAATCACGGCTTGAACTATCTTGCTTTGCATGTAATGAGTCTATCTCATATATTAGTTTCACCTTTTAAGTTGCATTAGTGAAATAAATGAATTTTTGCACGATATTCAAATTTTTCGAGTATCACCTGTAGGTATAAATTGGAAACATTTTTGAAAATTTCATAAAATTTTTCCCAAAGCAACCTGTATGTCAGTTGCAAAGTCCCAGATATTTATTCCAAAATATATTTGACAAAAAATTTGTGTAATGTAGCATACTTAAAGCTAAAGTTTAGTAGTTTAGTACTTCCTGCAATGTGTCCTTTCTGCTGCTGTTTCCTTCTTTAGTTGAAATATTTCTCCTCCAGTCCACTACCACCACCACTGCTGCCACCACAGCCATCATTTTCCAGTGTGGTGGGGGTTAATAGAGCTGGGGGACCTGTCATAAATCATCATCAAGGGTGCCAACTATGACTTCCCTGGGTTTCTGTCCACCTTGTCCATTCATAGAAGCTGTACTTTAGCTTTTAAGAATGAAAAATGGTCTATAAAAAGGGAAAGAGGACCTTTCATTGATCCACCCATCCTCCATTCATAGATCATTTTTATTTTAATGGAAACTGTTCCAGAGTGATGTTTTAAGTTGTAAATACACTTTAAATGCAAAGCAAATTCATTGTGTTGCACTATGTCATTATAAAGCTCTATTATCATGTACTTGTACATTGTAGAAGAATCCCTTTCAGCTCCTAGCACATGCACCCTATTTTTTATCTGGGTCCAATTGTTGTTATACAGCTTACTTCCTTTAACCATATCTCATTTTATGCAGATGGGAGCTTACAATATTTTATTGATATTAATGTAAATGAATATTATTTGATAAAAACTGTCAGAGACATTTTCAGGATTCTGTATTAAAACTCAATGCTTGAGCAAATCATATACTTTACCAGATCAGTAATTTCTATATAAATATGAGGTCCAAGAAATGTAATTGCACTGGTAAATCAAATGTCTAATGTATATTTTTCTTAAAAAAAAAAATAGGTGGGAGTCCTAGGGCAAACTCTCCTGCACAGAGAAATACAGTGAAATGCAATGGAGAACCCCCTTTGATAGTCAACTTTAGCTTTTCTGCCAGTAGGGAGGGGTTGCCCTATGTTTTCTTAACTAGGGATGAGGTTTGCCTTAAAGTGTTATTAAAGTCAGGACCCTGAATTCACTATATCTGGTTTCCCACAGTACACAAAACATAGAAATGCATTTATTTTAGTAAACAAAAACTACTAAATACCATTTCTTAAGAGCAGTCTTGTGACTTTTATCAGTGTCTGGCCAAGCATTAGTTAAAGCTTGTAGGCAGAGTTTTCATTCTTCTCTGACTCTCCTATGAGGTTGCATGACTCCTGACCCTCTGTCTGGATAGTGTTGATTGGCCCTGTGCCAATCACATGCATCCTCCCAAAAAAAAAAAAAAACTCTAGCAATACACACCAAAATGAGCATGTGCAGAGTGTCCCCAAGGCTCTGTGAAATCAGGAGATCGATTGGGAACTGTGGAAGAAGGGGGGATCAGAGAAGACAGGATTAAACTGTTTTTTTTTACACAATGTGCAGGATTAACCCACTAGGTTCCACAGTGAGTATAACCAGCATGCTTTACTGCAAATACAAACTGAGGTTCACAGAGGACCCCCAGAATGTGCATACCAAATTGCAAATTTGCCCCAAAAAGTAGAACCAACCTATAGTTCACTACTGCAGTCTCACCGTATCCATCAATTTCAGCCTCACTGTGCACATCATTGCAGCCTAACGGTACCCATAATTGCAGTCTCACTGTGCCCATCATTGCAGCCTCAATGTGCCCATTATTGCAGCCTCACCATGCCCATCAATGTAGCCTCATCGTGCCCATCATTGCCGCCTCACTGTGCCCATAATTGCCACCTCACTGTGTCCATCATTGAAGCCTCACCTTTCACATCATTACAGCCTTCCTGTGCGCATCATTGCAGCCTCACCATGCCCATCATTTCTGCCTCACAGTGCCCATCATTGCAGCCTTACCATGCCCATCATTGCAGCCTTACGGTGCCCATCATTGCCGCCTCACCGTGCCCATAATTGCCGCCTCACCATGCCCATCATTACAGCCTCACTGTGCCCATCATTTTTGCCTTGCTATGCCCATCATTGCTGCCTCGCCATGCCCATCATTGGTGCCTCACCGTGCCCATCACTGCAGGCTTACTGTGCCCATCATTGCAGCCTTACTGTGCCCATAATTACCGCCTTACCATGCCCATCATTGCAGCCTCACCTTGCCCATCAATGTAGCCTCACCGTGCCCATCATTGCAGCCTTACCGTGCCCATCATTGTCGCCTCACTGTGCCCATCATTGCAGCCTTACTGTGCTCATCATTGCCACCTCACCGTGCCAATCATTGCCACCTCACCAGTCAGTGCCAGTGGATTACACACAGTGGGCATCTCCTGCTGTGTCACGGTGTGAAATGTTTTGCTGTGCTGTGACAAAAGTCCCGCCCTCCTCCTAGACCAGCTAGTGTTATAGACAGAACACTGCATCTATCACACAAGCTGGTCTAGGAGGAGGGTGGGACTTTTGTCAGGGAGCTGCCAAACATTTCACACTTATCTCTGGGACACAGCAGGACACTGTGGTTTCGCTTTGAGCTATGCTGCAGCCACAGTGTAGCTCAGAGTGGCCCCAAGGCAAGCAGCCTACCAGGAAATATCCCAGTATCCCGGTAGGCCAGCCCGGCCCTATTCCCAGTTAGCCAGCACCTAAACATCCAATAATGAGATGAATTTCTTGATTGCATGTCATCAATACACCTGTAACATGAAATTATATGGCACAGGTAACCCGCATAACTTCCTCCCCATCTCTCTCCCAAAAATGTTGATATAAAATTATTTCAAAAATCATTGCCACCAGAATTAACACGTTCCTTCACAACCTAATTTACAAAGATCAGGTGGGCTCATAGGCAGTCATCTGATAACACTCAAAAAGTAATACACCTAATCCACCTGATGCTCCAGAACCGAATCCCTAGCATAGTTCCATAAAGCTTTTGACTACCTCGCTATACTATGCCCATAACAAATAGGGATTAAAATCTAATTTCATCTCCTGGCTAAAAGCCCTATACCATTGAAAACATTACTCTCGCCCTGGTCTCATCTTCACTTCTCCTGAATAGGGAGAACCCCCCGGTTCGGTTCGCACCAGAAGTTGTGAACAGGCAAAAAATTTGTTCGAACACGCGAACACCATTAAAGTCTATGGGACACGAACCTAAAAAAACAAAAGTGCTCATTTTAAAGGCTTATATGCATAAAAAGTGTTTGGGGACCCGGGTCCAAGACATACATAAGTTCATACCTAAGAAACAAGAAGGTCTGGGCGTACCAAATTTTTCTTGGCTGCACAGATTGCAACAATAATCTCCCTATACACTGCAAAATATGCCCCCTTATGGGTCGACTTGGAAGCGTCTCTTTTTTGACCAACCTCCCTCTGTTCACTCCCATGGCTCCCCCCAAAATCCAGACTATAAGCCCCTTGATGAGTCAAATACTCCAGCAACCTAATATCACCCCAATTAACCTTCCTCCCGCTACTGGATACCCCAAAATTCCCCCAGGGTTTTGAGTCCCTGCCGCATTTCACTGGTGGATTTCCCATAGCTTTTATTTCTGGTCACACTGCATTTTGGCATGCAAATAATTCACACATTTTTCCTATTGGTCCCCAAGGCTGGACCCACCCCAGGAAAAAAATTCTACAGTCCTGTGGTACTGAGAGTGTGGCTCAAGACATATGGATTCAAGGCTATTAGCAATAGCAATCAATCTAAATATTACTGTAAGCACTAAGTTTCCCTTATTAATACCTTTAGAATTTATCATCTAGCACTGAACCTCGTTTTCCTTTTAACCTTAACATTTATTCTACTTTCTAAAATGAACACTTAACATAACATACCCCTTAACTCCTAAAATTATTATCCCATTCCCTAATATTTAAACTACACTGTAAAATTAATCCATAACATAACCTACTCCTAAAATTAACTTCTAAACTTAACAACTGCTAACTTCTCACAACAAAAAAATTATACTTCCATTTTTGAATCTCCCCCTAATTTCAATAAGCCTGATTTACTGGTGGTAGTTTACAAATGTCTACATGTTGCCCAAATCTTGTTTGGCAAAATTCTTAAATAGGCAAATTTTATTTAATTAAGCGAAATGGTACTCCCGCAACTTTTTCTTTTGTTCAATTATTTTGTTGTGCTATAATTCACATTTCACTGTTGCTGCTTTTTCATTTTTTGCATTTAACCGTTTTTTTAATAAACAAGCGCAGTATTGTTTTTTTGTTTTTTCACAGAAAAAAACTGGCATGGGCTTTAACTCGTACTTACTATTTAGTTCTACTTTAAATTTGATAACATGTATGTGTATGAACAAGCCATTATCCCTTACTATTCTGTAGAACATTCTGTAGAACATTTTATTGACTTAGTATTATTTTATGACTTTTAAACTTATAAAACATTCCATATTATAAAACACGCTGTTATACTGTATAGCAAAAGTACCTCTCAACTACAAACTATCCAGATTGCTAAAATATACACGTTAAAATAATCAAAAGAAAATACAAATGAGAAGTAGCATTCACTTTGTATTCCACACTAAAAATGGCATTTGGAATCGGATTTGATGCTATGACTTAACAACTCTGTTTTAATTTTGTACGGCTTTCATAAATAAGGGAGTTTCATTTTTAGGCTTGCTTCAAAGAATGGAGGGGACATGTATGGTTGTGGAAATGCAATTATCTCTTGTCTGTGTGCTTTGAATTGCTTTGCTTTTCGTTATCCTTTTTTTGCAGTACTTAGAAGATGTAGTGTAGCAAAGAATGCTAATGAGTCACGCCACTCGTAATATAGGAAACACACATCTGGACAAAGTGAAATTGTTGTTTATCCAGCTTCTTCAGAAATATGGCATGCTGGAGTCTTATTCTATCATCCAAATTTATAAACTGTTAATTGAATTCTTACTTCCATTACCAAAACATTATGACTGTAACAAATTAATATTGTATATGGGAAAGCTATTTGGTTTCAGTAACAAAGGAATCTGTCCAGTCTAAGTGCTGGGAAGAAAATAAAATGTATAACCAGATGATAAAAGAAATGGAAGCCGCTCTTGCAGTTCCTAGGTTTTGTACATGAAATGACTTTGACAGTCTGTCTTGCTGTGACACCTTATATGCTTGATCTATATACACGTAAGTTGGTCAACGTCCATCAACATGAGAAAAAAGCTCTGAAATCATATTTCCTGAATAAAAATATTTTGGAAAACGTTCTTGTGTTTATTGTCACTGTCTCCTCTAAGCAAAATGAAAAATTGAGTGTGAAGGCCGAGCAATATCATTTCTTTGAGTGTCAGTATTATTTTAAATATCTGTTATCTGTTAATCAGCTTTAGTTGTTTTTATGTCTTTATAATCCTCCAGTGTGACGCATGCATTACATAAATATATGTGTGACCTAACTACTGTAGAGTAGAGCCTGTGTTCAGGAATTTAAAAAATTCAACTTTGCACTTATTTGGAGAATGGGGCCAGCCATCGATAGTTTGAATCTCGGCTGGTTCGGAAGGAACCATATATGGGCAGGCTGAATGTTCCCAAGTTGATCAAATCGATCAACTTGTGTACAACCAGTCTGCTGGATTTTACATGTGATTATCGCTTGAGGCTGACAGATCCGCTAGCAATAATCACTGGGAGAACACAATGGCTTGGCAAAGACATTCCCCTGTCAACATTGTTTGTTTTATGCTTTAGATTTTTTTTTACTCTAAAGGGGATGTTTAGCATCTTTTGTGAACTTGGAAATATGACCTAATAGTTTATATAAATATATATATATATATATATATATATATATATATATATATATATATATATATATATATATATATATATATATATATATATATATACAGTACAGACCAAAAGTTTGGACACACCTTCGCATTCAAAGAGTTTTCTTTATTTTCATGACTATGAAAATTGTAGATTCACACTGAAGGCATCAAAACTATGAATTAAAACATGTGGAAATTATACATAACAAAAAAGTGTGAAACAACTGAAAATATATTTAATATTCTAGGTTCTTCAAAGTAGCCACCTTTTGCTTTGATTACTGCTTGGCACACTCTTGGCATTCTTTTGATGAGCTTCAAGAGGTAGTCACCTGGTGCAGCACCCCATCACTCTCCTTCTTGGTCAAATAGCCCTTACACAGCCTGGAGGTGTGTTTGGGGTCATTGTCCTGTTGAAAAATAAATTATGGTCCAACTAAACGCAAACCGGATGGAATAGCATGCCGCTGCAAGATGCTGTGGTAGCCATGCTGGTTCAGTATGCCTTAAATGTTTAATTAATCCCCAACAGTGTCACCAGCAAAGCACCCCCATACCATCACACCTCCTCCTCCATGCTTCACGGTGGGAACCAGGCATGTAGAGTCCATCCGTTCACCTTTTCTGTGTCGCCTGATTCACACAGTCTCCTCTTAACAGTTCTAGAAATGTGTCTGCTGCAAAAGGTGGCTACTTTAAAGAACCTAGAATATGAAATATATTTTCAGTTGTTTCACACTTTTTTGTTATGTATAATTCCACATGTGTTAATTCATAGTTTTGATGCCTTCAGTGTGAATCTACAATTTTCATAGTCATGAAAATAAAGAAAACTCTTTGAATGAGAAGGTGTGTCCAAACTTTTGGTCTGTACTGTATATATATATTAAATAAAACAGCCTATCAAACAAGGCAGAATAAAGGCAGTACACACAAAATACCAATTGGCCCTGATTGGCTACTGAACTCTAGTATTCTTTTAAATTCCTGTGTGCTGACCTGAAATTCAAACAATAATATCAGATTTCCATGTAATTTTTCTGTGAACTACAAGACCCCCTTCTCTCTATGTAATTAAGATAAGAAAAAAGGGGTTGTTTAAAGTCCAAAGAAGGTTCAAAAATAAAGGAGGAAAAAACCTTTAACGGTTATAGTAAACTGAAACACTTTTGTTTCACAAATGCTTTAAGTAAATTACATTTATGTATCTGGTGTTTACACTAAATATGGCATCACTAGTAGAGCATTGCATTCTATTAGCCAACCAAATTTATTGGATTGAAAAATAATTATCAACTTTTAACTCTCCCAAAGACAAAATACAATCTAGCCTGGTAGGAGAGGGGTTTAATATGTATTTTCACTTTTGCAGCCAAATTGGGATAACGCCTATTTTATATTTGTTACATGTTTCTATTTACAGAGCATAACTTCAAAATACATTTTTAAAAATAGCAGCTTTGCTTTTTAGATGCTCTTTTCTTGAAACTCCAGCACTGAAAATCCTACCTAGTTCTTTTTTTTATGAAGGTCCTGGGGAGCTGTGTTTGTCATAATTAACCTTGTCTGTACTGTGCTGGTAGATCTCAATATCAGTTGAATGTTAGATTTGAACAACACCCTAAGTAGGAATAAGTCGACCTGCCCTTGGTATATTTCAAGCAGGTTTCAGTAAACTTCAAAGAAGCTCGAAAGTCGCTCCAGAACCCCAATGAAATCAATGGGAGCTGAATCTGTCAAATAAAAAATGTCCATTTTCTGGACTATTAGGCAATAGGGTGTCAAAATAAAATAGCATAAGGGGGTGGACACTGCCCTGAGGAACATATACAGTGCCTTGAAAAAGTATTTCATACCCCCTTGAAATTTTCCACATTTTGTCATGTTACAATCAAAAACGCAAATGTATTTTATTGGGATTTTATGTGATAGACCAAAACAAAGTGGCACATAATTGTGAAGTGGAAGGAAAATGATAAATGGTATTCAACATTTTTTACAAATAAATATGTGAAAAACGTGGTGTGCATTTGTATTCAGCCTCCCCCCCCTAACTCTGATAACCCTAACTAAAATCTAGTGGAACCAATTGCCTTCAGAAGTCACCTAATTAATAAATAGAGTCCATCTGTGTGTAATTTAATCTCAGTATAACTACAGCTGTTCTGTGAAGCCCTCAAAAAATTGTTAGAGAACCTTAGTGAAAAAACAGCATCATGAAGGCCAAAGAACACACTAGACAGGTCAGGGATAAAATTGTGGAGAAGTTTAAAGCAGGGTTAGGTTATAAAAAAATATCCCAAGCTTTGAACATCTCACAGAGCACTGTTCAATCCATCATTTGAAAATAGAAAAAGAATGGCACAACTGCAAATATACTAAGACATGACCGTCCACCTAAACTGACAGACTGGGCAAGGAGAGCATTAATCAGAGAAGCAGCCAAGAGGCCCATGGTAACTCTGAAGGAGCCGCAGAGATCCACTGCTCAGGTGGGAGAATCTGTCAACAGGATAACTATTAGTCATGTACGCCACAAATCTGGCCTTTATGGAAGAGTGGCAAGAAGGAAGTCATTGTTGAAAGTCATAAGAAGTCCCGTTTGCAGTTTGCGAGAAGCCATGTGGGGGACACAGCAAACATGTAGAAAAAGGTGTTCTGGTCAGATGGGAACAAAATTTTACTTTTTGACCTAAAAGCAAAACTGTATGTGTGTTGGAAAACTAACATTGCACATCACCCTGTACACACCATCCCCCCGTGAAACATAGTGATGGCAGCATCAAGGTGTTGGGATGTTTTTCTTCAGCAAAGACAAGGAAGCTAGTCAGAGTTTATGGGAAGATGGATGGAGCCAAATAAAGAGCAATCTTAGAAGAAAACCTGTCAGAGTCTGCAAACGATTTGAGACAGGGGCAAAGGTTCACCTTCCAGCAGGGCAACAACCCTAAACATACAACCAGAGCTACAATGGAATGGTTAATATCGAAGCATATTCATGTGTCAGAATATAGTCAAAGTCCAGACCTAAATCCAATTGAGAATCTGTGGCAAGACTTGAAAATTGCAGTTCTCAGACGCTCTCTATCTAATCTGACAGAGCTTGAGCTATTATACAAAGAAGAATGGGCAAAAAATGTCACTGCTGGTAGAGACATTCCCAAAAAAACTTGCAGCTGTAATTGCAGAGAAAGGTGGTTCTACAAAGTATTGACAATTTATCATTTTCCTTCCACTTCACAATTATGTGACACTTTGTGTTGGTCTATCACATAAAATCCCAATAAAATACATTTAGATTTTTGGTTGTAACATGACAAAATGTGGAAAATTTCAAGTGGTATGAATTATTTTTCAAGGCACTGCACCAATGCAAAAATCTTAAAAAAAAAAGAAAAATCCAGCAGTGATTTTTTAAAATGATTAAAGTGAAGCAATACAAATGTCAATTTCCTTTACATAACATATATTGGGGGAGGGTGTTCTAATCCTGCCTGTGAAAGGGGGCATTTCTATGGTGTACAGAAAGTGCTGCAGCAGCGCTGACATTTAAAAGGAAAAAAGTGTTTAAAATTACTGGCAAATTAATTGTCATTATTAGCTATGCATTTTAGGGGCCTCTTGGAGAGGTATGTGTGCAATATTTTTTTAAGAAGCTGGAAATTAATGTTTTCAACAACTTAAATGGTATCTGTTTGCATAGCATCCCCCCAAAATGACATACCATACCTTTGACCCTTGTATCGATTTTAAGGCAGCAGGCAAAAAAATACATGAGGTCCCCCAGGAAATCCATACCAGACCCTTAATTTAAGAATGCAGCTTGGCTGGCAAGAAATAGAAGGGGGGCAGGCATGTGTACTACCCCACCAAACCATATCAGTCCACATGCACATAACATAGATGGGGGTTCCTTGCCAGGGAGGACCTCCCTTGGCACAACACCTTGTCACTTTGTTGATTAAAAAAAGGGTTCTCATCCACCACACATTGACCGTGGTTGAAGGAGTCTGTGGGCATGGGGTTTATCATAATCTAGAATCTCCCTTTAGTTATATGGGGCACCCATGAATGAGTATGGGGTAAATACTACTCATCCCCCCCCCAAAAAAAAGAATTGTAACCTAGAAATAAGGATACCTAAACATTTGATAAGCCTTCATTAAAATAGTAAAAATTCCCCAAAAAGTCCCTCTTTGTAAATCCATTGTCAGTTACAATGCCTGCCACCTGCTAATCGTGTTGACGTCAATGACCAGATAGGGCAATATTTTGCTAATGTCATTGACCAAATATGGGCATGGTCATACTGTATTTGGTTAATTTCACTGTTCAAATATAGCCAGTGGCCATATTTGGGCAGTGATGTTATTACTATCCCCACCACTTTGCTTATGAGGTTAGGATTCCCAGTGCTGTCAGTAGTTCAAAGGATGCATCTGTTATAAGCATCCGTGGCTTCCTTAGGAACCAGTGACAGCAGAAAATACCGCTATGTATGATTTTCGGCTCCCATCAAACTGGGAGCCAAACTGGCAGAAGTCCAAAGTTTGGTCAGAACCTAGGTTCATTCCTAGTACTTACAAAGGATTGAAGATTTAGAAGCTGCACTTCTCCATTGTTTGTTAATGAGAGAAAGCGCAGCATGTCCTTACTAGTGTTGGGCCGAACACCCCCCCAGTTTGGTTCGCACCAGAACTCTCATACATGGAAAAACTTTGGACCCAAATCACGAACCCTATTAACCACTTGAATACAGAGCACTTTCACCCCCTAACTGACCAGACCATTTGCTTTCAGTGCTCTCACACTTTGAATGACATTTACTCAGACATGCTATACTGTACCCAAACACATTTTTTACAATTGTTTTCGGACAAATTGTGTTTTCTTTTGCTGGTATTTAATCACTACTGTGTTTTTTTTTTTGCAATATTAAAGGGGATGTAAAGGTTTGTTTTTTATTTTCTAAATAGGTCCCTTTAAGCTAGTGCATTGTTGGTTCGCTTACCATTTCCTTTGATTTCCCTTCTAAATGTTTTTTTTCCTTTGTTTTCTTTGTCTGAATTTCTCACTTCCTGTTCCTCCTCAGTAAGGTGTTCAGTAAGCTGTTCTAAATGACTTTCCATTGCTCGGATGATGGTGGAAAGCTTACTGAGGAGAAACAGGAAGTGAGAAATTCAAACAAAGAAAAAAAAACATTTAGAAGGGAAATTGAAGGAAAAGGTTAGTGAACCAACAATGCACTAGCTTAAAGGAACCTATTTAGAAAATAAAAGACCTTTACAACCCCTTTAATGAAAAAATAGCAAAAATTGATATTTAAAATTTTTGCAAATAAGTAATTCTTCTTCATAAATTTGGGACAACATTTACACTGCTACATATCTTTGGTAAAAAAAAAAAAATAGTGTATATTATTTAGTCTGTGTGAAAGTTATAGAGTCTACAAGCTATGCTATGTATCACTGAAAATTGATCAATTTTGATGTACTGTCTATCTCATTTAAGGCCCTGAAACGTCAGGACAGTACAAATACCCCCAAATTACTTTTTGGAAAGTAGACAATCTAATGTATTTTGTAAGAGGCATGGTGAATTTTTTTGAAGTTGTAATTTTCTCCCACAATTCTTGAGAATATGAAGACATTTTGTTTTGTTTCTTTTTTTTTCAAAATTGTAATTTTAAGTTATTTCCTACACACAGCATATGCATACGTGCAATTACACCCCAAAACACATTTGTCTACTCATTCTGAGTATGACAATACAACATGTGTGAGACTTTTACACAGCTTGGCCACATACAGAGGCCCAACATCAAAGTAGCACCTCCAGGCGTTCCAGGGACATAAATTACACACCTAACTTCCAGACTACCTATGACACTTTTGAAGGCCTTGGAGGACCAGGACAATGGAATTACCCACAAAATGACCATACGTTGAAAAGCAAATATCTCAACGTATATATTCTGAGGTATTCTGAGTCTTTTGAGCATGTCATAAATATATATATTTTTTTAAACAAGGTTGTCAATTTGTAAAATATTTCTAACACATAGCATGTACATAGCAAAAACTACACCCCAAAATACATTCTGCTACTCATCCTGAGTATGGTGATACCACATGTGTGAGACTTTTACACAGCCTGGCCACATAGAGAGGCCCAACATCCAAGTAGCATCTTCAGGTATTCTAGGGGCATAAATTACACATCTAATTTCACAATTTTGAAGGCCCTGGAGCAATGAACAATGGAAAATCCCACAAAAAATTACCCCATTTTGGAAATAAAACACCCCAACATATATTCTATGAGGTATTATGAGTCTTTTGAACATGTCATTTTTTCCAAAAGTTTTTGGAAAAATGAAGAAAGAAATTGAAAACTTATTTTTTTGTACACAAAGTTGTCAATTCATATGATATTTCTAGCACATAGCGTGTACATAGCAAAAATTACACCCAAAAATACATTCTACCCTCCTTTCCTCTGTGGTGATGACCTTAAAGTGAATAACTCGTTACCAAGTTCAATATATGAATCACTTACAGTAAGTATTTATACATGTTGATCGTATCCCCCCCCCCCCTTAATCTCCTTTTCTCAAGAGAAAATAACTTAAATTCCTCTGATCTGCCCTCATAGCTGAGCTCCTCCATGCCTTTTATCAGTTTGGTTGCCCTTCTCTGCACTTTCTTCAGTTCCTCAATATCCTTTTTGAGAACTGGTGCTCAAAACTGAACTGCATATTGCAGATGAGGTCTAAGGCTTGATTCACACTAATGTGTTTTTGATGCATTTAGAATTTTGCAGAAATGCAGGGATTTTTTTTTAACATGGGTTCCCATGGAACATGTTCAGATCAATACATTTTTGTGCCTCTGCATTTTTGGAAAAGGTCGGGGACTTTTTTTTAGACATGTGCGTTCCCGTTCGTAACAAATGGATTTTCGTATGAATTCCGTATTTTAAATCCTTTGTCTGTTCGTAATTTTGTATATTCGTATTTTCATTCGTATGTTCGTATTTTCATTTGTGTGTTTTGTAAATCTGTTTCTTTGTCTGTTCATAAATTTGTGTGCTTGTATCGTTCTTTCGAATGGGCACTGGGCAGTAAGTGATGTATCTTACTTAATATCTTAGCCAATCAGCTTATCTCTTTTGTGCTGTGTCACATTGAACAGTGTAAAGCCTCGTACACACGATCCGACTTCAAACAACATTTTTTGTGGATTTTTGTCCGAAGGAAGTTGGCCAGACTTTTGAAACCGAAAAAGTTTGTCCGATGGAGCGTACACACGGTTGGACTTTTTGGAAAACGCTAATTTTGAAGTTTGTTGGCAAAAAGTCTGACCGTGTGTACAGGGCTTAAGAGAAAGTCTATCTTAATATGGATTTGCCGCGTGTTGAAAATGAAACTAAAATACGAGATTGCAAATGACCCCGCCGCAAGGTATTTTACGAAAGTACAAGATTACGAATCCATTAAACTAAAATTATTATCTAACAAAATTACGAATTTCGAATCAACGAAAATTAATTAGACAGAATTACGAATCATTCAGTATGAATGAAAATAAAACTATTACGAAAATACAAACAGGTCCGAATAGGAAAACTTGTGTCTTACGAAATACGAACGGGTCCGAATAGGAAAACTTGCGTCTTCCGAAATTACGAATCTTTACGAACCTACGTAACGAGACAAAAATGAAACAAAAAAAAAAAATTTTTTTGTTGTGCACATGTCGTTTTGCATGTAATAGGCTTCAATGAACCTTGTTAAGGAGGGGGGGAAGCCGGCCGCCACATCCCTAACAACTGATAAGTCATCAGCTGTCAGCTGGCTTCCCGCTGAATGTAAAAAAAAATGCCGGCTAAAAAAAAATGTGAAAAAAAAACAGTGCCCCCCCCTAGGCCCATGCGCCTAGTATGGATTCGGAGGGGCCCCCCCAAAAGAAATGGCGTGGGGGTCCCCCAAAATCCATACCAGACCCTTATCCGAGCATGCAGCTCGGCAGTTCAGGAAAGGGAGGGGACGAGCAAGTGCCCCCCCTTACTGAACCATACCAGGCCGCATGCCCTCAACATGGGGGAAGGGTGCTTTGGGGCATGGCCAACATCCCTCCTCTGATGCTGCATTCCATTGAACTGTTGGCACCGATGTCCTGCATTTCTTAGATAACGAATGGGCAAGGCCATTTGTCTATGTCATATGGAGGCCCCACCCTCTTGTGACATCACCACCCGGGACATAATGGGTCAGTGATGTCCCAAAGGGGTGGGGCCTCCAGATGACTTAATCAGATTGCCATGCCCCATCGTTAATAAAGAAATGCAGGAACTTTTTTAACATGGGTTCCTATGTAACATGTTTAGATCAATGCATTTTTGTGCCTCTGCATTTTTGGAAAAAGGCGGGGACTTTTTTCCTGCAAAATGCAGCGTTTTGCATATAATAGGCTTCAATGGACCCGCATCTAAAATTTTGCCGCGATTTGCATTTTTTTCTTTTCTTTATACTGTATATAGCTGGTTGCTAAGGAGGGGGCCGAGAAGCCGGCCGCCACGTCCTTAACAACCGATTAGTCATCAGCTAATTTTACTTACTTCCTTATAAAAATAAATCAGATTTGTTTGACAACTTCTGTCTTTTATGAACCCATGCTGTCTGTTGTTTAAAATGCTTTCTCCCAGCAAGAACTCATCTATCTGCTCTTTTATTAAACTCTCCAGTGTCTTCTCAATTATAGAAGTTAAACTAGCAAGTCTATAGTTACTTGGTAAAGACTTTGATCCCTTTTTAAATATAAGCACCACATTGGCCTTATGCCAATCCAGTTGTACTATGCCAGTCATTAAAGAGTCCCCAAAAATTAGAAACAATGGTTTTGAAATGACAGAGCTCAATTCTTTTAGGATCCGTGGGTGTATGCAAACATGTCCAGGTACTTTATCCACCTTTATTCTGTCTAAATATTTCTGGACCTTATCAATTTTGAGCCATTGTGGATCATTTGGGATTGTGTCAATACCATCCCCATTATGGGCAGTAAAGTTAGCTAAAAAAAATTATGTGAAAGATGATGTTACACTGAGTAAGTAGATACCTAACATGTCATTCTTTAAAATTGCGCACTTGTGTGATGATGCCCTGCTTGGTTCCTCCTCCTTGATTGCACTCCCATTTCATAGCTCCGGCGGGTGGCAACATTCCATGCTTGTTTCCCATCCTGTCTCCCGGCCAGCCTCTCAGTGATGTCACGCTGACCGTGACTAGGAAGTGCCTGTCGGGCGGAGATTACTCCACCTGTTAGGGAAGTGAGGGGCGGGGCTAGTCTCAGGCTTGTGCAGGAGCACACTCGTAGCATGGCCTCTACTTTGCCCCCCTTTTCTCCAGTAAATGGTCCCACCCAGGGCATCCGACCCTTCTGCCCACCACTTGTACCGTCCCTGGATCCCCTGATGGACTGCACTGACATATCCACTGATGGCAGCACTAATGGGCTGCACTGACAGACCTATTGTTGGCAGCACTAATGGGCTGTGCTGACAGATCCACTGATTAGGCTGCACTAATGGGCTATACTGACAGATTCACTGATAGCGGCACTAATGGGCTGCACTGACAGATCTACTGATGGGGCTGTGTGACAGATCCACTGATGGGGCTGCGTGGCAGATTCACTGATGGGGCTGCATGACAGATCTGTTGATGGAGCTGTGTGACAGATCCACTGATGCAGAACAAATGAATTGTGACAGATCAACTAATGGTGGCACTAATGGACTGTATGACAGATCCACTGATGGCAGCACTAAGGGGTTGTCCTGACAGATCCTGACAGGCTCTATGACAGTTTTCTGATGGACTGTATGACAGATCACTGAAAGATTATATGAGACAGATTCAGATAGAATGTATGACAGATCCACTAATTTGACTGGTTTTCTTTATTTGTTGGGGGTCATGTGGTGCACAGTAATATGTGTAAAATAGCACAGTGACAGTAACTCAGAGTTCTCCATTTCTTCTCCTCACACGATCAGTTATGTTTACAGTTGTGACTGGCTGTGATTGGACACAGCCGCTCACGTGGTAAACATGTGATCCGAAATGTAATTGGCTGTTTACCCTGATCCAGGATGGGCTGTGTCAGAGGGACACACCTTAGGGCCCTTTCACATGGGCGGATCAGTAATGATCCGCTCCGTGTGTCCGCAAAAGCTCAGCGGGGATGCTCCGTAAAGTCCCCGCTGAGCTGGCAGCTGACAGGGCGGTCCCCGAACACTGTGCAGGGACCGCACACTGTGCAGGGACCGAGCACTGTGCAGGGACCGAGCACTGTGCAGGGACCGCCCTGTCTTTCCTCCGCTCTCCCTTATGGGGGATCGGATGAACACGGACCGTATGTCCGTGTTCATCCGATACGATCCGGCAGACGGAAGAAAGATAGGATTTTCTTCCGTCCGCAAATGCGGATCTTTGCGGAGGCGGACAATTACGGGTGTCAGCGGATGGTCATCCGCTGACACCCGTAATCATATAGGGACCCATGTATGTCCCGTTTTCATCCGCAACGGATGGATGAAAATGCGGACATACGGTCCGTATGTGTGAAAGGGCCCTTATTCCCGATCACCGCTCTGTGCATTCTGAAGGACGTCATATGATGCTCGATCAGGATAACTGAACCACCGCCCGGCTGTCATTTTGCTATTGGCTGGGAGGGATTTGGTTAAAGTCTACGGAACTTGAACTTGGAAAATCAAAAGTCTCTATTTTGAAGGCTTATATGCAAGTTATTGGACATAAAAAGGGTTCAGGGGCTTAGGTACTGCCTTGGGGGACATATACCAATGCAAAAAAATTTTTTTAAAAGATCAATTTAAAAGGAGCAGTGATTTTAATAATGCTTAAAGTGAAACAATAAAAATGAAAAAATCCTTTAACTATAGTGCCTGGGGGGTCCCATTAGTCTGCCTGTAAAATGGTGCATCTGTACCATGCATAGAACCTTCTGCAGCAAAACTGACATATATAAAGAAAACTTTTAAATAGATTTTTCCTGCAAGCTTTCTTTATTTTGTAAACAATGGCTTGGGGAGCCAGTCTGTATGATGGGGCTACAATTTAGTAGACATGTGCATTTGTTTTCGTCCAAATGCATTTTCGTCCGAATTTCAGGGGATTTTCGTGTTTGTTTTAACAAACGACAATCAACGTGCAGAATCTGAAATCTGAAAAATCCCAAATAAAAAAATGCTTTATTTTCATTTTGTTGCGACAACAGTTCGATATAGATAGAAGAATCCTCATGGCGGTGACAATAGCCATCTGTGTCTATCGATCCTACAGTTTAATGTGCCTAACCTATCTCTATTAGTCCAAGATTATTCAACATAGAGAGAAAAGATTCGACATTATAGAGACATGAAGATTCGACGAAGCAGCTAAAAACATACGATTGCCGCGAGCAGACATTTATGGTCAAATGCTCTGCCTATAGGCTATAGCAAAATTCTAATGTTGGTTGACTAGTAATGATAATTAATTAATATAATTATTACTAGTCATACAACATTAGAATTCTACTAATAGCTTGTGGACAGAGCATTCGGCCGGAAATGTATGATCGCAGCGTCATACAGTTTAGCTGCTTCGTCAAATCTTATTAGAACATCCAACAGACACCATAAGCCTTCAATCGACAGATTCAACCTTAATTCGGATTTTCAAACAAATGCATTTTTAAACAAAACAAAATAAATAAAAACGAATTTCGCGAGTAAGTAAATTAATAAATTTTTCGGACGAAACCGAAATTCCAAAACAAAATATTTCAGTGTGCACAATTTCAATGTCTACAATTTAGTGCACTCGGAACAAGATTAAAGTTTTTTTGGATACATTTTTGGTTTCACTTTGGCAGACTTTGGACGGAAGTAACACATTTTTGCACCACAGTGAGCAAGCCTTACGTGAAGAAGTCAAATTGTAGTACACTCAGGCCAAGACTAACTTTTTTAAGATAAAGTCTGGTGTCTCTTTCTCAGACTTTTTATAGAAGTAAAAGGTGCGGGAAAAATTGGGCTTTGGGTGTTTGTGCTGCCTTCACACCCAAACCCTATAGAGGTACTTGATGAAAGCAATATTTGGTCTTTCTGTAAAAAAAAAAAAAAAAATAGGGCTTTGGGTGTTGGTGGTGTGGAAAAACTTTGCTTTGGGTGTTTGTGCTGCCTTCACACCATAACCCTATAGAGGGTTATATTGATGAAATTGATATATTGATATATTGATGAAGGCAAAAGTTGGCCTTTCTGTAAAAAAATTGAAATGATATGCACCTGCCAATCAGGTGTGAAAAAATTGGGCTTTGGGTGTTTGTGTTGCCTTCACACCGTAACCCTATAGAGGTACTCTTGATGATAGCAAGATTTGGCCTTTCTGTAAAAAAAAAATATATATATATATTATATGCACCTATCAAACAGATGTGGAAAAAATGGCTTTGGGTGTTGGTGGTGCTTTCACACCTTAACCCTATAGAGGTACTTTTGATGAAAGCAAGAATTGGCCTTTCTGTAAAAAAAGAAAAAATTGTCAAACAGGAGCAGTTTAGTAAATCAACCCCTGTGTCTCAGGTCCTGGACTTGAACCTGAGACCTCTGCTGTGTCTGGTAATGACTCTGCTTGCTGAGCCACATGGAATGCTGAACAGTTCCCTAGACAATTCTTTGAATGATTCTGCCCTGAATCTTGTTTGTCTTGAACTTTGAACTCTTTGCTCCTCCCATGAACTTCATGATTTGAGCCATGTCTGCACTTCCTGTTTGCCAGATTATTGTACTCCCTTCAGCCAATATCTCTCCTGCTGCCATCCGTATTTTTGCAACCATTCGTTACCACCCTTTGGTTTATTTCTCGACTATGCTTCTGCCTTATCTCAACCTGCAACCATTTATTAGCAACTTTTGACTTGTTTTCTGACTACATTTTTGTTTGAAACCTACCTGCTATATCTACTACTGGACCCCGGCTTGCTCACCTCCTTGCTTACCATCCTGAGGACTAGACATGTGCAGTTAGTTTTGTACAGAATTAATATTCAGACAAATTGTTCGTTTTTCAGAGATTTGGATATATCTGAATACCCAAATTACAATATATATATATATATATAACAAATTTTACCAAATGCTTTGAATAAGGTAATGACATTCTTAAGAATTTCTGAAATTCGTTTGAATTTCTGAAATTCGGACTGAAATTCTAATTGAATTTTACATTGAACTCCAGTCAAATTCTAACTGTATGCATATTGCTAAGATCAAAGACTGTGTGTGGTATTAGAGTACCATTTTAAAATAATGCTGTTTTTGTAAAGCCAAAGGTGATTTAAAGAGTTATTGTAATAATTTGATGAATAATTTTCTTTTGTTTGTTCACTTTGCTGCATTCAAATCGAAAACAATATAACATTTTCATTTCGACTGATTCCAAAATTTATTAATTTGAATGTTTCAAATTGAAAAAATCTGTAAATTTGTCGTTAAATTTGTGAATTTGAATTCCGAATACGAATTCCGAATACGAATTGAACGATTCAATCGAATTGAACGAATCAACCAAATTTAACTAAACAAAACAAAAAAATGTTTTTCGTCATGCACATGTCTACTGAGGACCGCAACCGGGTACTAACACGCAGCAAAACCCATCTCCACCATCAGGAGCTCTGGTGATTACCGGTTAGTACTTAGACCCTGCACCTCAGGTGAACCTGTGTCATCAGCCAGGGTGACCTACTTGTATACCTATCCCACTTGTTGGTGGGTGCTGCTCTACTGCTATAGCTACTGGCCTCCAAGCCTGACTTCAGACCGTGACACTGTGTGAACTCATTTAGGAATTTGTCCCCTTTCCTGGAAACTTTTCTCTGTTGTCAGTCTTCATTGCAAAGAAAAAAGAAAATAAGAGTATCAAATGCACAGGGTTACACAGCAAAGCTGAATATATTCTCTTCTCCTCCTGTGCTGTCTTCTAAAACTAATCATATACTCATTGCCTTGTATCAGCGTGGTTGGAAAGCAGTGGGTGTGGTAGGGGAAGATGCAAGTGATGATGCAAAAGATGATAGCAAGGCTCACACAAAAAATATACACAAAATGGTAGCAAAATGGGGTGAATTGTGATGTGATTTTTGATGGTTTACAAAAGTATCCATCCTCATCTACCTTATGCAGAGTGGCTTATCTGCTGCAAACTCTAGTTATTGTGAATCGGACACTACCCACAGGTAAAATTAATATATGGATTAATTAGCATGCATTTAATATAAAAATTAGTGATTTAGTGATGAGCGAATTGGGCAAAGTTCTGTTTCCATGGTATTCAGCTAGCCAAATATCTGCTAAACCCAAGCATAAATTGGAACCCCACTGAAGATTATGGGAGTTGAATCTTGTAATGCTTTCTAAGCTTTTAAAAGGCCAATTTGTAAATTTTGTTAAAAGGGGGAATGGGTCATTGGGCACTGGCAAAGGGGATCAATGCAAATTAGATTTTCAAAAATTCCATTTAGTGGGCAGAGGGTCTTTTAATGGGGTATAAAAAGTAAATGACATACATATTTTAAAATTACACAAATCCTTTACATAACATGCTTGTGAGATGCCTTAAACCTGCTAGTAAAGTTGCACAATAGTATGGTGTACACCTTAAAAGTGACATCCAAAAGAACGACCATTGCCAAATGACAGTTTTCTGACCTGCTTAAACAAACTGACCCGGGGTTCCCCTGGCCAGGGGCACTTTAGGTTCCTTTTTGTCACCTAGTCTAACTAGAAAATACCAGCCCACCTGGCTCTCATATTCTGGGTGCTATCCTTGCCATAGTAAAACTTGTAGGTGAATTTATGTGGGGAACAATTTGACATCTAACAATACAATAACTGTGGAACTAATTATTTTGTTTATCAGATTTTTGGTATCTTGTAATTTGTAGTACTTTTGGTGTACAACATGGTCCCTGAGAACCAGAATTGGAGAGCATTTCTCTGATTAGAGTAATCAAAAATGTAAGATACGTTTTGAATGGTTTGCAACATTTCAAAAATTACCATAACAGGGATGATTCCTCCTTCTGGTTTCTTGGCATTAAGAGGGTGACTCATATGCCCAAGGAAGGTGACAAGGGGAGACAGCTTTTAGGGAAAGAGGCTTGGTGTATATTTTGGTTAAAAACAAGGGTCCCTCAGGGATTAAACTTGAGATGGGACCTTGATTTGCATTTCCATTAGTTTCCACATCCTCTCTACCTTGCTTTATCTGTCATATTTATTACCTCTGTGTGTCACTCCCGCTAAGCATGTTTTGACATTTTCTCTTTTTTTTATAATTTTTTTTAACCACTTCAGCCCTGGGCCATTTGGTTGCCAAATGACCGGGCCACTTTTTGCGATTCGGCACTGCATCGTTTTAGCTGACAATTGCGCGGTTGTGCGACCTTGCTCCCAAACAAAATTGAAGTTCTTTTTTCCCACAAATAGAGATTTCTTTTTGCGCTATAGACAAAAATAGAGCGAATATATTTTGCACTGTTTGATATAATAAATATTCCCATTTTTTTTTTTTTAAAAAGCTAATTTTTTCTCAGTTTAGGCCGTTATTCTTCTACATATTTTGGGCAAAAAAATCGCAATAAGCGTATATTGTTTGGTTTGCGCAAAAGTTATAGTTTCTACAAAATAGGAGATAGTTTTATGCCATTTTTAATATAATTATTTTTTTACTAGTTATGGCGGCAATCTACGATTTTTATCATGACTGCAACATAATGGCAGACACATCGGACACTTTTGACACTATTTAGGGACCATTCACATTTATACAGCTATCAGCGCTATAAAAATGCACTGATTACTGTATAAATGTGACTGGCAGTGAAGGGGTTAACCGGTAGGGGGTGAGAAAGGGTTTAAGTGTGTCCTAGGGAGTGATTTTAACTGTTAGGGGGCATCACTGATGGCTGCTCCCGATGAGAGGGAGCAGACAATCAGTGTAGTGTCACTAGACAGAACAGGGAGATGCCTTGTTTAGCGCGCGCCCGCTAGGTGACTTTGGTATATGTTTTCAAAGTGGTGTTTAGGAAACTCCCCTAGCAAAATGATTGATTATATCATCCATTGATTAGTTAATTGACAACGTTCTTGTTGGGTGGAGCTTAATTAATCTTGCCACTATTAAATGTGCTATTTCATGTATGCTATTTGTTATGACTAAAGCCGGTTAGGCTGAAACGCATCAACTTGCTGTATTGCACATGTACATTGTGAACTTATTAATACATTTAAGATGTGTTTGAGTAATAAATGGAGGTGTAGATTGTTTGTTTGGAAGATTTAGCAGGGCAGTATCATGATGACAGGTCCCTGGGCCTATTCGTGATTGATATCAGATCTACATCTCTGAATGCTGTGACTGATCGTGGGACATTTTTGGTAAAATGTTTGTAATCTTGAATGAAGTCAGTGGGAGCCTAAAAAAATGTTAAAAACCAGTAATGGTCATTTTTTGGATAATAGGCTAGGGTTTTCTTTAAAAAATGGCATTGGGAACTGGGCACTGCCATGAGGAACATGTATCGAAGCAAAATAAATGTATATATATATATTTTTTATTATTTTTTTTGATGGGGAGTTAATTTAATAATGCTGAAATTCCTCTTAATAACATGCCTGGGGAGGTTGCCCTTAACCTGCCTACTACCACGAAACTGACTAATACAAGGAAAAATGTTGTTTAAACTGCTGGTAAATGACAACTCCTAGTTACTTACTGCTGTTTGTAAATGAAGCAGCTTCATGCAAAAAAAAAATTAAAAATAGTCTGGGGTTCCCCCTAACTATATACACCAGACCCTAATCCTTGATAAGGAGCTGCTATAGATTTTAAAATACAAATAGTGTTGGGTCCTCACAAAATCTATACCAGATGCTTTATCAGGGATATGCAATTAGCGGACCTCCAGCTGTTGCAAAACTACAAGTCCCATCATGCTTCTGACTCTGGTGTCATGCTTGTGGCTGTCAGAGTCTTGCTATGCCTCATGGGAATTGTAGTTCTGCAACAGCTGGAGGTCCGCTAATTGCATATCCCTGCTTTATTTGATCATGCAGCTCGGCAGGCCAGGAAAGAAGGGGACAAGCTTGTGCCACACCCCATCCTGACCACATGTCCTCAACATGGGGGGGGGCACCTTGCCAGAGGAGAACTGCCTGGCAAACCATTTTGTCTGCATGCTGATGAGAACAAGGGCCTCTTCCTCAGAACACTGGTCCAGTAGTTTTGCGTATTCGTGAGTGGTGGGCTGATCTAAATCTTGAAGCCCCTTTTTAAAAAAAGGGTGTCCCAGCTACCACCCTTTCTCTATGTGAATGAAAAAGGGGTACATAGTACTTCAATTTATTGCCAGAAAAAGTTAAAAGTGTAAATAAATACACTCATGTTTTCAGTGGTGTATTTAGGTTTTGTGCTGCCCTAGGCCTGACCTATAACTACCCCTTCCTAACAAGGCCATATAACTATATAACTCACCCTTCCTAACAAGGCCACACCCATTCCTGTTTAAGACCCACCCTGTCATCTGCAAACCACACCCCTTCATCTTTAGGCTCCACCTTCTCCTCTTGCAGATTTTTTTAAGCACCAGCAGTTTACTACCGCTTTTAAGGCTTAATCCAAAGCCACAGACCAATGGTGAGTAAACTGTTATGCTGATAAATCTAATATTGTTCTAGGAATAATTAGAAATTGTGAAAGGAATAATCTGATGCTTAACACTACAGATGGGGTTTAATCAAATGTAAATGTTAATAGCTAAATTCATCCAAAACTAATATTTGAATTCTGGGAGGTGTGAATCACCAGTTGCTCTAGATGTCTAAGTGGGGGTTCATTCTGCTAGAACTCCAAAACCAGACCTCTGCTGTGGTAATTTTAAAGCCAAGCAAGAGAATCCCTGTCCTCTAGCTGTATTCTCTATGCTGTAAAATAAAGATAGAAAGCACTTGTAAATGAAAGGCAACCTCTTTTATAAAATTACTGTGAGTAGAACTGGAAACCTAGTCCCTGGAATTTAAAGCAGATATACCACATACCTGGCCTGGGGGCTCCCCTCCTCCTCTCTCTTCCATTGGCACAGAGCCCGGACTGTGAGGAAGTTACATATTGTAACTTCCTCCCAAGGTGCTCCGGACAGAAGCGGCTCTAGGCTTTGTGAGGCTTTAGGCAAATCTGAGACACGAGGCCCCATTCACATCCATAATGGGAAAAATAATTCAAGCAATAAAAATTAACTGTATAAATTGCATATATTAAGAGTTTTAAATTCTTTGAACTATAAATTCACCGTTTATAGAATTTTCTCGAACCAATTCTTTAGGCAAATTAGGCAGCTGCGAGGCCCCTGGGGGGGTTAGACCCAAGGTGACCGGCTAATTTGCCTAATTAGAGAGCCGCCTCTGGCTGCAGAGGAGGTAGGCGGAGCATTAGGCTCTGCCAGTTGCATTAAGTGTGGCCGGCCTGGCCAGTCACCGGTTGCCCCATAACACTGGCTACCCCCGCCAGTATAGCACAAGCCGCCGGGGACTGCTTTTGTGCGGGAGCCAAGTCTCGGGAGGAGGGAGGGAGCTTTTTTTCATGTGGGGGATAGCTTTTTTGCCATGTCCACGAAAAGTGCCACCCTAGGCCTTGTCGGCGTAGTCCAATATACAGTGATGCATGTTTTGACAAGTTCTTTATTGAAAAATAAAAGTACAAAAAATATCCCACATTGTAAATCTATCATCAATCATAACGTTCAGTAATGCAGATTCTCATCAATCAATGATGCCCATTTACTGGCTGAAAGAAAAACCTGCAAACCAACAAACATGTCCAATCGCATCACTACATTAACTACCAATGACAACTCCTGGTCCCTGCCGCTAAATGCAAACAAAAAAGTTCAGGGTCACCCGGGTGTTGTTATTGCCCAAATATGAACATGGCCATATTTGGGCAGTGTCATTGCCCAAATATGGCCATGTGGTCTATTTGGTTAGCCCTACTTTCCCAGACAGCCAGGTTGCATGTCCGAATAAGGGTTTAAAGTGGATTTTCAGGGTTTTCAGGCGAACAACGAACAATTAGGGGTGTTCGCGGCAAATTCGAAAAGCCGCAGAACACCCTGTTAAAGTCTATGGGAGAAATCTAAAGTGTTAATTTTAAAGGCTAATATGCAAGATATTGTTCTAAAAAGTGTTTGGGGACCTGGGTCCTGTCCCAGGAAACATGTATCAATGCAAAAAAAAGTTTTAAAAACTGAAGTTTTTTCAGGAGCAGTGAATTTAATAATGCTAAAAGTGAAACAATAAAAGTGTAATATTACTTTAAATTTCGTACCTAGGGGGGGTGTAAAGTCAGCATGTGAAAAAGTGCATGTAAAACCGGCTTTGCGGCTCTAATGAATTGTCGGCTCTGGCAATTCAGAAATGATTCATTCATAAAAAAAACAAAGCGTGGGTTCCCCCCAAATTCCATTAACAGACCCTTCAGGTCTGGTGTGGATTTTAAGGGGAACTCCACCCCAAATTTAAAAAAGAAATGGCGTGGAGTTCCCCCAAAAATCCACACCAGACCCTTATCCGAGCATGTTAACCTGGCCGGCCACAGAAAAGAGGGGGGGACAGAGTGCGGCCCCCCCTCTCCTGAACCGCACCAGGCCACATGCCCTCAACATGGGGAGGATGTCCCCATGTTGATGGGGACAAGGGCCTCATCCCCACAACCCTTGCCCAGTGGATGTGGGGGTCTGCGGGCGGGGGGCTTATCAGAATCTGGAAGACCCCTTTAACAAAGGGGACCCCCAGATCCTGGCACCCCCCTATGTGAATTGGTAATGGGGTACACTGTACCTCTACCATTTTACAAAGGAAGTGTAAATAGTTAAAAAAAACACACAGACACCGTAGAAAAAATCCTTTATTAATGAAAAAAAAATGAAAAATTCCAGCGGTGATAATTCACTCTCGATGCAGCTCCCTGCTCCAACGTTGTCTTCTATCCAGCGACGGATGATCTCTCCAGCGACGGGTGTTCACACGAACATTTGGTGTGTTCGCAAGTTCTGATGCGAGCCGAACAGGGGGGTGTTCGGCTCATCCTTATTGTACAATATAGATTCAGTGTGCAGTGTGAGTGACACTGCTGCAGTGCACACTGAATCTATATTGTACAGTATTGCTGGGCAGGTGGAGTGTGATGATGATATTAATAATTGTACACAGTATTGCATTTGCCGGGCCTGCCATATAATGTACTGTACTATACTGTATAACTGCACTACAAAATTACTTTACAAATAATGCATATTTTAAAATGTTATTAGTAATTAGTGTACAGTACAGTATATGGCAGGCCCAGCAAATGCAATACTGTGTACAATTATTAATATCATCATCATCACACTCCACCTGCCCAGGCAGCAATACTGTACAATATAGATTCAGTGTGCACTGGTACTGGTACAAGTGATCCTCAAGGAGCTACGTACCAGGCAGCACACCCTAATTACTTGTGCTCTGTCCCCCCACTCCCAATCCGATGCCGCTCGCCTCGGCTCCTCACCTGCGCAGGGCCACGGCCCACGGTCGGTCGGTCGGTGCACTGCTGGTCTGCTGGCGCGGTGAGTGTCCCCGGAGTCCGGACCGTTGGTGGTGGAGTGGAGCCTCCACGGCGGCCGGGGGAGATGTCGGCGGATGTCGGCGGCTGAGGTGACGGTAAGGAAGTGAGCCAGACTCACTCCCTCCCGACCCGTCACACTACACTGCTGCGGGCGGGAGACTTCAGGCGCGTGTATGCGCCAGCGTCACGTGTCACGACGTCGACGACACATGACCCGGTGCTGGCCTGTGACCCAATCACAGGCCAGCTCCATCCCGCCCCTCAGTCAGAGTCTGCCCGGACTGCCCCCCCGCGCGCTCAATGTAACTCGGTAACGCCGCCAATGTAATGGCAACGGCGTTGCCGATGGGGTAATAGTAATCAGGTAGATTACTAGTTACCCCTTGGAGGCCAATCGTTACGTAACAGCGTTTATTTAAACACTGTTACTTACAACACTGCTTACCCCTGGGATAGTAGACAATTTTTATAAACAATGTTTATTGCCCCTTTAGGAAAATAAATATGTGAGGTACCCCTCTAAACCCAGCGTAGATCTGTTATTTGGGATGGAAGTAGGGACAGGGTCAGTGGGTCTTCATGGTCTGGCATGGTCAGATTGCAACAGAACAGAAGGGGGATTGTCAGGATCAGTATATGATATATTGTATTTCCAGGTAACATACAATTTAAGGTAATCTGAGCAATTTTTTTGCTTTTAGCAAAGTTACAGTGTTTGGTATAAAGCATTAGTATCCCATACTAAACTAATATTAATTTCCAATAAATACACATCGAACCTTTGAAATTTCAAATGTCATTAGATTTACTAGTACATAGAATTAATGGGTTTGATGTTTATTTGATAATGAAGAGCTTTTGTTATTGTATACCATTTAGTATCGGTAATCGTAACATGGGAATATTTCTTCTTTTTCAACCCTTCATTGTCCATTTATCCACCTGATCACTATTTGTTCAATTTATAAACTTCTCCTATGCTTAGAACTGACAGTTTTGTCAGTTTGCATTCACCTTCTCAAAGGGTGAATCCTTTTTCCTTTTTTTGGCTTTGGCTTTGGATTTACTGATTTACTGTATTATGAGCTTCACCAGGGAAGAAACTAAAAATAACTGAAGTTTTGCCTTCAAGCACTTTTTTCTGCCTTTTCATGGGCTTTAAAATAGCCAGTTGCATGAATTTATACAGCAAATATAAAGATGGCCCATTCAAATCTTTTCTTCTAATCAGTGTAATATTATTTTCCTAATACTTATTAGACCTGCCTTACTTTTAATCAGCATTTAAAATTTTCCCATAAATTGTAGCATTATATTATTTCAACAAAACATGCAATACAAGCCATTATTCACTGAGGTCCAGTTCAAACCAGAATGCGCTCTGTGCGCATTTCCAGCGTCAATGTTAACTTAATGACACCCCAAACGAAGGTCGCAAACGCAGTGCGTTAGCCTGCACCAGATCACATGGTACAATAGTACCATACTATCCAGTTCCTGTGTGTTTTATAAAGCAGTGCATGCACTACTTTTGATGCAGTCCAGCACAATTTCAGCCTATTCAAATTAATGGGCTGAAATCCCACTGCACCCAGATGGCATGTGATTTGTTGTGTGAACTGACTCTGAATTTTATACAAGTGCTGCTCACTATGGTTTTGGAAGGGGTTCACAAGACTATGATAATTATTCCCATATTTACAGTATAATATGACTGATGATTATAAATATTTGCAGTAATAGTAACTGTAGTAGTGATATTGTAGGGTTTGCAAAGAAGTGAACATTTACCTCTTCAAAACCAGGCACTTTCGACCATTCCTGCCCAGGACAATTTTCAGCTTTCAGCGCTGTCACGCTTTGAATGACAATTGCGCGGTCATGCCTCACTGTACCCAAACTAAATTTTTAGAATTTTTTTCCCACAAATTGAGCTTTCTTTTGGCGGTATTTGATCACCTCTGGGGTTTTTATTTTTTGCAAAACAAACAAACAAAAGAAGGCCAATTTTTTTTTTAATTTCTTTGTTTCTGTCATTAAAATGTTGTTTTCCCCTTCACTGACGGGCACTGATGAGGTGGCACTGATGAGGCGGCACTGATGGGCACTGATGAGTTGGCACTGATAAAGTGGCACTGATGGGCACTGATAAGGAGGCACTAATATGTAGAATTGATGGGTACTGATAGGTGTCACTGATATGCAGCACTGATGGGCACTAATAGGCAGCACTGATGGGCACTGATAGGTGGCACTGTTGGGCACTGACAGGCGGCATTGGTGGGCACTGACAGGTGGCACTGATGGGCACTGACAGGTGGCACTGATGGGTACTGACAGATGGCTGTGATTGGCACTGACAGGTGGCACTGATGGGCAGCACTGATGATGAGTTACTGACAGGTTTGACTGCTGGGCACTGATTGGCACTGTGATGGACACTGACTGGCACTGTGGTGGGCACTCATTAGCACTGATATGGTCACTGATTGGAACTTTGATGGGCACTATCAGACTTTTTTATGGGGCACTGCCTCACCACTTATGGGCACTTTTTCGCTGCTGATGGGCACATCTGGGGGGCTGTGCTGATAATCAATGTGCTGATCGGCTCTCCCTGTCAGAGCGAACCAGGAAATGACGTTTACCGGCACTTCCTGGTTCACGCGATGATCAGCTGTAATTGGTCACAGCTGATCATGTGGTAAGAAGCCTCTGACAGAGTCTTCTTATCATGATCGGAGATGTGCGCCGTCATGTTATCCTGCTGGATGTCAATAGACGTCCAGTCAGGATAACAGAACCACTTCCCGGACGTCAATATGCTATTGACCGGGCGGGAAGTGGTTAAAAGGTTTAGTTCACATTTACAGAAAAAATGTAAAGGTGAACTAACACCGGACACACTTCCCACTTCCCCTACTTACCTGTTGCCAAGCTGTCAGAAACCCTGCAGCCGCTTCAGCGATCCAGGGATTTAAAATTGTGCTGGCCAATCAGAATCCATCTGGGCATTGCTAGAAGCGCTGCATGGAGAATAGGGAGAGGAGCAGGGATTTCAAATGCCCAGAAAGCTTGCGCTGACCAATCAGAATCCATCTGGGCCTTGCTAGAAGTGCTGCATGGAGAATAGGGAGAGGAGCGGGGATTTCAAATGCCCAGAAAGCTAGAGGGGCTGTGGGGTGCTAACAGCTTGGTAATACCGGAGGTAAGTACAGTGAGGACCAAGGGTGTGGGGAGGATGCCCAAGGTGTTAGTTCACTTTTACATTTTTACTGTACTTTTAGGCCCAGATTCACGTAGATCGGTGCATCTTTGAGCGGGCGTAATGTATCCTATTTTCGTTACGCCTCCGCAACTTAGATGGGCAAGCGCACTATTCTCAAAGCACTTGCTCCGTAAGTTGCGGCGGTGTAGCGTAAATAGGCCGGCGTAAGCCCGCCTAATTCAAATGTGGAACAGGGGGGCGTGTTTTATGTAAATGTTATGTGACCCAACGTGATTGACGTTTTTCACGAACGGCGCATGCGCCGTCCGAGGAATATCACAGTATGCATTGCTCCAAAGTACGCCGCAAGGACGTATTGGTTTCGACATGAAAGTAAATGACGTCCAGCCCCATTCACGGACGACTTACGCAAACAACGTAAATTTTTCAAAATTCGACGCGGGAACGATGTCCATACTTAACATTGATACGCCGCATGTACGCCACCATATAGCAGGGGTAACTTTACGCCGGGAAAAGCCTAACGTAAACTGTGTATCTGTACTGCGTCGGCCGGGCGTACGTTCGTGAATTTGCGTATCTAGCTGATTTACATATTTCTAGGCGTAAATCAGCGTACACTCCCCTAGCGGCCAGCGTAAATTTGCAGTTAAGATCCGACAGCGTAAGAGACTTACGCCGGTCGGATCTAATAGAAAGCTATGCGTAACTGATTCTATGAATCAGGCGCATAAATACGACGGCTCAGACTCAGAGATACGACGGCGTATCTGGAGATACGCCGTCGTATCTCCTTTGAGAATCTGGGCCTTAATGTTCACTCATATGCAAAAACAATATCACTGCTACAGTTACTATTACTGCTAATATTTTTAGTCATCAATCATATTCTGACAGTTTTGGACACCTGAAAATAGCAGCGTGCAATGCATATTTGTAAGGCAAACTGCTGTGCTTAAATATGGAAAGCTTTAGGCTGGGCTCACACTAGTGCGGTGCGAATTTCAGCTCTCTTATCTCTGCAGAGAGATAAGAGAAGTGTTCAGCAGATCCATTGCGTTTTAGCTGCAGATTAGCTGCGACTTTGGAGACCTGGGAGAAGGGAGGGGGAGGGGGGAAGTGTATTGAGCTGAATGAGAAAAATACTGAAGAGAAATGAATACATCTGCGAATCAGCTGCTTACCCATAGAAGATAATGGTCCTAAATTTGCACCTGAGCCGCACCGCAATGCCTAAAAGACGCACACGGTTTTGCGGCAATGCGCAGTGGGAATGCATCGCACATATGTGAACCAGCCTCATTGAAAACAATGTATTTTGAAATGTTCTGCGAATTGGATGCGGTTTAAGCCGCACTCAATTCGCATAGGTGTGAACCTGGCCTGAAAGCTGTGTGTGGTACTGCAATACCAATTCCTTTTTAAATGCCCCTATAGCATTTCCCGCTCTCCTCCCTATCCTTGCTTATACCAGCCTTCACCACACTCTTGTATTCTCTGTGTATTTTGCCAAGACTTTTTTTTTTTTTGTTATTGAAAATAAGGAAGAAGGGTTAGAATTTATGTAAGGCTTTAATTTCTGTCTGTATCCCTGTTAGATCAATAGTCTATATTATAAAACGTATGGAGGAATTTTCCTAAAGGAAGAAAATACATTGAAAGCAGTATTAAATCCAGAGCGAACATTAATTATATTGCAGCTTACCAATTCTTAGATGTGATTCATTTCCTTGTTTAGGCCTTCTTTCTTCTGTTTTCATCTAGTGATCCAGCCAGCAAATCATTTTTTTTTTCAAAAGCTCAAGCTCTCCAGCAGAGTGCATTAGTTTACATCAATGAGACAAACCATTTAACACTGGCAGGGGTGCTTAAAATGATCAGATGTTATTTATTCATGTAAAACCTTTATCCCAATAGGAGAAATACTGATTGCTGTAATTGATTATGAAGTGTGAGCTGGAATTTAGCTTATATTTTTTAGTGTATTTAACCACTTCCGGACCGCCGCATGTACATTTACGTCGGCAGAATGGCACGGACAGGCACATCAACGTACCTGTACGTGCCTGCCTAGACGTGGGTCGGGGGTCCGATCGGGACCCCCCCCCCGTACATCCGGCGGTTCCCGTGGCTTCAGGAGCGATCCGGGACGAGGGCGCGGCTATTCGTTTCTAGACGCCCCCTCGCGATCGCTCCCCGGAGCTGAAGAACGGGGAGAGCCGTATGTAAACACGGCTTCCCCGTGCTTCACTGTGGCGGCTGCATCGATCGAGTGATCCCTTTTATAGGGAGACTCGATCGATGACGTCAGACCTACAGCCACACCCCCCTACAGTTGTAAACACATACTAGGTGAACCCTAACTCCTAAAGCGCCCCCTGTGGTTAACTCCCAAACTGCAACTGTCATTTTCACAATAAACAATGCAATTTAAATGCATTTTTTGCTGTGAAAATGACAATGGTCCCAAAAATGTGTCAAAATTGTCCGAAGTGTCCGCCATAATGTCGCAGTCACGAAAAAAATCGCTGATCGCCGCCATTAGTTAATTAGCCATTAAAAAATAAAACTATCCCCTATTTTGTAAACGCTATACATTTTGCGCAAACCAATCGATAAACGCTTATTGCGATTTTTTTACCAAAAATAGGTAGAAGAATACGTATCGGCCTAAACTGAGGAAAAAATGTATATATGTTTTTGGGGGATATTTATTATAGCAAAAAGTAAAAAATATTGCATTTTTTTCAAAATTGTCGCTCTATTTTTGTTTATAGCACAAAAAAAAAAAAAAACGCAGAGGTGATCAAATACCACCAAAAGAAAGCTCTATTTGTGGGGAAAAAAGGACGCCAATTTTGTTTGGGAGCCACGTCGCACGACCGCGCAATTGTCTGTTAAATTGGCGCAGTGCCGAATTGTAAAAACCCTTTGGGTCATTTAGCAGCATATTGGTCCGGTCCTTAAGTGGTTAAAGATGCTAATACATTTGACACTTCCACAGGCCATGTGGAAAACCAATAACAGGCCAGTGGCCCTAAATACTGTATTTTCACTGTCATACACACTGAGGCTTTTTTCCTAAAAGGGGTTGAAAAGAATAATCATTTAAATTACCCAATCATGTGCAGAGAAAATAAATAAACAAGAATTTGCTTTTCACATGATTGAATAAGTAAAGTAAGGCCAGCTATACACAGAGCAAATTTCTTTCCTGCAACCAAGGCAGGTACAAGGGGTGGGCAAAAGGAAAGTATGCCCTGTGCGCAATCTCTCTATGTAGAGGCAGGGGCATGCCGGAAACTCAGCAGTTCCCTTCTCCCTCCACCTCACTGATAGGAGTGACTGCAGTGACACTCCTTTCAGCAGAGCTGTTTTCAGTCCAGAGCGCAGCGGTACTCGGTACCGCCATGACCTCTGTGCTCACCAATGTCAGTTGTAGCAGAAGCCAGCTTTCTGTGCGGGCCTCTGTTTAGGAGTGACAGTGCACCAGGGTGGCAGGAGGAGCGTCTGACAGCTGTCATACATGCTTTGGATATCAGTAAAGAGGGTTTCTGCGTCAGCTAAAATAGTGTCACTTTCCATATAAGAGATCAGGAAGGATACAGCCATAATAAAACCATGCATCTGTGTTTGCAATGCCTTTTAACATACTTTACATTGTTACTTTCCTCTTGGGCTATGTCATGTAACACAAATGTAACTGCCAGCACAGTTATCAGCTTGTCTGTTTTTTTTTATATTATATATGTTATTGTACTACTAATTACACACTCACCGGCCCAGGGGTCAAGTCCTGGCGAAAAGAGTGTGGGAACTCCCACCCAAGATCCACTCCCCCACCAAAAAAAAAAAAAAATGATACGCTCTAATGCATAATTACTACGCATGTTTTTTTTCCGATCCACTGTACCTTAGTAATCCTTTATGTTACTGGCCGCTTCCTGTATATGGATTCATCGGGTAGTGTGCGGGTATTCCGTCACTTCCTCAATGCCGCAATGTCTCCTGGGAGCTTTTGTCATTGTTCCCAGGAGACATTGCAGAGGTCTGCCGCGAGTTATCGCAGGATTTAGAAAGAAGCAAGTCTCCTGGGAACAATGACAAAAGCTCCCAGGAGACATTGCGGCATCGAGGAAGTGACGGAATACCCACACACTACCCGATGAATCCATATACAGGAAGCGGCCAGTAACATAAAGAATTACTAAGGTTCGCCTGCCGCTGACAGTGACTCGAGCTGGGCATCTCCACTTAGTGAAGGATTGGCTCAGGCGGCTCGGCTGCTCTCGGCTGCTCTAGTCCTGCAAAGGGAACTGAGTTCCTGCTGTAGAAAAAAGTGCAGGAACTCCGATCCCACGCGTTACCGCAGGACTTGAGCCCTGCACCGGCCGCTTTATTAGGTATACCTGTTCAATTGCTTGGTAACACAAATTGCTAATCAGCTAAGCACATGGAAGCAATTCAATGCATTTGGACATCTAGACAAGGTGAAGACAACTTGCCGACATTCAAACCAATCATCAGAATAGGAAAGAAAGGGCATTTAAGTGATTTTGAATATGGCATGGTTGTTGGTGTCAGACTGAGTATTTTCAAAAACTGCTGATCTACTGGGATTTTAACACACAATCATCTCTAGGGTTTACAGAGAGTGGTCATAAAAATAAAAAATATTTAGTGAGCGGCAGTTGTGTGGAGGGAAATGCCTTCTTGATGTCAGAGTTCAGAGGAGAATGGGCAGACTGGTTCCAAATGATAGAAAGGCAACAGCAACTCAAATAACCACTCATTACAACCAAGGTATGCAGAATACCATCTGTGAACACACAACACATCAAACATAGAAGTAGATGGACTACAGCAGCAGAAGACCACAACTGTGTCTGTCAGCTAAAAACAGGAAAAGGAGGCTACAATTCGTACAGGCCCTTGGAAATTGGACAGTAGAAGATTGGAAAAACGTTGCTTGGTCTGATGAGTCCTGATATCAGCTGCGACATTCAGATGGTAGGGTCGGAATATGGGGTAAACAACATGAAAGAATGGATCTATCCTGCCATGTATCAATGGTTCAGGCTGGTGGTGGTGGTGTAATGTTGTGGGGAATATTTTCTTGGCCCATTATGGACCAAGAATATTTTTTTACACAAAATTGTCATTTTAACTACTAGCCAACCCTTCATTTGACAGCAGCAGAATGGTTCCTATGCGCAAATCGCCGTATCTGAATGGCGGCTGCATTTAAGGGGTGTAGGAAGAATTGAGGAGCCAATGCACTTGCCTGTGACCCTGTGATGTCTGCCAGGCCCCCGCGATCACTCGTGACAGAGCAGGAATGGGGATCTGTGTGTGTAAACACACAAATCCACTTCCTTTCCGGGGAGAGGAGACAGATCGTCTGTTCCTAGTGTATAGGAACACTGATTGGTCTCCTCCCCCAGTCAGTCCCATCCCCCCACAGTTAGAACACACACTGAGGGAACACATTTAACCCCATGATCGCCCCCTAGTGTTAACCCCTTCCCTCCAGGTGACATTTATACAGTAATCCGTGGCTATTTATAGCTCTGATAGCTGTATAAATGTCAATGGTTTCAAAAAAGTGTCAAAAGTGTCCGATCTGTCTGCCGCAATCCCGATAAAAATCTCAGATCACCGCCATTACTAGTAAAACAAAAGAATAATAAAAATGCCATAAATCAATAAACTATTTTGTAGGCGCTATAACTTTTGCGCAAACCAATCAATATACGCTTAATGCAATTTTTTTTTCAAAAATTTGTAGAAGAATACATATCGGCCTAAATTGAAGGAAAAATCTGTTTTTTTTTTTTTTTATTATTTGGATATTTGTTATAGCACAAAGTAAAATAAATTATATTTTTTTCAAAATTTTCGCTCTTTTTTTGTTTATAGCGCAAGAAAAAAAATGCAGAGGTGATCAAATACCACCAAAAGAAAGCTCTATTTGTGGGGGGAAAAAAGGACATCAATTTTGTTTGGGTACAGTGTTAGACGAGCGCACAATTGTCAGTTAAAGTGGCGCAGTGCCGTATCGCAAAAAAATGGCCCGGTCAGGAAGGGGGTAAATCCTTCGGGCCTGAAGTGGTTAATGATATATTTCTCACACATGCCATACGTGTCATAACACTCCTAAACACATTCTGCTACTTCTCCCGAGTATGGGAATACCACATGTGAGAGACTTTTTGGTCACTCATGTACAGGGGACCAAAACCCAATGAGCACCTTCAGGCTTTTAAGGGAGGTTAATTGAGCATTGGATTTCCTGACTACCTATCACATTTCTGGAGGTCCTAAAATGCCAGGGCAGTATAAACACTCCTCAAGTGACCCCTTTTTGGAAACTAGACACCCCAAGATATTTGCTGAGCGACATGTTTAGTCTTTGGAAGGTCTTATATTTTGCCACAAGTTTTTGGAAAATTAAGAAAAAAAACTTTTTTTTAAGCAAAGTTGTTACTTCACCGAGATATTTCTCACACACATCAAAAGTGATATTACACTCCAAAACACAATCTGCTACTTCTCTTAAATATAGCGATACCACATGTGGACAACTTTTTAGGAGCCCAAAATCCAGTGATCATCCCGGCTTTTAACCCCCTTGGCAGTATTCCCGAGTCTGACTCGGGGTGAGAATTTTATACCAAAAGCGGTAACCCCAAATCAGACTCGGGCTTGCCTCGCTGCAGCAGCAGACGAAGTTACTTACCTTGTCCCTGGATCCAGCAATGCCACCGCGCTGTGTGAGCGAGCGGGACCTCGCTCGATTCACACAGTGTCCTCCTGTGCCATCGATCTCTGTTCCCTGCGACATTACGACGCACGGGAGCGGAGAACGGCGACAAATTCAAAAACGTAAACAAACACTATACATACAGTATACTTATAGATTACAGTACTGTATGTAAAAAAAAACACACACCCCTTGTCCCTAGTGGTCTGCCCAGTGCCCTACATGTACTTTTATATAATAAAAACGGTTCTTTCTCCCTGCAAACTGTAGATTGTCCATAGCAACCAAAAGTGTCCCTTTATGTCAAAAATGGTTTTAGATCAGCTAGAAAACAGCGATAATAAATTATAATCACTTGCAGAATTGTGCGATAGCGATTTGTGGGAAAATTCATCATAAAAAAAATAAAAATAATGACAGCAATAATTCTGCAACTGAGCAAATTTCAGTGATTTTGAGTTGATTACATTATTGAATAATTTTTATTAGAATTATATTATTATTTGTTATAATTATTTATAATTATTTATTATATTATAATTTATAATTTTGTTTTTAAAAAAATGTCATACCCGGGATGCCTACTAGTCTCTTGTTTGGTCAGATTTAAGTGAGTTATTCCTAAAAATTACAGACCTACAGTATAAAACACCAAATTTCCTTGCAAATAATGGTACCCCTTTCAGCATCTTTTTTCTGAAAGAATCATACAGCCAGGGAGGTTAAAGGGCGTAACTTGTGCATTTGATTTCTTGACTACCTATCACAGTTTTGAGGCCCTAAAATACCAGGACAGTAGAAAAAAACAAACAAAAAAAATTACCCCTTTTTGAAAAGTAGACACTCTCAGGTATTTGATAAGAAGAATGGTGAGTATATTGCAAATATAACTTTTTATCACAAGGGTTTGAAAAATGTAAAAAAAAAAAATATAAAAAAAAAATCTTTGTTTTCTTTCTTAATTTTTCAAAAAACTTGTGTCTACTTTCCAAAAAGGGGTGATTTTGGGGTTGTTTGTACTATCTTGCTATCCTGCCATTTCAGGGCCTCCTAAAATATGATGGGTAGTCAGGAAGTTGAATGTGTTATTAAGACCCCTTGAAAGCCTGAAGATGTACATTGTTAGGCTGACAATAGGTCTAACATACTGTATGTGGTATCCTCATACTCAGGAGAAGTAACAGAATGTGTTTTGGGATGTAAGGCCATGTATATCCATGGCATGTGTGAGAAATATCTAATTAAAGTGAACATTTTGTGTAAAAAAAATGTTTTTTTTTGCATTTTCAAAAAACATGGCAAAAAATTTAATGTTCCATGGACTCAACATGCCTCTCAGCAAATACCTTGGGGTGTCTACTTTCCAAAGGGGTGCTTGAGCTGTCTTGGCATTTACATTATGTGTATGGCCAGCGTTAGGAGTTTCTGAAACACATCTAATGTTGGGCATATATGTAATGTTCTTTTTTTCATTCAGCCTGAACTAACCTAACAGATTAATTAATTCACTTCAGTCAAAATGGATGAAGAACTCTCTGCCAGAAAAAGTGTATGCCCAACATTAGAAGCTTCCTACACACATCTACACACTCTTCTAATGTTGGGCATACATATAATTTTATTTTATTTTGTTCAGCCTGAGGGCTAAACAATACAAAAAAACCTAGGAGATTCCTCCATTCACTTTGATCAATGTCGATGAAGAAATCTCTGCTAGAAAAAGTGAAAACATGATATGGCGAGGATAGAACCTACTGCCCAATGACCACCCAACGCTCCTAATGCTGGCCATACACATTCTTTTTTAACTGCGGATGGAGAAATCTCCGTCTGCAGCGCTGCAGACACTGACAAATGTATTCTGAAAGCATCCCTCTGTTGCTGTCAGAATAAACAGATCAGTGCTGCAGCTAATTGGCATTCCTGCAAAGCAAATAACAACACTTAACGGTAACACACAGTAACAATATAACATTAACTCAATAAAACAACTTTTTTTTTAAATTAACAAAACGCAGCGCTAATGAAATTATGCACACACCACTATACAAAGTAAGGGGGATATATGTCCAGTAAGGGATGTAGATATGTGCAAACAAATAGTACAAGTAAATGTATATATATATATATATATATATATATATATATATATATATATATATATATATATATATATATATATATATATATATATATATATATATATAAATAATGGTTTAAAAAATATATAAAAATATAAATTGCATCAAACAAAAAGCATGATTAAAAAAAATCACAAAAAAAATTGCATCACACTAAGGCCCCATACTCACGACCAAACATGTTTGCTGAAACTGGCCCGCGGACCAGTTTCAGCATACATGTTTGGTCGTGTGTAGTTACGAGCGTACAGAATTTCACCGTACATTTGCCCGCCGGGCCGTTTTCCAGCAGACATTTATTTCCAAACTTGTTTTAAAACCGTCCGCTCAAATCCTGTCCGAACGTACATGTTTGGTGGTGAGTACACAAAACCAACGTACAAAAACCCCGCGCATGCTCAGACTAAATGAGGCCACGGGAGCGCTCGTTCAGGTAAAACTCACGTTTCTTTGGGATATGGCACATTCGTCAATAGAAAGATTAATTCTAGCAATAGAACACTGAAGCAAAACACACAATAACCAATGCTTGATGCCGTCGTTTTCTTCATTCTTCTCTTGCTATAACTAATCAGTTATTTAGCTCATGTTATTTCAACTGAGTTGTTCCATACTCAAAAGTGACATTTGTTAGCTGTGATGTAGTAAGATTTTTGCAAACTTTTATTGGCCCGACGTATCATATTTTTAGTGGTCCTCCACATTTCAAATTTTTTGCTTTTAATGTTTAATGGTTATCTTTCCCACTTTCTTTAGGTGTTTATAGTTATGTCACCATTTAGAATATTTTAATAGGAAATATTTTTGATTTAGCTTTTGTTTGTATATTTAACATGATTTTGTTGAAGGTTGTTTAAATTGTCTACCATGTTGGCACACCAAATGACCCCCCCCCCCCCCCACATGAGTTAGTGAATATTTTAGATTAATCATTTTATTTGTTTGTAATGTTTGATGCCTAAAATAATACCCACAGTATTACAAACAATAGGCACGTTTTTCAAATCAACAAAAAGGCTTTTATTTGAGCAAATTATAAAAAGGATCAAAAACAGAATGGCAGCACTTGAACAGCTAGCAACATACATGCAAACTTGCATTTCAAACATGGTGAAGGATAAACTAGCCAACCTCAGGAAGCACACAAAATAAAATCTGAAGCAGCAGCACATAACCAAAGGAACCCAAGCTGTGGTAGTCCAAACAAGATGCCATTTGTGGGGGATCAAATGGAAGGCAGGGCATCAACGTCTCCTCTTCCTTGCAACCTTCCTTCCAGGCTGCCTTCCAGCGGGTCTTCCCTGGGCCCTTGCAGGTGGGGATGATGTGGCAGCAGGAGAATGGTGTTCAGCAAGCCGGGCCGGGTCACATAGCCCAGTGTCTGGGGTCAGCAGCTCCCTCTGCATCCACCAAAGGGCCTGGTTGATCACGCCCTTTGCCAGTTGCCTCTGCTCCTCCGTGCCTTGATTCAGGTCATGTGCCACGGAGGCACTGTAGGCCTCAGTGGGGTTGAGGGGGGCCCTCATGATGGCACTCGCCTCCCTAATCATTTGGAGGCTGGCTTCCTCCACTGCCCCCAATTTCTTCTTACGGCCTGGTGGCCTAATATAAAGGGGAGGAGCCTGGCTGGTGGTGCTTGTCCTGGGGAGCTGCTGAACGCCACTGGGCCCGGCCTCCTCCTGGCTGCCACTGACCCCTTCGGCCTGGCTGTCAGTGAGGAGAGGATCTGCCACCTCCTGGCTGGTCTCTTCTTCCTGTGTAAAAAAAAGGGACATGTTGTAATATATTTAGGAATATACTCACTCACATTTTCATGCTTGAATCTTATTTTTTGCCTTGAATTTAAACTTGAAAACAGACTCACCCTCTGACCCCTGCAGTTGTCATCCCTGACACCTATTTGTTTGCCCACGATTTTAGATTTTTACTTCCCAGCTTGTATTTTATTAACCAATATCAAGTCAAGAATCAAACAATAATTAATATTATTACATAAATAGTTATGAAACTACTATACCTCATCATCGTAGAGGCGCAGATCTGCCTCTCTGTCAGCCAGGCCCTCTTCATCTGACTCTGCAGGGCTGTGGTGATCTTGGGAAGTCCCGCTGGGAGGTAGCGTGGAGGAAAGGTTGGGATTCAGACTCGACATTGATGGCCTGCCTTCCAGTTGATCCCGCAAAAATGACATCTGGTTGTAATACCACAGCTTGGGTTCCTTTGGTGGTCTTGCTGCTGCTCCAGATCTTAGCTGTTTTTGGTGAGCTTTGTACGCTCTCCTATATGTGCCCCTGAGGTTGGCAAGTTTATCCTTCACCATGTTGGCACTGCATTCTGGCACCCATGTCCTCATGTATGCTGCTAGCTGTTCAAGTGCTGCCGCTCGTACGTCCTTATTGTGGTAATGGTCCTGCTTTGAATCCCACAGGATGGGCATTTCCCGAAATTTATCCAGCAAATGCTGGATAATGTCTTGGCTCTGCAGGAGATCCATTGTGAATTTTTTTTTTTTTTTTTTTTATTCTAGATTGAAAAAATGAAAAGAAACCAAAAACACAATTAAAAAAAGCCTCAGCATTTACATTGATAGAATATGTTGTTAAAAAAGTAGTACCTATATAGAAATACAAACACAGTGTCTCTTGTTTAGAAAATGCTGGCCAGCTCTGCCCCATTGGTTGGTTTTAGCTAACATTTTTGTTTAACATGCCGCCCCTTTGGTTACATTGCAGGAAATAATATAAATCTACAACCATACACAATTATTACAAATGACAGCATTCATCAAGGCACTATTGCATGTGTAGATATCCTGCCCCTCAGCATTGATTACATGAAATAAACTTCCTAATGACCTCTGTCCAACCAACACAGAACAATACTTGGCCTGATCTGAATACACCCTACATAATTACTAATGAGTCACAGCATTTTTGATCTCTCTATTTTGTGATGTCTACAAAAGCATTTGGGTACGAAAATCACATTCTGGTATCCAAGAGACATAATAGCTTAATAAAACTGTGCAACCAACAGACCAAACCCCCATCCCATTGCTCTACATTTTAGAGCCCGCTGCTGATCCCATGTTTAAATTTCTTACCTGCCTCTCTCACAATCCTCGTTTCTTCCGCTCGCTGAATTAACACGTAACCTACGTAATCACGTCAAGCGCCTTTTATCCACTCCGCGTATGTATGAAACGCCGCCCTCGTCACCTTTGCCATGCCCCTAATCAATTGAAAAAGTAAATATGGCGTTAACTGTGTAGGTTCTGGAATCGCGCGAATATTCTCCGCGTAACCTACGTCAATACGTTGTTGGCATTCGCGACACTCCGCATATGCAATAATCCCCGCCCTCATCTCCGCCCCTGACGGGACATTTCCTCGTTTCCACGCCCCTAATCTCTGTGGGAAGGAAAGATGGCGATGTCACACGAGCGGGCACGGAGCTCTCATGGCGCAAGTGAAGGGACAGAGGCTGGACCGTCCCGATCCAGGCCTAAAAGATATAAAGCCACTAATATGGCGTTCGAAGAAATGGTGGAGTTGGTTTACATCATGAGGAGGAAGGATTATGATGGTGAATGTGGGCCCTACAAAACACCGAACCGTAGGAAGTCACACATAATGGACAAGGTGGCAAGGAGAATGAGGAGAATGTTTGGTGTCACCAGGTCAAAGGAGCAACTACGGAAGCGTTGGTCCGATTTAAAATTGAGGGAGCCACATCACATGAAGAAGATCCTCAAAATTCTGCGTAAAAGTAAGTCCATATTATTTAAGGGGGGGGGGAATGTCTGCAATAATGTGTTGACATGTTTTTTTTCACATCTGCCTCCTTGGCCTGCTTTTACTTTTGAACACGTGTAGATACTGTATTGTGTTTATGTCAAATAACAACCTTAAACAAATTTGGTGAAATAGTAAACACGCGTAATATGACATTGTTTCGCAAAAATGTGACGTTACTCCAGGAACAACACACCTGGACATGGCTGACTGGCCCCAAACTTGGTTTTCCAACATTGTTGACTAGCAAAATCACAGAAATTAAATTGAGTGAATGTGACAGGCAAACAAGATTCATTCTCCAAAATGCAAATAAAGCTGATGTTTTAACATCTTGAAATGCAAAGCACCTGTGTCTCAAAAATCAAAGTATATTTATTTGGAGGGTCGACGAGAATTAATGTTTTGGGGGGACATCCATTTGTGTCACTTCTTTGCAAAAAAGGCGCAGCATCAGAGCTTGGCCTAGAACTACGCCAAAAATGGAGGATTGCTGAAAGAAAAAACAACCAAAAATCATCATAAATGTATCGTCCATGCAATGTGTGCGATTTATGATATCCAATATCAGTGTGCTGATGAGTATACCTTTTGTTTTTTATTATTTCTTATAGGGGAAAGAAGACGCCAGCAATTGGAGGAGGCAGAGAGGGCCAGACACCCGGAAAATCAAACACCTCCACATGTTGAGCAGGAGGAGGCTGGGGAAGGAAGAGAGGAGGATGTGGAAGGAGAAGAGGATGTGGAAGGAGAAGAGGATGTGGAAGGAGAAGAGGATGTGGAAGGAGAAGAGGATGTGGAAGGAGAAGAGGAAGGAAGAAAGGAGGAAGGAAGAGAGGAGGAAGAAGTTATTTTGGACTTAGAATTTATATCAGATGAAGGGCAAGTGGCGGAAGAACAATTTGGCGAATTGCAAGAAGGTGGATTGATGGATGAAGGAGGAGTCGAAGATGATGGGGAGGTGGTGGAAGAAGGAGGAGTGATAGAAGATGATGGGGAGGTGGTGGAAGAAGGAGGAGTGATAGAAGATGAAGAAATTGGGGATGTGGAAATTATCAGGCCATCAGGTCAGTGTCACCCCTATATTAATAGGGCCAAACATATGCAGATAGGCTGGAAATTATTTACATATTTTGAATGCCAATTTGTTTCTTTTTAGGGGATCAAGATGGAGTAGCACATTTTTCACGTGCAAGTGCTTCTATCATTATACAGCAACTAATGGAGTGCAGCACGGAAATGGACATTATGCAGGAAAGGATGCTAGTCATGGAGCAGAATGTGCGAAATGTCATTTCAGAGTGTAGCACGGAAATGGACAACATGCGACAAAGGATGCTAGTCATCAACCAAAATTACAAAAATATCATGGACATGATGGGCCGTGTCAAAGACTGAACCACAGAAGCCCATCCCCCGCCCATCCCCCGCCCACAAAACCCTTTTTAATTTTTGTACTTTATAATACGCCAAAATTTCTAAATGCACACACAGTGTGCCAATATGTGCTATCTGCCATCACAGACTATCTATTGTCTGTGCTTTGTGGGTACAAACCCCTCCTCGATCCTCAAGTAGTTGAGAGGAAGGGTTTGCTCCCACAAAACACAGACATTGATCACCCATGATGTCAGATAGCACATGTGGCCATTTGTCTGTTTAACCAATGACATTTGGCGAGTTTTCACTGAATGTGTGCATTTAGAAATTTTGGCGTGTTCCAGTGTGAAAGCACACCATCCATATGACTGACTGCTGTTCTTTTTTAAAATTTTTGTTTGGTGTTGATCTTTTTTGGTTTGTAAATGTTTCCAGTTTCAGATCACAAAACGAACAATAAATCTCACCTAAAGAAAGAAGTTAACTAATTTTTGAAAAAATCAAAAAAATTTTTGTGTTGTGTTAAAATCTTGTTAAAAAAATTAGACACAAACAAATGACAAGCCCAAAAATTCTTGCGTATAGTTTCTGTGAAATTATTGTTACATTGTGTTTCGATCATTATTATTGATAATCACTGTCAATAAAGACAAAAAATAAATAATTAAAAGCCAATATTTTGTCTCAAGAATTTGCAGGAAATGTTTTCTGCCTAAAAATACACATTTCTTGTTAAAAAATGACTAAAATAAAAAAAAAAAATGAGACATCAAAAGCAGAAAAAAGAGTGGCTTCTTATTTCTAGACTGAATACCCAGTTAGTAGATGAGTGAATAATGTGCAAATGTGGTTAGTTAATACATCTGAGTAAGTAAATCTGGCACTAGAAGTGCACTATTTTTGGAGATAACCTGGAAGACAGAAAAATAGAGAAAAAGCAGTAATGACAAACAACTGTATAAAGTCCAATGGTCTAATTATTTATTAGTTGTGAGAATATTCCTTTCTTTTGGGGGCCGAATTAGAAAGAAATATGATCTGGCATAGCAATGGCCCCCCGACCCATGAAGTACTCAACATATTTGTCGCGTACCTCACGAGCAGATTGGGGGGCCAAGCCAGCGCGACCAGTGTCCAGGCCAGGAATGTTCTCTGAGGGTAGTCCTGCCTCAGAGCCCATGGGGGCTAGGTACGTCTGGGAGTGCCTGCGTAGAAAATTGTGCAAAATGCAGCAGGCAAATATAACGGTGTTCAATTTATATTCCGCCAAATGTATCGATGTCAGGAACAGGCGGAACCGGTTGCTGAGGATCCCAAAGGCATTCTCGACTACCCTCCGAGCCCTGGACAACCGAAAATTGAACACACTCCTCTCTGAGGTGAGGGTCCTCTGGGGAAAAGGCCGCATTAGGTGAGGTCCAAGGCCAAAAGCCTCGTCCGCTAGGAACACAAACGGAAGTCCTTCCACATTATCTTCATCTGGTGGCAATGCCAGACCACCAGTTTGGAGACGATCATAGAAATCAGTCCGTGCGAACACTCCCCCATCTGACATCCGGCCGTTCTTCCCCACGTCCACATAGAGAAACTCATACTGTGCCGACACCACCGCCATCAACACAATACTATGATAACCCTTGTAATTATAATAGTAGGACCCCGAGTGGGGTGGGGGCACAATGCGGACGTGTTTCCCATCTATTGCTCCACCGCAGTTAGGAAAATCCCACCGCTCGGCAAATTGGGAAGCCACAGACTGCCATTCCTGTGGTGTGGAGGGTAGCTGTGGGGACAAACAAAAAAAGAGATTTAGTACTTTGGCACATAAACATTGCAAACATAATCCTACAAGCATCCTTGTGCAACTTTACATTTTTTAAATAGCATTTGCAAATTATGAAGGGAGAATTTCGGGGCACAAATATATAGGGCCACTTAATTAATAACAGACTCCACAGCCCTCTGATGGGGACAAAAACACTTTGAAGGGGGGGTGGGGGGTGTTTAAACTGTTTTTAGAAAACCAAAAAAATAAAAATAAAGTGGCATGGTGGGGGTTGGCCCGAAGATAGCATGCTGGACAGGTTAATATTGGGTAAGATCAAAATATGCAGGTAGGCCAAAATAAAAAGAACATGTAAAAGCTGATATCAACATGCATAGTGAGAAAAGGGAACGTTAGTTAAACACACAGCATATCTGGGAAATAAAATAAAAAGTTAGTTTGCCAACATTATTAAAGACACATTGTGAGGTTAAAATGAGGAAACTTACCTTCATATACTCCTCGTGCATAACTTTAATGATGGCAGCACACGTGTCCGGTATGATGACCCCAAGCGCCTGCGGAGAGATGCCTGTCGAGAACTTGAGGTCCTGCAGGCTCCTCCCAGTCGCCAGGTACCGCAACGTGGCAATAAGCCTCTGCTCGGCCGTGATGGCTTGGCGCATCACAGTGTCCTGCCTCGTGATATAGGGGGACAGAAGATCCAGCAGACTGTTGAATACGGGGTCCGTCATGCGGAGAAAATTCCTATAGTCATTAGGATTATTCTCCTGGATTTCCCTAAGCAGAGGCATATGTGAGAACTGGTCACGCTGGCGCAACCAATTCTTGGTCCAGAAACGCCTCCGCCCCCTGTTTCTGGCCAAAGTACTGGAATAATGAACATATCCAGCAGCCATCCCATAAACAGCACCAACTCGCGAAAATTGACGCTGCTGCTCCATCATGGCTTCAAACCGGCCGGCTGGTCAGTCAAGAACACACTCCAACAGAAAGCACAATCAAATCCAGCGGTACCTGCAAAGAACGCTCGACACACAGATACGAACGCACAGTACGAATCTGCTAAGCAGAACGAACTGCACGCCTGTACCCGAATGCCAACTACGTACCCACAAGCACACGCACTGAACGAGAAAATACTACCTGCTAAAGCCTGGAGACCGAGAAGCGCGAATCAGCTCTAACCAAACCTTCACTAACACGAGCAAAGCCGTAACTAGCAAAAGCGGAACAGAGGGCGTCGCCATTGACTTTGGCCTTTCCCTTTATAGTGACGTCAAACGTGGATTACGTGCACGCGTTCAGGTCCGCAGGGAAATATCGTCCGCTGGTGTGTACAAGCCAGCGGGCCAAATGAAAAAACAGCCCTGTACGCCGGAAACAGCCCGTCGGACATTTCGAACGGACATGTTTGCTCGTGAGTACTCGGCCTAAGGTGCATAAGTGCATAAACATGCATAATAAATAATAGTGGTAAACAGTCCAATCCTTAAAAATGACACACAAGTTCATATAAAAGTATTCTAAGGTGCTTCAGTGTGGATTAAAAATGAATGAAAAAGGGTGATACAGTTCATACAACAACACACGGCCCAGTGAGTGAACCAAAAGTCATGCCAAGGTGTAGTCACACAGGTGCTCCCCTATGGTAATGGACGCTCACCTTAGAGAGTGCGACCTTGCAACTAAGCTTGGTCTGTGCACACTTATGAACCACACCTGGGTTCTAATGGATAATCCTAGGTTCATGATTCCTTGGCAGGCAGCTCCAGATCATAGAATATATAAGAAAAAAACATGGATGGTGCAAGTAACGTTTTAAAATATTTATTTAAATAAAAAGAGAGATAGATCGCTTGTCGGGGTACTCACATACTGCAGGTGTGACAGTGCACCACTCTATAACAAGCTTCTTAACTTTCTTTGTAACTTAAGTTTTCAGAACAATACCCATTCCAGCCTTTGATTTTAGGATCTTTCAAAATGTGATAGGCAGTTTCCTGACTACCTACTTGTTCCATGTTTACCACAGACACAACATATTTTTTGGGGTGACTTTTGTGTTGGGGTAGGTTGGAGGACATTTGGAAAATGATCTACATCTGGATTTGGGCTTTGGGATTCTGGATACAAAATGGCTGAAATGATCGCTGCCTAAAATTTTAGGAAGGATCCTGTTTTTCCTGTTCTTCCAATGGCTTTGTAATTAACAAACACATTGTATAGAGCCAATTCAAATAAATATATAGACTCTGCTGGAGGCTAAATACAGATTCATGATTTGGTCATTGAGGCCTACACCTCCCATATTTAGATTATAGCTGTGGACACACAGAGGCTTTTCAGAGCTAGCTAGTCAAAGTACCACTTCTTTCTTTTTCTGCTTTCAGGGACTGCTTGCACGCTAGAAATAAAATGAACTGCTAGTGCTAGCAGAGATCAGGACTGATCTTGCTAACACTTCAGCTGGGCATGGACACTGCGGGAGGGCGTGACTGACCACCATGGGATGGATGTGCTTCTATGTTTGGCGTTGGCAGTTTGAAATAAGAAAGCAGGGGGACTCGTAGCCTCACCATGTATTTCAAGCAAAGGAAGCAATGCAAAGAGAGCAAGATATTTTTTAATACAAGTACATGCTAAAAAAGACACATATTAGGAGTATGGAATGTTGGGGTAACACCCCATTTATTGTTAGTTCAGTCATCCAATCATATTCACACTGACATAACTATAGCCATAGCAGCCCACTTGGCTACTACAGAGCCTGAAAATTCCTCTAGAGAGGTTGCTGAGCTAAATTAAAAATCAGTGTGCATGTTAAGATTGTTAAGGGTTGTATCATTGAGGGTTGGTGAGGTTACAGTCGATGTCAGCCCTAACAACAGCCCTTGTGAAGTCACCAGCCAGGAGTCTTTGGGAGCATGTTGCAGGTAGTCTTTTTTTCCATCCTCCCCATTCCAATACATTGCTTTCTCTCCTCCCCAGTCTAAGAGTAGAAATTATATATTTTTATTGATGATGTTCAGTACTTGCTTGCTTAAAGGGGAGTGAAGTCCTAAGCTGGCCTTAGACTAATCAAAAGTTGTCCAGTTAAGCAGGGACCATCCAAACGTTGATTAGTGTGGCCGTTCCTGTTCAACACATGTCAATTATTTGATCAACTTCTATAAAAGGGACAAGCTGTAAAACTTAGCTTGATAAGCTGCAGCTGCTGATTATTGTATTCTGACAGTGTCGGGTCTGCTGTCAGAATTGAAAAGAAAGGGGATAGGAGGTTTCAAGATCCCCCTGGCCCATTTTCTAATGGGACTGCGGTACTTATTACATTTCAAGGCTCCCCATTAATAAGTAGGTCAGGGGATCTAGAAACAGTTGAACCCACATAATAGGGCTTAAAAGCTTTTGGAAGCCTGAGGGACGCCTATATAAAGAGGGTTCCGTGAGGGAGAAATTGCCAGTCACCTCAGGAGTTGTCATCAGCGGAGCTCTACAGAAGAGCTATAATACCAACCCCCCTTCGCCGCTTACTCCCGAGGAACATGAAGATTCTCCTACGCCAGCTCTTGGAAAGAGCCGAAGCAGAAAAATGGATCAAACATTGCCTTGCCTTACCGGTCGGGATAGAGGCAGAAGAAACTAGCGGCGGACCGAGCAGTGCTGGAAGGAGTGGAGTCAGAAGCCTCCCATTAGTTGAATCCGGCCGCAAAGATTTTCCCCCGGAAGATGAAGTGCCATTTCCAGTTCCAGGTCTTCGGGGTCAAGAATTGTCCGGAACTGGTGACACAGGAAGACATGCAGAGAGACGACACAGGAAGACAGGCAGACAGGCGACACAGGAAGACAAAGGAAGACAGGCAAAGAGAAGAGGAAAGGCACGTCAGATGTATAGCCCCCCAGGGGACACATTTAGGAGTGCACCGAAGAAGGCGGCTTTACAAGAAGACCGGCTGAACAGAAGAAATGTTACATACCTGCCGGGTGAGCCTGACGTGCAGTGGGAAGGCCTTCTCGTACAACCCCGGCTCAAGGGCCACCGATGTTGCAACAGTGGCCGCAAGAGCCTGGCGGTGTATGGGTGCCTGGTTCGTCTTGTTCTTGTCAGTCCAGCTGGTGCAGCAGGAAACAGGAAGCAGGATGGTAGATGCAGGGCTGGGGAGACACTGAATGCGTAGTCAGACAAGCCGGGTTTGGTAACAGACAATCAGATGTAGGCATAGACGACAGGCATAGAATGGTCAGGATACAGGCAAAGTTTGGCAACAGAATATCAAGCAGGGTAGAGCTGAGAGTGGTCACAAGGCAGGCCGGGATCAGGATAAAAAGCTAATATACCTGCACAAAGTCAAGGACGTCATATGACAGCCGGCAGGCGGGAAGTGGTTAAAACACATTTTTTTCCCCACAGTATTTTACGGGGTATTGCAGAGTATTGGCAGGGTATTTCAGAGTATTGGCAGGGTATTTCAGAGTATTGGCCGGGTATTGCAGAGTATTGGCCGGGGTATTGCAGAGTATTTGCAGAGTATTTTCAGGGGTATTGCAGAGTATTTGCAAGGGTATTGCAGAGTATTTGCAGAGTATTTTCAGGGGTATTGCAGAGTATTTGCAGGGGTGTTGCAGAGTATTTGCAGGGGTATTGCAGAGTATTAGCAGAGTATTTGCAGGGGTATTGCAGGGATGGCAGAGCATGGATGGCTGGATCTGTGACTGCAATTGTCACAGATCCAGCCCACAGCGCTGCTGACACCCGCTCTCTCCCTCTGACAATGTACCGATTGGTACAGAGAGGGGAGGGAGGAAATAATAATAATAGGAATATGGCATGACAGGTCCTCTTTACAATGTGACATGGGGTTAATAAGACCCCACATCTCACCTCTAGGCTGGGAAGCCTGAAATAAAAAAATAAAAAATTCTGGCTTCGATCATTGCAGTGAGGCGGCAGAAGCACCAGAGGGCAACGGGAGGGGGGACGTCCCCTTTCGCTTCCCGTAAGAGCAATCAAGAGGCGGGAGAGCTGCCATGATCATTCTTATGGTGTAGAGAATCGCTGGCTGAAAAAGCTGATATCTGAATGATGCCTGTAGCTGCAGGCATCATTCAGATATCCCTGCACAAAGTCAAGGACGTCATATGATAGCCGCGGGCGGGAAGTGGTTAAAACGTATTTTTTCCCAGAGTATTTTACGGGGTATTGCAGAGTATTGGCAGGGTATTTCAGAGTATTGGCAGGGTATTTCAGAGTATTGGCCAGGTATTGCAGAGTATTGGCCGGGGTATTGCAGAGTATTGGCCGTGGTATTGCAAAGTATTTGCACGGTATTTGCAGGGGTATTGCAGAGTATTTGCAGAGTATTTGCAGGGGTATTGCAGAGTATTTGCAGCGGTATTTGCAGAGTATTTGCAGAGTATGTGCAGGGGTATTGCAGAGTATTTGCAAGTCCTGGACAGCTGCACCACAAAATGTAGTTACCCCCTCTAAAAAAACATTCAGGCTAGGTTCACACTGCTGCGAATTCCAAATCGCGGTAAAATCTTGATTTTACCGCGATTTCGCTGCTGCGATTTTTCTGCGATTTTGCCGCGATTTCAGCTGCGATTTAAGAGACATCTGTGCAGGGTTCAATGTAAATCGCGGCCCGAAATCGCAAAAAGTAGTACAGGAACTACTTTTTTAAATCGGTGCAGCGCCGCAGATGCGGCGTCGCACCAATTAGGACAGTGCCATTGCCGACAATTGCCGGCAAATGCCGTCGGTTTGAGATGCGATTTGACATGTCAAATCGCATCTCAAATCGTACCAAATCATACCCAGTGTGAACCAGGGCTCTATCTGTGATTGTGTAAAGGCATTTGGGAGTAATAATATTGTTAAAGATTAAAAACTGTGGCTCATTTACATTCTTTTAAAGTGTTACTAAACCCACAACAGTAAAATCAGTCTGTATATGCAGTAAAGCATGCTTGATATATTCACTTTGGAACCTAAGAAGTTAATCATCTGCATTGTGTAAAAAGGCTGTTTCCTCCTGTCTTTACTGATCCTCCCCTTCTTCCACAGTCCCCAATCTATCTGTTGATAGAAGAGAGTCATGGGAGCAAGCTACACTTTTTCTTGGGAGAGTGATCAGCATAGGGCCAATCTGCACTGTCCAGACAGAGGGTCAGGGGTCATGCAGCCTTATAGGACAATCAGGGGAGAGTGAAAACTCCTCCTACAAGCTTTAAGCAGACACTGGTAGAAGTCACAAGACTGCTATATACTGCTAAAAGAAAAGGTATTGAGCCATTTATTTTTATTAAAATAATTAGATTTCCATGTTCTGTGTACTGTGGGATACCAGATATAGTGAATGCAGGGTCTTGGGTTTAATAAAACTTTAACTGTCAAGTGCTACAGCAAATGTTAAAGTCTGTGTGCTGACCGCACATAAAAGAGTCAGACTTTGGCCCTCCAATGTTTTGACCCTCCCCTTCCCCCCAAATACTTTTTTAATTGACAGTGCTCTGGATCACCCGAGTAATGCTGTTGATTGGAGCAGTGTTTGGAGTAGCATGTCAGACCACTGGAGAGCTAAACCGCTGCTCTGTGTGAAAGAGTTGTAGTCAGACTCTTCTATATGCTGCCAGTACAGGGTATTTAAATCCTTGCTGCAGAACTTAGCAGCTTATTTATTTCTTATCTATTTGTTATTTATTTATTCCTGTGTAGGCAGCCTGACTGCAAGGCAGTAATTAATAGTCAAGGTTCACATACAGTAGAATTTAAGGAAGACATGTAGGATTTTGGCATAAGTGAGTTTGATCTAAGGATATGCACATGTTCTTTCTTTTAATATTTGTTTTGTTTTATATGCATTGTATTCTTTAAAACGTTACCTAGTTGCAATAATCAGATTGTTTTTCTGCCACTAGTATGTAAAGCTGAAGCTGAAAGCACTCAGCTTCACTGCGCCCAAAAAGAAGCTTTGGTGTAACTTTTTTGTGTGTAACTTTGAATTTTAATTAGCATAAATACTTCCTAAATGCCCTTTCCCTGGTTGGTGGAAAGGGCTTTAACCTCCCTGGCGGTATGATTCTTTCAGAAAAAACATGCTGAAAGCGGTACCATTATTTGCAAGGAAATTTGGCGTTTTATATTGTAGGTCTGTAATTTTTAGGAATAACTCACTTAAATCTGACCAAACCAGAGTCTAGTAGGCATCCCGGGTATGACATTTTTTTAAAAACAAAATTATAAATTATAATATAATAAATAATTATAAATAATTATAACAAATAATAATATAATTATAATAAAAATTATTCAATAATGTAATCAAATCAAAATCACTGAAATTTGCTCAATTGCAGAATTGTCGCTGTCATTATTTTTGTTTTTTTATGACGAATTTCCCCACAAATCGCTATCGCACAATTCTGCAAGTGATTATAATTTATTATCGCTGTTTTCTAGCTGATCTAAAACTATTTTTGACATTTTGGTTGCTATGGACAATCTACAGTTTGCAGGGAAAAAGAAACGTTTTTATTATATAAAATGACATGCATGACACAGGACAGACCACTAGGGACAAGGGGGGTGTGTATTTTTTTTTACATACAGTACTGTAATCTATAAGATTACAGTATACTGTATGTAAAGTGTTTGTTTACTTTTTTGAATTTGGCGCCGTTCTCCGTCCCCGTGCGTCGTAACGTCGCAGGGAATGGAGATCGGCGGCACAGGAGGACGCTGTGTGAATCGAGCAAGGTCCCGCTCTCTCACACAGCGCGGTGGCATCGCTGGATCCAGGGACAAGGTAGGTAAACCAAGCCTGTGGATCTAGCGAGGCAAGCCCGAGTCTGACTCGGGGTTACCGCTCGCAGCAGGAAAATCTAACCCCGAGTCAGACTTGGGAATACCGCCAGGCAGGTTAACCACTTCCATACCACAGTACGTCATATGACATCCTGGACTTCAGTGGGGGATATCTGAATGATGCCTGCAGCTACAGGCATCATTCAGATATCACTGTTTTCAGGCTGGGATTCTGCACACCAAAGGAATGATCATAGCGGCGATTCCGCTGCATGATCGTTCTTATAGGCGACGGGAGGGGACATCCCCCCTCCCACCATCATCCGGTGCTTCTCCAGGCTCTCCCGTGCCATCGGAGGCCCGGAGAACGAATCGACCATCGCCGGATGAAACATGCAGATCTGCTCTATATGGCGCAGGTGCCGTATAGAGCCGACTAGCAGATCTGCATGTTCTACTTCTTTCGGAAACGCCGAGACTCGGACGCGCTTACGCAATACGGGGGGCGGGACCTTATCCACCAGGGGGGGGACTTTTGCTGAAAAGACATCAATCATCTGCGCGACCTCCCAGATGACATGCCTCCTCAGCTTTAAAACGCCTACTCCCGCGGGGAGAAGTACCCGGAAGCCGGAATGAAAAGATAGATTATAAGGTATGTACAGCGTAAAAAAAAAAATATTGCGGACTGTACATGTTAGAAGTCTAAAGAAGTTGTTCTGAGAAAAAATTTATTTGGGTGAACCTCCGCTTTAAGGTATTGTTTAAAGCTTGCCATAAATCGATCAACAGTGACCAACCAAATTTGACCTACCTATGGCCATCCCCATTCGAGAGAATGCGATCTAATGATCATCTCTTCTCAAACGGAGCTGTTGGTAAATATTTGTTCTATCAGCATCCAATTGGCACTGTTTAGTGTCTTACAGAAGAGGAGTCCCCACTATCTGAATGCAATAGTGCAGTGATGGGAATTTTCCCCATCCACCTTGACTGTGTGGATGGGAGAATCCATTCATTTTTTTTCCATCGGCCTTCTGGCTAAACAAAAACAAATAAGTCATCTATGGTCAGCTTAAAGGGTCACTAAAGGAAAAAAAAATTTGCTGAAATGACTGTTTACAGGGTATAGAGACATAAAAGTTAACTGATTCCTTTTAAAAATGATTACAAATAGATAAAAATCAATCATATAATGTGCCTGCAGGTTAGTTTCACTTTTAAACTGGTTTCATGTTCCTGTGAACTAGAGAGACACACAGAACAAAAACGAACAAATCCAGGGCAGTGTTTTGTTTTTAAAATGAATCTGATTGGTTCTGTTAAGTTTTAGACACACAGTAATGACAGCTTAGACCACCGTGAAAAGCTCCCAGTACTGTGGTTATAAGGAAACAGACAACCAGGAAGTGTGGAGATCACAGCAGAATTACAGCAACTTCAAAGCAAAAACGAACAATAAGGACATGAAACCAGTACTGCAGTAAGGTAAAGGAAGCTATTTAGCTAAAAAAAAAAATGTTCCTTTAGCGATCCTTTAAAGCGGAGTTCCAGGATAAAATAAAACTAGGTGTAATGCAATTGAGCACCCCACCACCCCTCATATTTAAATATCCTTTTTGGGGGGGGTGCTTTTGTACTTTTTTGTTTTGGTTTTACAGCAGGTCTTCCATCCTACACTGCCGTGGCAATGTACGTCATCCCTGGATTTGTATTGGCCCCTCCTCCTGCTCCCTGCTGCTTTCTGGGACCCGTGTGTGTCCCAGAAGACGACAGGGCCATTCAGAAAGCTCAGCGTGATTCGTGCATGCACAGTAGGAAACCGGCAGTGACCCCTGGACAGGTAAGTGTCCTTAAATTAAAGGTCAGCAGTTACATTATTTGTAGCTGTTGACAGGTAAGTGTCCTTAAAGTGGAGTTTCACCCAAAAGTGGAACTTCCGCTTAATCCACTCCTCACCCCCTTACATGCCACATTTGGCATGTAATTCTTTTTGGGGGGGAGTGGGGGCTTCAGGAGGAGTGGGACTTCCTGTCCCACTTCCTCCTTCCGCCGAGGGGCTGCAAAAGCAAATAGTCTAATCGCCTTTTGGCAGCCGCTCCTGTAGGCGATCGCCTGGGACACGTGACAGGTCCCAGGCGATCGCCTGTCCAATCAGATGGCGCAGCGCCGCTCGCGCATGCGCAGTGAGTGCCCAGGCGTAAAGCCGAAAGCTGTCACGGCCGGGTGCCCACAGTTAGGATGGAGACGCCGGCGGAGAAAGGAGCGGAGCTCCGCGCGGCGCTGGACGGTGGAGCAGGTAAATGTATGTTTATTAAAAGCCAGCAGCTACACTTTTTGTAGCTGCTGACTTTTAATAAACATAAAAAATGAGTGGAACACCCCTTTAAATTAAAAGTCAGCAGTTACATTAATTGTAGCTGCTGACATTTATTTAATCTTTTTTAAGTGTCTGGAAGTCCTCTTTAAGTTTGTCCTTATATTATATCATTTTGGTAAATCTAAAGGAGGGTGTAGTGTAATTGTACAATAAGGGCTGGATTCAGATAGAATGGTCTATCTATCCGCCCGGCGTAACGTATCTCAGATACGTTACGCCGCCGTAATTTAGGGCGCAAGTTCTGTATTCAGAAACAACTTGCACCCTTAGTTACGTCAGTGTAACGTATCTATGTTGGCATAAGCCCGACTAATTCAAATGTGGATGATGTGGGCGTGTTTTATGTATATTAACTGTGACCCCGCGTATTTGACGTTTTTTTACGAACGGCGCAATCCCAGTGCGCATGCTCGAAATTCCGCCGCAAATCGTCATTGCTTTCGACGTGAACGTAAATTACGTCCAGCCCTATTCGCGAACGACTTACGCAAACGACGTAAAATTTCTAAAACTCGACGCGGGAACGACGACCATACTTAACATAGGATACGCCTCATATAGCAGGGGTAACTATACGCCGAAAAAAGCCTAACGTAAACAACGTAAAAAAAATGCGCCGGCCGGACGTATGTTTCTGAATCGGCGTATCTAGCTCATTTGCATATTCTTTGCGTAAATATACGGAAGCGCCACCTAGCGGCCAGCGTAAATATGCAGCCTAAGATATGACGGTGTAAGACACTTACGCTCGTCTGATCTTAGGGAAAGCTATGCGTAACTGATTCTATGAATCAGGCGCATTGATACGACCCCGCACACTCAGAGATACGACTGCGTATCTGGAGATACACCGTTGTATCTTCTCTCTGAATCTACCCCTCAGATTGTATAGTGTATGGCCAGCATTACCATTTCGATTTTTTCACCAATCAGAAGTTTTTGATAAAACATTAATGTAAGAACCACAAACATGATCAGTTTCCTAGTAAGGCAGATTTGTATATGAGAAGTGGAATATGTTGTATCCCATTTGTTGTGTTCTTAAGGGATGCTTTCCATTCCCAGCCTCTAAAAGAACATGGTCTTAGCTAACAGGTGATTTAGTGGATGGTCACAAACTGTTGCTTTAATTGAGTTCTATTGATGTTTATTCAGTTCTGTGTACAGGTCAAGTGCTGCTTTCTTCAGGGTGAAAGAAAGCACTTCGACTTAAAAGAATGACATGACCCTTTTCGGTTTTTATGGTAAATAAAATAAATGGCTTGGTCAGCGCTTTTCTTTTTTCTTCTTTTTTTCCCCCCTCCCTCTGTAGCTTTTGTAATCCAAAAATGACATCAATGCAATTTTCAGCGGAGACTCGCTATGATTAAAATGTCTTTGCAGCTTGACACTGTAAAAATGAGACATTTCTTATGCATTGTTCTAAAGGCAAAAAAAAAAAGATCTAAATATACATGCACCCGGGTCATTAAAAATAGGTCGTGTCTGATATGTGTAGGTGGCATCAAGTGTTTGAAGTGATACTTTTGTCCTCTTCTTTAGATAGAAAACCCTTAGGGTTTCATTGTAGTCATTAAGCACATGCGCCTTTTATCTCCTTTTCTCAATTAATTGAATTGCAAAAAGCTAAAAAAAAAAAAAAAATGTAGTTTTCTTTAGAAAAACGAATTCCTGTAGCTTGGTAGTAAGTGATTTACTGTAACAGTAATTAAAAGCGTCATGTCCTGGTCATTGCGAGCAGTACTGTCAGCCTCTAGCTATGGTTTAAATAAAATCATACATTGTACTTGAGACTGCAACACTTGTAAAGCACGGTAAGAGCTTTTATTTTATTATATGTACTGTGTTCTAAGTCACAAGGACAGGCTGGGTGAATGTAAATATGATGTCTACTAATAGCTTCATTATCTGTAGTCTCCTACATGGCAAGGCTATAAGATATAAAGTAAAGCTGTCAGTAATTTGTGTTTTGGAAATGGCTTGTGCTTGCGATTCACAAGGCTGGAGAAGTTGTGCTGAAAGATAATGAAGCCTTTATAAGTAGGTGGATGGGATCTGTGTCTATAGAAGGGAGTGCAGGCAGCACGGGCAAGGGGCACCATGTCATTGTCTATAGAAGGGAGTGCAGGCAGCACGGGCAAGGGGCACCATGTCATTGTCTATAGAAGGGAGTGCAGGCAGCACGGGCAAGGGGCACCATGTCATTGTCTATAGAAGGGAGTGCAGGCAGCACGGGCAAGGGGCACCATGTCATTGTCTATAGAAGGGAGTGCAGGCAGCACGGGCAAGGGGCACCATGTCATTGTCTATAGAAGGGAGTGCAGGCAGCACGGGCAAGGGGCACCATGTCATTGTCTATAGAAGAACAGGAAAGGTGTACAATCACTGGCTGCAACATTCATTTCATGCAAATCCAAGGGAAGTAAAGAGTGCGGGATCACCTACCGCAAATACAAGAGTTTTTATTCCCCGCTCATTTCCAGTGCTTCTAGAGTCCTAGCAATTCACAATGGGGCAATTAAAAGTACCACATTCATAATGAACTATGGCAGTACCTAACCTAGCCTGCAATATTCTGCTTGTATATCCAGCACATCGGGGCTGTTTTATTGTACTTACATCTCAGTGCAAGATAGGCTTAGAAAAAGGATTGTCTTTGTAAATATGACATTTGTAAATAGAATATTCGCTGTAAATAACACAACTGTAAATACAATATGCTTTGTGAGTAGGACAACTGTAAATATAATATCTTTTGTCAATATGGCATTCATAAATATAATATCCTTTGTAAATATAGGACATCTGCAAATATAATATCACTTGTCAATATGACATTTGTAAATATAATATCTTTTTCAAATAGGATGACAGTAAATACAATCTTACTTGTCAATAGGACGACTGTACATATAATATTCTTTGTCAATAGAACATATGTAAATATAATATCACTTGTCAATAGGACATCTGTACATATAATATTCTTTGTTAATAGGACAACTGTACATATAATATTCTTTGTCAATAGGACAACTGTACATATAATATTCTTTGTCAATAGAACATATGTAAATATAATATAACTTGTCAATAGGACATATGTACATACAGGGGTATAATATCACTTGTCAATAGGACATCTGTAAATATAATATCACTTGTCAATAGGACAACTGTACATATCACATCCCTTGTCAATAGGACAACTGTACATATAATATTCTTTGTCAATAAAACATATGTAAATATAATATCACTTGTCAATAGGACATCTGTACATATAATATTCTTTGTTAATAGGACAACTGTACATATAATATTCTTTGTTAATAGGACAACTGTACATATCACATCCCTTGTCAATAGGACAACTGTACATACAGGGGTATAATATCACTTGTGAATAGGACAACTGTACATATAATATTCTTTGTCAATAGGACCTCTGTAAATATAATATCACTTGTGACTAGGATAACTGTACATATAATATTCTTTGTTAATAGGTCCTCTGTAAATATAATAACACTTGTGAATACTTTAGTACTTCTGTAAATATAATAACACTTGTGAATACTTTAGGACAAGTGTAAATATAATATGCTTTGTAAATGTGACATCTGTAAATATAACATCCATTGAATCATCTGTGGATAACAGGTTCTGTATATGGAAGTATCCAGTGTATTCTTTTTTTTTTTTGGTTGAACTAGATGGACCTAACTCTGTAACGTGTCTGTTTTTGTGTTAACATTGTTGTTGAAATGCTTGTAACAACAGCAAGTGTTAGATAGTCCTGTGTAATAATAAGTAACTCGCACAAACCTCAAGACTGGAAGAAAAGTTACATAGTAACAGTTTATAAGGTTGAAAGAACAACATACAAGTCTATTTAGTTCAAGATATACTGTAATGTGTTTTTTATTCTCCAACAAAGTTTGTTGTATATTTAACCTGGAGTCTAACGTATGTCTGCATCCAGTCACTAACATCTAAGATTGGACAAGGTAATGTCATTCCAATCTTTTTTAAATCTGCAGCTTTCTTTAAAACTAATCCCTGGTGATCATGCCATTGAGTCCAGATGAAGGACTTCTTGTGCTCCAGCATTGTCACCTGCAGCCCTGGTGGAGACTACAGGCAGCCCTGCCAACACACATTGCTCATGAATGGTCCACATTGTCAGGATACTGGTCCAGAGCAATGATGTCCATCCCAGGCTTGAGCTAAAGCATGTAGACAAGAAGTAGCTGAAGGAGGCCGGAGGAGATCAGCAGCATTGAGATGAGAATAAAAAGATGAAAAAAAAGAGGTTTCATGAAAAATAGAGCCATGACAACTATTTGATACATAATAATCATTTAGCGAATGAAATGCCACCCATTAAGGGTTGGCAAAGTAGCTAGTACAAGTAGATGTACAATAGAGAAGGTCATGTTGTTGGGGATGAGTTTAGTACTAGAAGACGATGACTGAAGTCTTAACAAGCAGGGTATTAGATATGGGTCATTAGAGGGTGACCTTGGACAAGTCACTGTAAATCCGTTGACTTGAGGCACTGCATGGGGATGTGTGCAATATCAGCACATTATTATTGGAAGTTACAAGTGTTTGCTCATAGTGCTACCTGGATGCTCTGCAGGCTGCGGAGACACATTAATGTGACACTGGCGAGCGATCTATGGGCTATGCCTTCATTTATAGTGCATTCCGGGCTATCCTTCTAATGGATTTGCTGTTTCTACCCCGCTGTGCCTTCTTGATAAATAACATCCAACTTGACCTTTTACACACAACTGATAGCAGGTATAGAAGTCACAGAATGAGTGATCCGCGTGTGTTTTTCAGCTATTGACTGATTTCTGCACTTGGTTACAATGTAAGCGATTACATTGCAATGTTTAAGGATTTCAACAGATATTCAAATGTATGTCCTATTCCAGGGGATTGGACTAATGTGCTTGTTCTGGGGAGGATCAGGGATTGTACATATCATCACAAGCTGGCCCTAAATGAAAGGGTATCTATAACCTAACACAGCAATTGATGGTATTGCAGCTTACTGCTCCTTAGATGTGGTGGCTGCATTCCTTTTCTTTTTTCCACATGCTTCCCCCCCCCCTTTTTTTTAATCCTGTCATTAAAGGGTCACTAAAGGATTATTTTTTTTTAAGCTAAATAGCTTCCTTTACCTTACTGCAGTCCTGGTTTCATGTCCTCATTGTTCGTTTTTGCTCTGATGTTGCTGTAATTCTTCTCTGTTTTGAACACTTCCTGGTTGTCTGTTTCCTGATCACCACAGTACTGGGAGATTTTAGTTTCGTTTTCAAACCAATACTGCTCTATGGCTCTGTCCAGCACAGAGGCAGGATAACGTGCTAACACGAAACTGGATGCAAAAACGAAACTAAATGCAAAAACGAAACTAAATGACTACAGGTACATTATATGATTGGTTTTTATCTATTTTTAATTGTTTTTAAAAGAAATCAGTTAACTATTATGTCTTATTTCAGCAAAAAAAATGTTTTTCCTTTAGTGACCCTTTAACATACCTCTTGTCCTAGGGTGGCGCATGTACTGAGCAGCTTCCTCACTCTAGGACAGGGAGTGTGTTAGAACTACATAACACTGGTGGAGATTTACTAAAACTGGTGCACACTGAATCTGGTGCAGCTGTGCACAGTAACCAATCAGCTTCTAACTACAGCTTGTTCAATTAAAGGGGTGGTTCACCCTAAAAACTACTTTTTCTTATTACACTGGCCCCCCACATTACAATACGATTAAGCCTATTATCTTTTTTTTGATGCTGTACATACCTTCGTACAGCTATTCACCCGTGGCTTCCGGGTTGCGAGTCCCGCGGGAGTGGGCGTTCCTAACATGTCTGTGATTGACGTTTTGACCTAAAACGAGCTCCCCCCCCCGTCGCGTAAGCCGCGTCACGGTTGGCGAAAGGAGCAGAACGGCGATGTGCATGCGCAGTATAGCGCCGAGTCGCCGTTCGGCTCCTTTTTGGTCAAAACGTCAATCACAGACATGTTAGGAACGCCCACTCCCGCGGGACTCGCAACCCGGAAGCCACGGGTGAATAGCTGTACGAAGGTATGTACAGCATCAAAAAAAAGATAATAGGCTTAATCGTATTGTAATGTGGGGGGCCATTGTAATAAGAAAAAGTAGTTTTTAGGGTGAACCACCCCTTTAAGCTGATTGGTTACTATGCACAGCTACACCAGATTCTGTGTGAAGCAGTTTTAGTAAATCTCCACCAATGTTATGACTACATAACCATGTAGTCCTGACATAACAATGTAGTCCTAACACAGTGGGGGAGATTTACTAAAACCGGTGCACACTGAATCGGATGCAGCTGTACATAGCAACCCATCAGCTTCTAACTTCAGCTTGTTCAGTTAGGCTTTGACAAGCTGATTGGTTACTATGCACAGTTGCATCAGATTCTGTGTGAACCAGTTTTAGTAAATCTCCCCCACTGTATTAGGACTACATTGTTATGCTAGGACTACATGGTTATGTAGTCATAACACAGTGGGAGAGATTTACTAAAACTGGTTCACACAGAATCTGGTGCAGCTGTGCATAGTAACCAATCGGCTTAATTGAACAAGCTGAAGTTAGAAGCTGATTGGTTATTATGCACAGCTGCACCAGATTCTGTATGCACCAGTTTTAGTAAATCTCCACCAATGCTATGTAGTTCTACCACACTCTCTGTCCTAGGGTGAGGAAGCTGCTCAGTAATTTTGCCACCCTAGGACAGGAGGTGTGTTAATGATAGGATTACCAGGTTAAAAAAAAAAGGGGGGGGGGGGGGTTGGACAAAATGGTTATGTATAGTCATACCCCACTTCTAAGTACACATTGGGGTTTATTTACTAAAGCTGGAAAGTGCAAAATCAGACTCACTTCTGCACAGAAACCAATGAGCATCCAGGTTTTATTACCAAAGCTTAGTTGACCAAGCTGTGGTTAGAAGCTCATTGGTTTCTATGCAGAAGTGAGCCTGATTTTGCACTTTCCAGCTTTAGTAAATAAACCCCATTGTGTACTTAAAAGTGGGGTATGCCTGTATAGTCATAATACAGTGGGGGAGATTTACTAAAACTGGTGCATGTAGAATCTGGTGCAGCTGTACATAGTAACCAATAATCTCTTCTCCATAACAGAGGGAGATGTTTTGTAGTTCTCAGAGATAGCAAGGAACAATGCAAACTGATAACAGTCTGGAGCTCTGGAACTTATCAGCACACATTTTTTTTTTTTCATTTATTGCATTTGTTGAACAGACAAAGGGGGAGATTTACTAAACCTAGTGTACAGAGACTCTGGTGCAGTTGTGCATAATAACCAATCAACTCCTAACTTCAACTTGTTCAATTAAGTTTTGGCAATACAACTTTGAAGCTAATTGGTTAGAACTACATAACACTGGTGTAGATTTACTAAAACTGGTGCACACTGAATCTGGTGCAGCTGTACATAGCAACCCATCAGCTTCTAACTTCAGCTTGTTCAGTTAGGCTTTGGCAAGCTGATGGGTTACTATGTACAGTTGCATCAGATTCTGGTGCAAACAACATTTATGCCTCGTTTCCACTGAGCGGATCGGTTCGGGTCGCTTAGAATGGAACGGGTTAGAATGGACAGGTCTATTCTGCAGAGCATTTCCACTGCAAATCGGACCATCCGGGACCATGCAAGGTTTAGAAAAAAAGCCTAGCACATCCACCAATCAGTGAGATGTATTTGTAGGTCCGCCCTAATGGAACCGTTCCATTCTCTATGGCCCTACATCTGAAGCAGGACCCAGAATGGTCCGGTACGGTTCACTTTTATGGCACACTTTCATAATGGAAACACCCAAAAAAGCGTACCGTACCGAACCGTACCGAACCGATCCGCTCAGTGGAAACGAGGCATTATTGTTAGAGTTTACATAGACTTTCGGTGACTGTAGTGAATTGCTTTAAAATACAGGCATACCCCACTTTTAAGTACACAATGGGGTTTATTTACTAAAGCTGGAAAGTGCAAAATCAGGCTCACTTCTGCATAGAAACCAATGAGCTTCCAGGTTTTATTACCAAAGCTGAATTGAACAAGTTGGGATTAGAAGCTCATTGGTTTCTATGCAGAATTGAGCCTGATTTTGCTCTTTCCAGCTTTAGTAAATAAACCCCATTGTGTACTTAAAAGTGGGGTATGCCTGTAACTAGTCAAATGCAAAGGTGGGATTCTTCAACACAACACATAAATGCCATATTTATTTTCCCAGGTTGCTATTATTATTATTATTATTATTATTATTATTATTATTATTATTATTATTTAGGATGTATACAGCACCCACAGTGCACAATACAAGGAGCTGGTACAGTTACAATACAATTAAATACAAGAGGGTTAGGATTGTCCTGCTGACAATCTAAATGGAGGTGTGGATTTCTATGGTCCCTGCATGGAAGTGCACAGTGTAGAGTTAAAAAAAAAAGAAAAGAAGAAATCTACAGCCACCCAAATATAACATGCTAGAAGCAGCTTTCATTTATTTTGCCCCTTGTCAGCTTGTCATCATTTGTGTTTGTGATGGTGATAGATGATGTGGGCTCAGCCATAAAAGACTGAGCCTGTGTAGCTACATCAGAATTTCTGTTCAGAGATTACATAAGGCTTCTCAACACGCTTTAAAAAAAAGTGCTGGGGTTCACCCTAGGCTCAGCAATGTAAACTCTGGAGGAAAGTGTAATTTTAAAAGCAATGTATTGTACATGGCAGTCCTTTTCTATTGCACTGCAGCATGTGTTTGGTGGAGGGTGCTGCTGTGTGAATAGCTAGCTGCTGTTCCTGGGACTTTTATTGTCTGTCCCCTGCAAATACTATATAAACACCTTGCTCCATGTCACACATTAACTATGAGCATGCTGAAGGTAGGCACAGGATCACACACACAGCATTCCTTTGTTATACCAGGAGAAGACATAAATAAATAAACACACATCCCTCAGGACAAAAGCTGCTACAAGTCACAAGATTAATGGCCTTGTGACTAATAGAGCAAATCATCATCATCATCATCATCATCTAGACGGATTTCATTTAGGGTAACAGGATTTAACACTGTGCCCTTTAACAGACATCTCTCCCAGCTCCACTGCTATGTATACCTGAATCCTATAGCATTAAAGTATAGGGACTAATAGGGGAAGGAAAGGTACAAACCACACACACTGTACAACTGGATCAAATCATGTTCAACTAACCACTTTTACCGTGTCTGCTAAATGAGGCCAATGCAAATCAGCACTCACCTTATAACCCTGTGTGTGCATGGCAAGGTGTTCGTGTCAGGGGAAATCTAATGGAGTCTTTTTTCTTTCTTTTTGTGGGTTGTAGATTGGGGTAACTAGAAAACGTCTATTCTGTCTCAGTGTATGCAGATGGGAATTGTGAATTGCAAAGATAAGAAACAGACAAACACATAGATAGATAGATAGATAGATAGATAGATAGATAGATAGATAGATAGATAGATAGATAGATAGATAGATTGATAGATTTGTATACAAATGTAACTATGCAGAGTTATGGAAGGAGCTAGATAATAGATAAATAAATGGATGGGTTGATGAAAAAAAATGAGAAAAAAAATAGATAGATAGATAGATAGATAGATAGATAGATAGAAAAATAGATAGATAGATAGATAGATAGATAGATAGATAGATAGATAGATAGATAGATAGATAGATAGATAAACAGATATATAGATAGATAGATAGATAGATAGATAGATAGATAGATAGATAGATAGATAGATAGATAGATAGATAGATAGATAGATAGATAAACAGATCGATATATATATATATATATATATATATAGATAGATAGATAGATAGATAGATAGATAGATAGATAGACAGACAGACAGACAGATAGATAGATAGATAGATAGATAGATAGATAGATAGATAGATAGATAGATAGATAGATAGACGTGTATACAAATTTAACTAAGTAGAGTTATGGCAAGAGCTAGATAATAGATAAATAAATGGATGGGTTGATGAAAAAAATTAGTACCATCTAAAAATTAGAAAAAAATAGAGAGATAGATAGATAGATAGATAGATAGATAGATAGATAGATAGATAGATAGATAGATAGATAGATAGATAGACAGACAGACAGACAGACAGACAGGTAGATAGATAGATAGATAGATAGATAGATAGATAGATAGATAGATAGATAGATAGATAGATAGATAGATAGTAGATTGATAATAGATAGATAAATAGATAGATAGATAGATAGATAGATAGATAGATAGATAGATAGATAGTAGATTGATAATAGATAGATAAATAGATAGATAGATAGATAGATAGATAGATAGATAGATAGATAGATAGATAGATAGATTGATAATAGATAGATAATAGATTGATAATAGATAGATACATTGATAGATAGATAGATAGATAGATAGATAGATAGATAGATAGATAGATAGATAGATAGATAGATAGATAGATAACAGATAATTGATAATGGATAGATAATTGATGATGGATAGATAATTGATGATGGATAGATAATTGATGATGTGTAGGAAGTTTGCAGTGCTGGGGATCTTAGTGGCTCCTCACTCAGGGGCTCCTCACTCAGTGGCTCCTCAGTCAGTGTTAATCAGAGGAGCCCCGTGCTCAGTGGAGCTTCTCTCTCTCTCTCTCTCACTCACTATAACGTCACAGTAGAGAGGGTTAGTGAAGTGATTGCGGTGCCTGGGGACTGAGCTCCTACTCCACACTAGTCAGGTATGATCCACGCAGAAATGTCTACATTACTCCCTCGCATCTCCTTACCAAGTGAGACAGAGCAGGCGAGAGGAAATCTCTAGTCTTCAGGAAAGCCAGCAGGGAGAAGACTGGCTGCAGTCTGCCACCATCCAGGTAATATATATTTGTGTGTTTCTTTGCTGCTTTCAGACAATAATGGCTACAAGGGATGTGAGGACGAGGAGAGGGAAGAGATAGAAGGTTCATTCATAATATGGAGAAGTGTTTACAAAGAATAGTCACTACTTATAGGTATGGCATTTGTAGGCATTGCTATAGTGTCATTGGCTCTGATGATGGAACTTCTTCTAGCTGACCTCTGCTTATGTACTCTGTATGGAGGTCAGCTAGAAGAAGTTCAAGAAGCTTATGCTTGGTACAAACTTGGTACTTGGCTTTGACAATTGGAGTACGGTGCCTATTATCCCATGTGCTGTGTGCTCTCTATGCTGCCTGCATGTAGTTGGGGAAAACTTTTTTCAACTCCTAAGGTGGCCACACACGCTTTGATTGTATTGTCCGATCAAGCAGCCTATTGCATGGGCATCACTTCCTTTACAATCCATTTAGACCAGATTTGATCAAACTGAGTTGATCAGACAGGGCATACAATTATCGATCGTTTTTCCTTGATGTAGGCACTGAGACACTTTGCTCGTGGATTTGATCGTATTTCAAGATTATG